>NC_058134.1:297899713-298173262 GCF_016433145.1 Gracilinanus agilis | reverse complement strand
TCTCTGTCTCTGTCTCTCTCTCTCTCTCTTTCCCCCCCATTCTCCCTCCCCCCGCCAATCTGGTTTCTGATTATATTTTTGTATCCTCCTCATATGCCCAGAACATAATGCTTTATATAACGTAGGTGCTTAAGAAGTATTGAACTAACAAATACTCCAGGGATTGAACTGAACCCATTGAAATTGATTAGGGTATCTAATGCCAGAGCCTATGTTGGGCAGTCAGACATCTGCTAGTCAACTCTTTCCATACTGCCACTTTTTGTATTAAAAGACATAAAAGAAAGGTAATGTGACTTAAGAGGAAGAACAAGGAATCTGGAAGAGAGAGACCTGGGCTGGAATATAGCCTTAAATACTTCCTCATTGTGTGTACATAAGCAAGTCACAACTTCTCTGAGTCTCACATCTCCTCATTTGTAAAATGGAATTCATAATATTCTAGAACATACATCATAGAGTTATCGTGAGACTCAAATGAGATCACAGGAAAACAGATATAGAAATGGAGAAAGGTCCTCAGAGGCCTTTATTTTATAGATGAAGAAACTGAGGCTTAGCTAGGTTAAGTGGCTTGCCCATATTTACAACATGTTGAAGGCTAGATTTGAACCTAGGTTTTCTGATTCTAAAGTCAGTGGTCTTCCCAGGTGCCTTACTGTCTCCTCATTGTGTTTAAAGATACATAGAAAAATAAACACTTCATATATATAAACATGAGGTTTTAAAGATTTTTATAAACTTTAAGATTTATAAAACATGTCAGTGATTACAAATATATTATTATCTTTCTATAGGTTCTCTTATTTTGTATATATCAAAATATTGTGGAGACTTTATTTTCTATAGTTCTTTTAAGTATAGTAACCATTTAAGAGAGGATCCCTTTATACTAAAACTTGGCACATATTAAATATATAATAAATTTTGTTGAATTGAGTTCATGCTTAGACACTAAGTATATTTACTTACATATATACATATTATGTAGCAGTTTAAATTATTTAGCAAATATGACAATAAGAAAATGATTATTCGCTGGTGTAGGGGAAATTGTACAGAGATAGTTTGGGATGTTGGGAGAATGGATCGACAGTGAAGGCAGTTGGAGGGGGGAGGAGGAAAGACTTCTGGGGGAGGACAGTTACACTCGGGGTTCTGTCCTGGACCCAGGAGCAAAAGGAAGCTCGCTCTCTGCCTCTCAGGATAGAAAACATCTCTCTTCCTGTGGTTTTCCCAACTCTTGCCTCTGCCCTGATACCTGAGGATCGGGCTACTGGAGGAAAAGGATTTAGGAACTGGCCGAACGGAAAGCCTGTCTTGAGGGGTAACAATCCCAGGCCTGAAGATCCAGATCACTGCTTAGCTTGCTGACTGCTGCTAAAGACTTTGACTCGAGCAATCTAGCCTAATTATAGCCTAGGATAGGAAGAAGCAAACTTCCATAAGCCTGTGAGCCCTGAGCTCAGATCTGAGAGAGACTTGAAACCACTCTGTGCTTTGGGTTTAGGGCAAAATCCTAATTCTCTCAATCTTGATCCCTTCCCTTTAGGACTTGTTATTAAATCGCCTTCAGTTAATATAACACAGTCAGAATCAATCATTGGGTGGGCGAAGGGGGCCCAAAGGGAGAAAGGCTTCCTTAGGGGAGAAGGCTCTAAGTAACCTCAAGTTTAGCCGAATCTTGAGGTGTTTGTCATTGAAGGAAGTTCAGGCATTCAGGCAACCGAAGCCAATTTTCAATTCCTTCAGTGTCTTTATCCCGGATAGAGCTCTGCTCCCCCTCTTCTAACACCCTACTCTACTGGGACAGAGAGGGAACAGCCACAGCCTCTCTGTCAACCAAAATGGGTTTCTCTCCTGAGGTCAGCTGGTCAAACCCCTCTTGACTAGAATCAACCAACATCTCCGAGGAGGTTCCCCTTTTCTATTAAAAACAACAATAAAAAGCTGTATACTAGAGGACTAGCCAGGCAGGGAGACGCCATCCATCCGCTCCCGATGAGTCAGTTAGGGTTGGCTCTGAGGGTTAGCTATCCAACACTCTGGGCTGACCGCAGTAACGCCACCCCAGGGTTTCCCTTTCTGATTTACTCTTACACTGGCAAGTAGATTACTTGTTATAATTATAGCTTCCTGTGGACAAGGATCCTGCTTAATTTAAAATGTGTATTTTCCCAAATGCCTTACACAGTATAGATACTTAATAAATGTCTTCTGAATTAGAATGTTTGCAATAACTCCAAATCTTTTGCTGATTATTATCTAACTTCAAAAATCTCACTAATTAAAACTAAATGTAGGGGGGCAGTTGGGTAGCTCAGTGGATTGAGAGCCAGGCCTAGAGATGGGAGGTCCTAGGTTCAAATCTGGCCTCAGACACTTCCCAGCTGTGTGACCCTGGGCAGGTCACTTGACCCCCATTGCCCACCCTTACCACTCTTCCACCTAGGAGCCAATACACAGAAGTTAAGGGTTTAAAGAAAAATTTTATATAAAAAAAAAACCTAAGGGGGCAGCTGGGTAGCTCAGTGGAGTGAGAGTCAGGCCTGGAGACGGGAGGTCCTAGGTTCAAGTCTGACCTCAGACACTTCCCAGCTGTGTGACCCTGGGCAAGTCACTTGACCCCCATTGCCCACCCTTACCACTCTTCCACCTATGAAACAATACACCGAAGTACAAGGGTTTAAAAAAAAATCCAAAAAAAAAAACAAACCTAAATGTAGGAAAGATTGTTCCCAGAATTAATGAGAAATGTGGGCTATAGGATGTTTTGAAAAATGCAATTGTCCCCTCCCCTAAAAAATCTTTCAATCTTAACTTTTTATTAATGATAAGTTTTTCCAGTTTTCCAAGCTTTAAACCTGTAATTATATGAATTTTCCGTCATTATAATCCCCCCAAATTCAAACAGTCACCACACCCTGCTAATTCTCTTCTGAAAATATCTGCAACCATAAATGACTTTCCATTCCCCAGTACCATCATTTAGTTCAGGCCCTTATCAGCTTCTTTAGGAGCTTCCCAGCTGTTTTCCCTGCTACCAGTCTGATCCCCCTGCTAATCTACCTCACCCACAAACACCAATTTCCTAAAATGCTGTTTTCATTATTTTTACTTCGTAGCTCAAAAACCTTCAGCAACTCTAAGGAGTATTTAGAAAAAAAGGAATCTTCTCATTTTGGCATTTAAGATTTCCTATGATCTTGTCACAAACCTTCCTTTCTACTTCTTTCTCCTTGTCTATGTCCCACTCATACCTAGCTCTGATCCTACTTCCTTTTTAAAAGTCTTTTATGGGGGCAGCTGGGTGTAACTCAGTGGATTGAGAGCCAGGCTTAGAGACAAGAGGTCCTAGGTTCAAATCCGGCCTCAGACACTTCCCAACTGTGTGACCCTGGGCAAGTCACTTGACCCCCATTGCCTACCCTTACCACTCTTCCACCAAGGAGCCAATACACAGAAGTTAAGGGTTTAAAAAAATTTTTTTTAAAGTCTTTTATATTCATTGTAACCTGAAGTATTATTTGCTTTTTTTAAACCTCACCAAATTATGATGAGAAAGGCTCTTTGTAAACCTTAGCACTAGGCTTAGAGTCCCAAAGACATGAGTTCAAATACAGCCTCATAGACATTTTAGCTGTGTGGCCTTGGGAAAGTCATATAACCTCTGTTTGCCTTAGTTTCCTTAACTGTAAAATGAGGACATAAATAGCACTTACCTCCCATGATTGTTGTGAATATTAAATGAGATAATTGTAAAGCACTTAACATAATGCCTAGGACATAATAAGCAGTATATAAATATAAGTTCTTATCATTTTTATTTAAGCCACTATCTAAATGTGAGCTAGTAGTGACTGACTATCACAGGAATTTGAGCTCCTTAATTAATAGTACATTAATGTGTTTATAGCCCCTCCTATACTGACTCTTCCCATCTTTTGTAATCTTTGCCAACGAGTAGGAGAGAAAACTTCAGGGTATTTTTTCCAATTTATATTTCTTTTATTAAAACTAAAAGCCTCCTCCATGCCAATACATTTATAGTCGCATCTTCTTCATAATAGCAAAAATCTAGTTATAAAGTAGATGTCCATAGACTAGGGAATGGGTAATGAAGCTAAGTTACAAAGATTACTATGTTGTGAGAAATGATGAATATGAAACAAGAGAACGGCACATAATTACAGGATTGTAAAGCTAATAAGGGCTGATACAATGACCACCTCCAGATATAGAGTTGATGGACTCAGTGCAAATTGAAGCATATTTTTTTTTCCATTTTGGACCTGGCTAATGTGGGAATTTGTTTTACATTACTGTACACATTTGTAATGGATTCTGGTTTTCTTGTCTTCTCAGGGACAAGGGGATGAGAAGAAGAGAGAGTTTTTGGACCTGAAAGGAAAATGAAATAAAATTAATTTAGGAAAATAAAAGTAATTTCAAATAATAAAAGATTAATGTAATAAAGATAAGGAAGCATAGTAAGACATATGAACTGATACAGTGAAGAAGGCATAATTAGAAAAAATATATATTACAGCTATGTAAATGCAAAGATCCCAAAGAACAAAATAATTTAAATTTAATGCTATGAAATCATAATGACCAACGGGCGGATTGTCCCAATTACATGAGGGATACTTTCCTGATATAGCTATTATAGGAACAAAAGACTAATTTCTGTTAGTGGCTGAAAAAGAATTATAAAAAGCAATATAAGCTATAAAGCATCATCTTTTGAGAAGCTATACTAAAAACAAGCTTATCGTTATGATCATTGTTTTTACAACTTATAAATATGAAAAATATATAGGATTTGGTCAATAAGTATTTTCATAGGGCAGGGACTAGAGTATGATTTCAGTTGGTAGAAGGTATACCCAGAAAAGGAAAATTCCTCTATCAATGGAGGTTATTACCTTTACTGCAAGACAATGGTCAAGAGAGCCAACAAGCAAGCCAACATATGTCATAGACAGACCTCGAATCAAAGTTTTCTTGGCTTTCAGACCAACTCCCTATTCCTTATGGCATGCTGGCTCTCAAAACATTTCTGTAGGTCATATTTTTACTTTTTATTGTATATATTACATTTTTGTGTGTTATAGAATAATAGAGCCCCTTTTGGGGGGCAGAACAGGAACCCAGAGTTCCTCGAGTAAGGACGATGGAAAAGAACAGAGACAAGACAAAGTTTGGGATCGGAAGGGCCTCAATCCACTGATGATGGCTGAGTGCCAGGCCTCCATTGCTGATGGCAATCAAGTACAACATACGTATAGTCAAAAGGCCAATTTCTAAATACCTATGAAAATTCACCTTTACAGCTCACCAAATTTAAACTCCTAAAATCTCAATGTTATTGCTGTTTTTCAATAGTGCATGAATTAAAATAGCATCTCAATTTAAAATCCAAAATTAAAATCTTAAAAAAAGTTCTCCACGATACACTACAACCTTATCCTAATTGAATTTTATACTTAAAAATCGTACTGAAAACAAATTAGCCAGAACAGCTTTTTGCCTTTGTAAAATAAAAATTCCCTCTAGGTGTCAAGCTGGCTATAAATTACATCCAAACAGTTCTCAAATTCACTGAAATCATTATACATACCAGTCCTAATGATCATAAACAATTCTCTAGCTCTAGGTATTGTGCAGAATTAAATTTAGCTAACATTTCACATTTAACTGATACAATGTAATTTCAACGGTGATATTTGTGTATCATAATACCTCATTGCAATTTTCCAAAGTTATATATATATATGTATATATATATATACATGCATATATATATATCTTAATCTTTAATATAAAATCTAAGTAAATGGCCAAATTATGGGACACAATTTCCCTTTATGTCTTCCGAACTAATCTTTTTTCCTTATCTCGGAGGGCCCTTTCCAAAATAAGGAAAAAGAAGATTTATGGAACACACCATCAAGTTTAGAGGTCAGAATAAATTATCCCTCTCCGTGGAGGAATCTGAAGCATATTTTGTGAACACCCAATTAGGAAAAAACCAAGACAAGATTAATAATGAAGACACACATAAAGGCAAAACAATTAAGTGTATATATACATACACAGGATCCTGCTAAACTAAATACATCTATACTTACATTATGTAAAATAAAATTCTCCTATACATAGTCTCAGTCTAAAAACTTCATTGAAAAAATCCATCTTGCTTTTATCAAAGTACTCTCTTTAAAAACTGTGAAAAGTGCTCTGTGAGAAACCTTGCCACTTGGCTGCTTGCCTTTCTTGCCGAAAAGAAGGTGTAAGGAGTGAAACTTGTAATAAATCTAGTTTAAATGAAAAAATTCTATCCTAAACTCTAACTGTGAATTATGACTATAAGAGAAAAGAAAATTTGGCTCCATGAGCCTTAAGAAAAAATTCTTTCCTAAACTCTAACTGTAAATTATGATTTTAAGAGAAAGAGAAACTTTGGCTTCAAGAATCTAAAGCATATAGACATTTATCCCCATGGTTTTTTTTTTGTTTTTTTTTTTTAAACCCTTGTACTTCGGTGTATTGTCTCATAGGTGGAAGATTGGTAAGGGTGGGCCATGGGGGTCAAGTGACTTGCCCAGGGTCACACAGCTGGGAAGTGGCTGAGGCCGGGTTTGAACCTAGGACCTCCTGTCTCTAGGCCTGGCTTCTCAATCCACTGAGCTACCCAGCTGCCCCTATCCCCATGTTTTATTTACAAATGTTCTCCCTGCTGGGGAGATCTCCCTTAGCTGTGATTTATGTCTTCCCTGATGAGAATAACTCTACTTCCCTCAAATGCCTCAGTCTCTCCTCTAGTGTGTAAGTAACTCAAGATCCCTTTGTTTGGGCACCAGGTGTAAAAGCCCTGAAAAGGGGGTCTTGGGCAAGGAACTATGGGAAGATAACAGGAACTGAGAAAGGGGAGAAGCAGGTGCTGCTAAAACATGTCTTGGAAAGAAGGCTGGGAAAAGATTATTGCCTTAAATCAGCAACTTATTGAGAAATGTGGAAACTGAGGGATCTCAGGCCTTAGTCAAACCCTGGACCTAACTGGACATCAGGGGTCAACAGACCTTTGCCTTTTCAGACCCTGAGACTTTAGTCCCTAACAATGGAACTTATAATTATTTCTTAATTTTGTTTGAATGAAATATAATGACAATTATTTACATAGCTTAATGAAAAGTATGTGATGTGGCAATTTGTTTCATTTTCTTTCTTTTATTTTTATAAAATGAAAACTTTCCTACATAAAGTCTGGAACCCACCACATTAATATAATAGTTATTTTGAGTCAATAGCAAGAATTATTGCATTTTAATTATTTAACCTTTTGAATTTTAAGAGAAAATTAGAATTTATGGGATCATAATCTGTTCATTTCTCAATAGGTCATGATCTTTTTTATCTTTCACTTTTAAGAAGTGATATTATAGTGCTACTAGATATATCTTTAAAAGTAATTAAAATAATGAATTTCTTTCTTTACATCTTTTGACTGTTAAAAAATTAATAGCTGAATAAGGCATACCAAAATCCAAAGGTGGGCAGAAGCAAAATCCCTAGGACTAGATATATTTACCTGTGAGTTTTATCAAATATCCAAAGAAAAATAATTCCAGTAATATATAAATTGTTTGCAAAAATATAAAAAGGTTTCCTACCAAACTATTTCTATAATACAGATATGTTTTTGATACATAAACTAGAGAGAACAAAGCAGAGAAAGAAAACTAAAGACCAATATATCTAATAAATTTTAGTACAAAAATATTGTATAAATATTAGCAAGGAGGCAACATATGTTTTTTAATTTAATTTAACTTTTTCCCCAATTATATGTAAAACAGTTTCTAGCATTTTAAAATTTCAAGTCTTGAGTTCTCTCTCCCTTCCCCTTAGATGGTACCACTTAAATGGTAAGCAATCTGATATAGATTTTATATATGCTTTCATATTTTCCATATTATTTTTTGTGGTAGGAAATTCAGAACAAAAAAATTAAGAAGTATAAAAACATTTCTTTGGTCTAGATTCAGACTCCATCATTTCTTTTCTCTGGAAACTTGATGGCATTTTTTATCATGAGTCCTTTGGGATTGTTTTAGGTTATTGTATTATTGAGAACCACTAGATTATTTACAGTTGTTCACTGTATATAGCATTGCTGTCACTGAGTACAATGTTCACCTAGTTCTGCTTACTTCACTCTGTTTCAGTTCATATAAATCTTTTCAGGTTTTTTTTTTTAGCTTTTCCTGCTTGTCATTCATTACAGCACAATAGTATTCCATTAAAATGATTTACTATAATTTATTCAGGCATTCCCTCCCCCTTTCCAATCCTTTGCCCCCGCAAAAAGAAGTGTTTTTAATATTTTTGTACTAACAGGTCCTTCCCCCCCACTTTTTTTTTTTTTTACCTCTTTGACATACAAATCTGGTAATGGGATTGCTGAGTCATAGGATATGATACTGTTTTATAGCCTCTTGGGCATAGGTCCAAAGTACTCTTCAGAATGGTTGAATCACAACTTCTCTCACTGTACATTAGTATCTTAATTTTCCTGCATCCTCTCCAAGTTTTGTCATTTTCTCTTTTTTTTTTTTTTTTTTTTTTTGTCATAACGGTTGATCTGATAGGTGTGGGATAGTTCTTCAGGGTTTTTTTAATTTGCATTGTTCTAGTTAATAGTGATCCACAGCATTTTTTTTCATGACTATAGAGAGCTCTAATTTGTCTGAGAACTACCTGTTCCTATCTTTTGATACTGGGGACAGCAACATACTTTTAACAATAGTACACCATAACCAGATCGATTTTATACCAGGAATTCAGAGTTGGTTCAATTTTGGAAAAACTTCAAAATGCTAGGTCTGTAAAATAACATGGTAGCTATTTAAAACATAGAGCCAGTATTATATATAATAGAGAAAAAACTAAAGGCCTTTATTATTAGAGCATGTATAACATAAAGAATTCAAATATCACCACAATTTAAAAAATATTTTCCTTGTATTACTAGCTATAACCGTAAGGGGATGAAATTGAGATAATAAACATAGGTAAAGAGGAAAGAAAATTAGAACTGTTTCATAGATAGTATGATGTTGTACTCAGAGAATTCTAGAAATTCAATTTAAAAAAATCATTGAAACAGTAACTTCAGCAAAGTTGCATTGTATAAAAAGAAAGATTGAATTAAAGGCCTACCACGTGTCAGGCAGTATTATCTCATTTGATTCTCCCAACAATCTTGGGAGGTAGGCAATATTGTTATCTGTATTTTAAATTAAGGAAACTGAGATAGACAGAGGTTAAGTGGCCTATCCAAAGTCACAGCAAGAAAGTGTCTTAGGCTGGATTGGAACTCAGGGCTTCCTGACTATCTACTATACCAGTTAACAGCTTAAACAAACCCACATAAATTAGTGGCCTGTCTATAGATTACAAACACAACCTGGCAAGAATAAAAAGAAAGAAAAATCTCTTTCAAAATAACTACAGATTTTGTAAATATACAGGAATTATAACACTACCGCTATTCTTTTCTAGAAATCTTAAATAATTGGAGCAATATTAATGACTAACAGTTAATGGTTAAGCAATGCCTTTGTAAGCAAAATGACAACACTACCTACATAAATTTACATATCCAGTGTTATGCCCAGGGGTAACCAAACTTTTTTGGCCTACCGCCCCCTTTCCAGAAAAAATATTTCTTAGCCCCCTGGAAATTAATCCACTTTGGGAATCACTGGTTATACCAATCAAACTACCAAAGCAGGGACAACTAGGGGGCTCAGCTGTTAGAGAGCCAGGCCAGGAGACAAGAGGTCCCAGGATTAAATCTGGCCTCAGATGCTTCCAAGCTATGAGATCCTGGGCAAGCCGTCTATCCCAATTGCCCGGCCCTTACTGCTTACTTAGTACTGATTCTAAGAAAAAATATAAGGGTTTAAAAAGAATCGCCAAAGAATTATTTTATGCAGCTAGAAAAAAGAAGATTACCATGAAAAAATGAAAGATTAAGAATGGCAATTCTTAATGAAAAAAAAAAAAGCAGAGGCCTAAAGGAAGCAGATTTCAAACTATACTACAAATCAGTCATCACAAAAACTAATTAGCGCTGCTCCTCCCTCTAGTTATTAGCGATTACCCTCAGAAAAAAACCCTCAGAGCTATCTTGTATTTATTTTTATATACCTGTGTATGTTTATAACAACTTTTGCTAGATTTTAAGCTCCTCAATGACAAGGACTGTTTACATTTTTGTTTTTGTATCCTTAATACCTAGCAGATCTTCTGGCACTTGGGAGGTGCATGAAGAACGCATGTTGATTAGAAACCCTTTCGGCTATAAGAGTCTGTCTTTCAGATGCTATAATTCTAAAGTACTGTGACAATAAGCAAGACAGGTACAAAGTCATAAGAAAAGCAGTTGTCGTGATAGTGTCAGGCCTAGAGATATTAGAAAAGACAGTAGACAGTGTTTTAGGAGGCATAACCAATTTAAATATAATATCACAAAAGTAGGAAAAGACATTTGTGAACTATTAGATATCTTTTTTTTTTTTTTTTTTTTTTTACATTTTTAAACCCTTAACTTCTGTGTATTGGCTCCTAGGTGGAAGAGTGGTAAGGGTGGGCCATGGGGGTCAAGTGACTTGCCCAGGGTCACACAGCTGGGAAGTGTCTGAGGCTGGATTTGAACCTAGGACCTCCCGTCTCTAGGCCTGGCTCTCAATCCACTGAGCTACCCCAGCTGCCCCCTATTAGATATCTTTTAAAAAAGGATATTTACTTAGCCAGAGGATGGAAAGGATACACATAGGGTGGAACTAAGGTGGTAGAGTAGAGGCAGCAACCCAGCCAAATTCTCCCAACATTCTCCTTCATACTACTTCAAACTAAGGTGTCAAATTGAATTCCAGAGTAGCATAGTCAACAAAAAATCAGAGTGAGGCATTTTTGCAGCCTAAGTAGACTTAGGAGGTTGACAGGAGAGGTCTGTGACACCAGATTGGGGTCAACCTGGAGAGCACAAAGTAACAACACCATTATGGACCTTGGAAGCAGCAGCAGCAGTTTGGGGAGCTCAGCCCAGAGACATTCCAGGATAGAAAGATAGGCAGAGAGCATATGGTTCACTGGAGTGAGAGAGGAACATAACCCTCAGGAGGCTACACTAAATCTTCAAACGACAACTCCAAGGAATATTATGGCTAAATTCAAGAGTCCCAAAGCCATGGAAGTGTGTTTTGTAAAACAGAAATTTCATTTAATTAAAAAATAAAATTGTTGGGCTACCTGAAAGTCAAGATTTAAAAAAAAAAACCCTAGATTTCATATTTCAAGAACTTATAAAGGAAAATTGCCCCTGTATCTTAGTACCCCGTGGTTAAAATAGAAATGGAAATAATCCACCAATCTTTTCTTGAAAGAGATCCCAAAATGAAAATCCCCAGGACAATTATAACCAAATTTCAGAGTTTTGAGATAAAGGAGAAAATATTGCAAGCAGTCAAAAAGAAACAATTCAAATATCATGAATCCATAGTCAAGACCACACAAGAAACTTCAGTTTTCACATTAGAGGAGCAGAGGATTTGTAATATGATATTCTGGAAGGCAAAGAAGCTAAAATTACATCCAAGAATCAACTACACAGCAAACTTAAGTATAATCCTTTAGGGGAAAAAATGGATATTTAATTTTTTAAAATGATTTTCAAGTATTCCTGATGAAAAGACAGGGCTGAATAGAAAATTTGGCATTCAAATGCAAGATTCAAGAGAAGCATAAAAAGTAAACATGAAAGAGTAATCAGAAGGGACTCAGTAAAGGTCAACTATTTACATTCCAATGTGGTAAGATGACACATATAAGTCCTAGGAACCTTATCATTATTATCATTGTTATCAGCAATTAGAAGGAGTCTAAGTAGACAGGGGGCATAGAGTGAGTCAATTATATAGGGATGATTTTTTTTCTAAATGAAAGAGTAAGGAAAAGGAATGCCCTAGAAGAAAGGGGAAGGGAAAGGAAGAATTGGGGAAATTATAGGAATGCAAGGAAAAGCTTTAGCCATGAAAGGGCAAAGGGGGCAATGCTTCAACCTCACTCTCCTTGAAATTGATTCAAAGTGGGGTGGGGGAAAAAGCATGCGCATGCACACACACAGAAACACAATTTGATAAAGAAATCTATTTTATCTAGCAGGGAAATAGGAGGGAAGAGGATAAGAGTAAAGAAGAGGGTGATAAAAGGGAGGATAGATTAAGGGTGGAAGTTGTCAGAAGCAAAACATACTTTCTAGGAAGGATGGAGTAAAAAGAGAAAAAGACAGATAAACTGAAGAAAATAGGATGGAGGGAAACACACAGTAATCATAATGGCAAATGTGAAGTCATACATAAAATTAAAGTGTATAGATGAATGGATTAAAAACCAGAATCCAACAATACATTTACATGAAACACATTGGAAACAAAAAACAAAAAACACATGGAGTTAAAATAAGAGATCGGAACAGAATCTAGGTAAAGGTAGTAATCATGATCTCAGACAAAACACAATCAAAAACAGACCTAATTAAAAGTGGTAATCCAAGAAACTACATTTTGCTGATAGATAGATAGATAGATAGATAGATAGATAGATAGATAGATAGATAGATAGATAGATAGAATTCAAATANTAGATAGATAGATAGATAGATAGATAGATAGATAGATAGATAGATAGCATAAAGGGGCAGAAATGTAAGGGGTAAAAATTTTAAAAGGTTGGACTAAATTTATCAGACTGTGGTTGCCAGGAATTAATTAATTCCAAACGATTTTTTAGCAATTTATAAAATAAAGGGAAAGAGTAAAAGTAGAGAAATGGGAAAGAGGGCAGAGTAAGAGATCTAGCTTAACAAACTAGACTATGTGCTCAAGCCCTGGCTTACTCCGGCAGAGCTCTGGTAGCCCCAGCCAGAGGGTCTAAGGGTTTGAACTTTACAAGAGTTTTAACTACGTTACGAGGCCTCCTCCCAGACAAGGGCCCCTTCTGGAGACTAGTACCTCCAGGAAAGGTCAAGGAAGGGAGCCAGCCTTTTTCACTCACCCACGTGGTGGTTCTAAGGAGAAATAGAAAGCAATCTGAGGTCCTCAGCTGGAGCTCCTCCTCCAAGGTCCAGTTTAAGGTGAAAAACCTCATCATAGGAAGTTCTGGCCACTTTTAAAGACCATTCCTTTCTTCACTTCCTGTGCCTTCCTTCCACTTTACATGTACTAATTATAGCTAAAGCTTTGCTTAGGACTACCCAGGGAGCAGTCAGTTGATTTGTCACCCACTTTCACACACATGGATCTCAAATCTCCCCAAAGGATAAGTGGGGTGTGTACACTTTTGGTGATTAAATCTAAAAAATGGACAAGGTAGAGTTAATCCCATCTTCACAGTAGATAGATAGATAGATAGATAGATAGATAGATAGATAGATAGATAGATAAACAGCAAAGCATCCACATTCTTAAAGGCACAAACAAAACAAGAGCAACCAAAAATTAGAAGGAAACAAGGAAAAAAACTTATTCCAAGTTTCTCCGATAAAGGACTCATTTCTCAAATATATAGGGAACCAATTCAAATTTACAAAAATCAGAGCCAATTCTTCAATTGATAAATGTTCAGAGGATAAAAACACAGTTTTTAGAAGAACTCAGAGCTATTCATAGTTACATGAAAAAGATGCTCTAAATCATTGTGTTTAGAAAAATAAAAATTAAAACAACTCTATAGTACCACCCCACACTTATGAAATTAACTTATGTGACAGAAAAGTAAAATGATCAATACTGGAGAAAATGTGTGTATGTGGGGAGCTACTCTAATGTATCCTTGGTGGAATTGTGAACTGGTCCAACCATTCTGGGGAACAAATAGGACAGATGTGAAGAGTAATTGAGGTAAAATGAACATTTGGCAAATGATTTTCAGGGTGAGAAGCAGAAGTAGAAGATGACTTTAAGTTTGCTAATTGTAAACACTGTGAGAATGATTTTGCCCCTGACAGAAATATGGATATTAAAAGGAGGTGGTAAAGTTTGGGGAAAAAAAGTTCTGTTTTGCATATATTTGTTTTGAAATGGTTTTTGGAGAGGTTAATGGGCAAAAACTTAGAACATGGGAAATATTTGAGAATAATTTTCCTAAACAGTGTTATTTGCTACTTTCACATCAATAATAACTGAATGTGATCTTAAAAATCATTGCCGTTACCTAGGATTTATAGGAACCAATTTTTACCAACCATATTTTTTATTTATTAGAATCTTGGGTTATATTCTCTATCTTTCAGTTGCTCTATGTCCTTGACAAAGCACCTCATCTCTTAGAGCCTTGGTTCTCTAATATTCTATGCTTCTATGAATATTCTTCTGTTACAAGTTCCATGCATCATATTTGTAAAAAAATTCATTTCATATTTCTAAATTTTAAATGCCAGTGTAGATTTGAAGATTTTCTCTTCTTATCACAGATGGAAATTATACTGGTACTGCAAATCATTCTGGCAGAAATTGGGCCTAGCCCTAGACCAATATCTTACACCATATTCCATAATAAATAGTTATATGAATAATACCTAGTACTTTTAAGGTTTGGTAGGCACTTTACATTTGTTAGCTCATTTGATCCTCATAACAACCCCATAATATAAGTGATGTTATTATAATGGATAAAGGACCTTAATATTAAAGATCACAGCATATAAAAAAGATGCAGATCATATATATTTCACAGCTGTGGTCAGGAGATATATACTTAGCTAAATAAGAGATAGAGGCAAATACAAGAGATAAAATAAATCATTTTGAGTATATAAAGTAGAAAAGCTTCTGTACAAACAAAATAATGTATCTAAGTTAAGAAAGTCAAATAGAAAAAAATACCTTTGTATCAAATTCCTCAGAATACACTTAATGGGATATATTAAGCAGTATTAAGCACCTTCTACTATGCTAAATGTTAATGATACAAATGCAAAAAAGAAAGACAATCTTCTCCTTCAAAGAACTTGCAATCTAATAGAGGAAGATAATACCCAAAAAAGAAGATAATAGGGAGAATGGAATCAAGGGAATACTCTGAGGACAAGATGTCTTTAGAATCAAAACCAGTCAGAAGAGCTGATAAAAGACCAAATATGTAAGCAATCAAAGGATATATGAATATTCTATTGCATAAAGTTAGCAAAAGAAGAATTATAAACTATTAATTCCTATAAAAATGATTTAAATCACCAATAATAAATAATATATAAATAAAACAATTCGCTGTTTCTACCTCACACCCACCAAGTTGGCAAAGATGAAAAATGACAGAAATATCTAATATTGGAGGAGCTGTGCAAAGACACTCTAGTTCATTGTTGGTGGAGCTGTGAATTAGTATAACCATTTTAGAAAGCAATATACAGAGTGATCAAAACTATGTAAGTGGAAAGAACTAAATCACAAAATAATTTTTAAAATGAATATTGTAAAATTAAAAAGAACAAACATGACCTCAAAGAAGTAATATGAGGAAATATGCCTATCACATTTCTTTGCAGAGTTATAAGGTCCATAGTTATGGAACATGGCATATTTTCTTTTTTTTTAAACCCTTACCTTTTGTCTTAAATCAGTACTGTATATTCAGTGGTTCCAAGGCAGAAGAGTGGTAAGGGCTAGGCAATAGGGGTTAAGTGACTTGCCCAGGGTCACACAGCTAGGAAGTGTCTGAGGCCAAATTTGAACCCAGGACCTCTGATCTCTGGGCCTGGATCTCAATCCACTGAGCCACCCAACTGCCTCCCCATAGTATATATTCTCACTTTTTTTTTTAAGGCATTGATCAGTTTTTCTGGGTAAGAGGTAAGATTCTGGAAGAAATTTTGACAATGTAAAAACGAAAGATATCAATAGAAAAAAATTTAAATACTGTGGAGTACAGTAAATTCATGATCATTCAGTAGTAGATTATTCATCTTGTAGATAGAAGGAAAGCAGAAAACTGGGGTTTGGAGAGAAGTTTACAGCAAGTTTCTCTGATAAAGGCTCAGATCTATTTAATTTATTCAAATATAGAAAACTGAGTCAAATTTATAAGACTATAAGAATATATATACACCCACTCCCTCACACTAGCTGTTGCTGTGATTTATCCCCCTTCTCCCTGGCACATTCCAAACCTGTCAGTGACTCCTTTAACAGCTGCCCAGGTTTAGACCCCTTGAGAGGTTGGGTAGATGGTTAACCTCTCTAGGACCAACCTGAGGTTGAATTGATTGATAATGGGTTATTGATTGGCTTTGGAAAGGATTGAAATCTGACTGCATAATTAATCCTCCCTTCCCAAAGGCTGTGATAGAATAACCACTCAGGAAGGTACTTCGTTGAATAACTATATTATCTATTGGTGGGGAAAAGATAACAAGGTATTAGGATTGGGGATTGGAAACCCTATTGCTATATTTGACTATTAATCTAATTGATGATCAGGACTGGAGACTGCTAGGCTGGTAGAGGCTTGAGGTCTTCACCCTCTCTCTATCTCTGACCAGACCTGCCTACAGACAAGCCAGAGAATAGGGAAGGCTATTGATGTAGATATGGCTTGATGGTTTGTGTATTCACTCAGCTCTACTACCACTGATACTGATGGCTCACTAGCTCTCTCAGTCAACAAGGATATAGGTTCAGGTTCAGGCCTACCCTTTCCACCCTTCAACCACCCTTTCACTTCCTTCTACCCAGTTTGAACCAAAGATGTTCGCTCAAGTCCCAGCTCAGAGATCTGAGCCCCTCCCCCCCCATCTGTAGTCCTTAGGGGGTATATATAGGCTGTGGGCCAACCGATGTTTGCCTCTGGCTCACAGCACCTGGGACAGCACATTCCAAACTCTCAACTGCCAGCGCTGTCAGTCAAGGTGGTATCTA
Source organism: Gracilinanus agilis (assembly GCF_016433145.1). NCBI lineage: Eukaryota > Metazoa > Chordata > Mammalia > Didelphimorphia > Didelphidae > Gracilinanus > Gracilinanus agilis. The sequence continues at coordinate 298,156,277 of NC_058134.1, read as the reverse complement.
ACTTGTTCCAGATTAATGATTTTAACAAACTACTATAAAGAGCAATTTGGAACTAGGTTCAAAAAGCTATAAAACCAAGCATATACTTTGGCCCCATAATACCACTACTAGGTGTGTTTCCCAAAGAAATTTTTTTTTTATATATACAAAAATATTTATAGCAAGTCTTTTTATGGTGGAAAAGAACTGGAAGTTGAAGGGATAGCCATCAAATGGGGAATGGCTAACAAGTTGTGGTATATGATTATGAAAGAATATTATTTTGCTATAAGAAATTATAAGCATAATGCTCTCAAAAAATCTGGAATTATAAAGTAGATCAGAACCAGTAAAACCTTTGTATGTAGTAATCGCAATATTGTAAGGATGATCAACTGTAAATGACTCAGCTGTTCTCAGCAATACAATGATCCAAGACAATTCAGAATGACTTAGGATGAAAAATGCTCTCCCCTTCCAGAGAAAGAACTGATAATGTTTGAATGCAGATCAAAGCATACTGTTTTTAACTTTATTTTTGTTGTTTTGGGTCTGTGTTTTCTTTCACAACATGGCTAATATAGAAATGTTTCAGGTGACTTCACATGTATAACATATCAAAATGTCTGCCTTCTCAAGGAATGGGGGAGAAGAGAAAGGGAAAGACAGAATTTGGAGCTCAAAATTTTTAAAAGTTAATGTTAAAAGTTGGATTTTACATGTAATTGGAAAAAATAAGATATTTTTAGAATGTCAGTAATATTTGCTAAACTAAAATCACATGAACATCTTTTAATTAACAAAAATCAATTTTCTTCCCATCCCTGAAAAAAAAACTTTGTAAAAATAAATACTCATAGTCAAAAAAGATAAATTGACTGTCAAAAAAAATAGCCTCTGAACACATGGGTTGATGCAGACATGATTGGGGATGTAGACTCAAAACGACCACACCAATGCAACTAGCAATAATATAGAAATAAATCTTGATCGATGACACATGTTAAAACCAGTGGAAATGCATGTTGGCTATGGCAAGGTGGTCTGGGGGAGGGGGGGTTAAGGGGAAACTAAGAACATGAATCATATAACCATGGAAAATTTTTCTAAAAAATAAAATATTAAAAAAAAATTTTAAAAAGACTCATTATGCACCCTTTCAGAACGTAGATACCATTCTTCTTCATGAGGCCTCTGGAATTAGCTTTCAAAGATTTTGTTTGTTTCTTTTTGCTTGCACAGCAAATATGTTTATATAATTATAATATATAAATCGTTCTGGTTCTCTTCACTTTGCCCTGCATTTGTTCATATAAGTCTTCCCAGGTTTCTCTGAAAATGTTCCTTTCGTTATTTCTTACGACACAATAGTATTACGTTCACGTCCCTTAATTTGTCTGGCCATTCCCCTGTTATCTCCTGTAGTCTCTCCCACCGCAAAAAGAACTGTTATAAATATTTTAATATAGGAGTAAGCTGGCTAGCTCAGTGAATTGAGAGCCAGGCCCAGAGTCAGAAGGTCCTAGGTTCAAATCTGGCCTCAGACACGTCCTAGCTGTGTGACCCTGGGCAAGTCCCTTAACCCCCTTTGCCTAGTCCTTACCATTCTTCTGCCTTGGAACCAATACACAGTATTTTAAATTAAATTAAGGGTTTAAAATTTTTTCAAATGTTTTAATATACACAAGACTTTTTCCTCTTTCTTTGATTTCTTTGAGGTATAGGCCCCATTCTCTTCAGTCTATAGTACATTATAGATAGCTCTAGATAGAGATAAAAAGATCTCCTACCTCAGATTCCTAATTTATCAATAAGGAAACTAAAAATGAAAAGCTGTAATTTTTCCAAAGTGATACACATAGTAGGTGGCAGAAGCAGAATCAAACCACAATATTCATGTAACAAATGCAATATTCTTTCTCTGATCTTCTCCATCAGTGCCCATGGTCAAAAAATCTTTACCATGATCAATGTTTTAGAGATAAGCCTCTCCAAACTTTCATCAGAGAAGAAAATCATTCTCTCACCCAACTCATGTTTGAAACTTTTCTAATTTGGTAGACATTGTCCTCTAGTAGCATAACTTTTGAGAACCCAGAGTCATTTCCTCAGCCCTAGAAGATGCTATCAAAGGGTTTTGATTAACCTAATTATAATATTTGTGTTTTTAAAATCTCTCTTTTTTTTTTCCTTTAAAGGAATTATTTGAGGAAGCTGAGGAAGTTTATCAGTCTGGAATTAAGAACTGTCCAGAGAGTTCTGACTTACACAACAACTATGGAGTTTTTTTAGTTGATACTGGTAAGATTAAATGTGATAATGATATTTCTGTATGCAGAGCAAGCAGGTTCAGTCTTATCTCCACCTTATTGTGGAGGGATTCATCTTGAGGAGAACAGCTTTCTCTCTAGTCCATTCCTTGACTATCTCTTCTGAAAAGTGACTTTCCTTTAATACCAAATATAGGAAAATATCAAATACTCCTCCCTCTCTCAGTCCTCCGCCGCCAGAAGTCCTTTCTCCTTCTTCCTCCTCCAGAGAATTACTTGGAATTCTCCCTGGTCTTAACTCTCAGTAACTGTCATCAGTGGCCTTCTTCTGGCTCTTTTTGTCCCATCCCCCATCCTTACATATTTAATGTATAAAAGTCTGTTCTCCCCCTGTATTTGGTGTCCGGCTCTAAATGGAGGAAGGGTCCTGGTCCCAATTTGTTAGGCATCTGGCATGTATTGATTAATAAGGTTGATATGCTCAGAACATCAAAGCTTTGTTTCCTTAAGTCATTTCTTCTTTTGCTGAATACATGTTCTAATTAGACACCCCTCTAAGTAAGGGTTATGGGGAAGGTCCACCCTGGTCCTGGGATCTCTTCTTGCTCTCATATATATCCTATTCCTAGGCACTGGAGTGTACCATGTGTGGATTATTTCTGGTTCAAACAGGTCTCTAGCTTCTGTAGACCTCCCTGCCTATCTCCCTCTGTTGAGAAAGCAGGACAAATAGCTCTCTGTGACTTTTTCTGACCATTACCAGCAGGTTTCAGTCTAGTGCATTTTCTAGATTTTTTCGGAGAAGTTTGAGGATGGGAACTCATGACATTGTTTCCTTCCTACTACTTCATCATCTTAGTGCATGCTCTCTCTCTCTCTCTCTCTCTCTCTCTCTCTCTCTCTCTCTCTCTCTCTCTTTTTCTCTCTCTCTCTCTATCTCTCTGTCTCACTCTCTTTTTTTCTCTGCTTCAGTAAAATATTCGTGGAAGTCTCTCATGAGAAAATGTCATATTGTAGTACATATTGTAGTTCAACTAACACCAGCTATAGATTCAGGTAACTTGAGTTTGAATATTAGCTCTGCTACTTACTAATCTGTGTAACCTGAGGCATTACCAACCATATGAATAAGTTACTTAAATTCTCTGAGTTTCAGTTTCCTCTTTTATGGAACTGAACAACTTGTATGGTCCCTGCCAGCTCTAAGACTATGATCCTTTGCCATGGTAGACAGAATGATGAATTGTGGACTGGATGGTAATATAGATTTGTACCCAATTTAACTAAATTAATGTTTGTTGATTCTGGATCCTGAAGGAAGTATCTATTTTTTTATCTACATGGCCCCTTCTTTGACCTATGCCATTTTATATTTTACCATTGATATTAACGAAAACAGAAATGCCATGGATTATATATTATATATAGGAAGGATTTTTAAAAATAGGTTGACTGTGTTGGCCCTCATTGGTTCAAACCTCAACTTTGGTTACTTCCTTCAATTTCTTACCACTCCAACAGCCAAAATCCTTTTCATAATATACCCATATTGTTTTCTCACTCTCCTGATCAAAAACCTTCAAAAATTCCTTATTGCTTACTGAATAAATTCCTAATCTTCTTACTCAAGACTGGACAGAACAGGAACTTAACACACTCTGGTTCAAATCTGCTTTTCTTTTCTTTTCTTTTCTTTTCTTTTCTTTTCTTTTCTTTTCTTTTCTTTTCTTTTCTTTTTTTTTAAACCCTTACCTTCTGTCTTGTAGTCAATTGTATTAGCTCCAAGGCAGAAGAGTGGTAAGGGCTAGGCAATGGGGATTAAGTGACTTGCCCAGGGTCACACAGCTAGGATGTGTCTGAGGCCAGATTTGAACCTAGGACTTCCCATCTCTAGGCTTGGCTCTCAATCCACTGAGCTACTCAGCTGCCCCTCAAATATGCTTTTCAAGAATCATTTCATAATATTTACCTTCATACATTTCATGTTGTAGTTAAACTTTTTTACTTTACTTTTTTTCTACCCTCTCCAGTTTTCAGTGCCTTTATTTAAACCATCTCCCTCGCCTAGAATATAATCTGCCATCTCTATTTGTAGAAACTCCTTCTTCTAAGAGCCATTTCAAGTACTAATTTCCTCAGAAACACTTCTGTGACCACTTACAACCATTTCCTCTCTGTTTCTCCCTGTGTAAAGTGATATGTCTTTCCTAAAATTCCTGAGGACATTTTTTGAACTTCTTATATCACATTCTCCTTTTATGATAATTATTTGTGTACTCATTATTTCTCTTCCACGGACAGAACTAGGAGCATTGCATGAAATTTATAGTTCTAGATCAAGAGAAATTTTCTAATAATCACAGCAGGCTTGTAGTAGACTGGACTGCCTTGTAAATACTTATTCATGAAATGTCCAAGCAGAGTTCAATGGTAATTACTTCCAAAATCTCTTTCAACTCTTAAGATTTAATGATTATGTGATTTCTTTTTATTTATCCTGCTTAGCCCCTACTTAAGATGCTAATGAGCTACTTTCATTTCAAACTTTGTTAAATAATCCCCAAACCAGGTATCAGGAAAGAAAAGAAACAGTGATTTGTAGTTTGCTGAATTAATATTGATCAATATAATTATTAAATTAGGAGTGAAACTAAGATGCTGACGTATTTTACAACTTCAGGGACATTCAAATCTAAGCAAACGCTTCTCTGACTTCAGGGGCTCCAGAGAGTGCAATGTATCACTACCAACAAGCCATCCACCTTAGCCCACGTCATCATGTGGCCATGGTTAATCTTGGTAGACTCTACAGGTCTTTGGGAGAGAACAAAGAAGCTGAAGAATGGTACAAACGGTAAGCATGTGAAATGGAGGGAAAAGTGGTTTGTTCTTCCAACTTGTCCTAAAATAAAACATTCACATTTCTTTTGAAGCTCCTCTTGAAATCAGCTTTCATTTTTGTAGCCATTAGCCTGACGCCTTTTTCCCCGGGTAGTGCTGGGAAAGAGGACATGAGAGCTGTCTTCAAATGTTTGAATAACTGTCACCTAGAAAAGAGATTAATTACATTTAATATGTGTCATCCAGACAAAAGAAGTAGGATACAAATGTTGTCTCAACATGTAAACTCAATATCTTACTGGTTGGGTAATCTGCTAAAATTGGTTGTATTGGCTATGTCTTTTCTGAGACTTTTATTTTAGTGTAGCTTGCAGAAAGGTTACATTAAAACTTTTACACAGTTTTTCTCTTAGACAAAGAACTCTCATTAGTTTTCTTGTCCTTGGCTTAAAAGGAGGATAAGTAGGAATAGAGTCTCTGAAAAGATGAAAATCCTTTCCGCAGAGGAGTACTAAAATAAGTATGATGTAAAAACTCTTCATGATTGTTTGACATTCCCCCATTGAGTGAATCTGAGCTTCTCTAGATGCTCTGTTCCTGAAGGATATTTTTACCTTTACTTTCCACACTGTTCAGCAACCTGGGAATTGCCTAGGGTTTTGCTCAACCTTCGTCACTCATCACTTTTTGGTTTGTTAAAGAAAAGCTCTTAGTCTCTAGCCATGATCCATCAAGTCACCTTTTCATCAGTCATCATATTTCAGCTCAAATGGTCCTCTAAATGCTAAATAACATTGTAGCTCTCAGGGAAAACACTCAGAAATGTGTTTGTCTTATTCTGTACTTGGTTGCATGGTTACCTCAGATGATGAAATATATTCCCATGGAAATCTCCATATTTCTGAAGCCTCAGATTAGATAACCCAAATAGCTATATACATATATATATATATTTTTTTTTAATTTTAAACCCTTAACTTCTGTGTATTGGCTTATAGGTGGAAGATTGGTAAGGGTAGGCAATGGGGGTCAAGTGACTTGCCCAGGGTCACACAGCTGGGAAGTGTCTGAGGCCGGATTTGAACCTAGGACCTCCCGTCTCTAGGCCTGACTCTCAATCCACTGAGCTACCCAGCTGCCCCCTATACATATATGTTTAATTTTGAAATCCTTACCTTCCATCTTAGAATCAATACTGGCAAAAGAGTGATAAGGACTAGGCAATGGGGGTTAAGTGACTTACCCAGGGTCACACAACTAGGAAGAGTCTGAGGCCATATTTGAACCCAGGATCTCCCATCTCTAGACTTAGCTCTCAATCCACTGAGCCACCTAGCTGCCCCATATATATATATACATACACATATATATTTTAATTTTTTAATGGGTCTAGGTAAAAGAATATGGATGGATCAATACAAATCCATTGCCTCTCAAAGAAAAGACCCTCCATTGCCTCTCAAAGAAAAGACCCTCCAAACATGTGTTCTTGAATAAATACAACTCAACAGAGTCAAATCTTTATTAAAAGGAAAACATGATTATGTTACTTCATTTCATTTTTTTACTTTGAATTGCTAGTACCAGTACAGTGCCTGGGTGGTTCTCATCAAATTCTGATCAATAGATTGATTACTTATATTTCCTTTATCTTGCTACAAATCAAAATCATTTTGGAAATTTAAACAGAGCAATCTTGTGAAAAATTATCCTCTTCGGGGGGCAGCTGGGTAGCTCAGTGGATTGAGAGCCAGGCCTAGAGACGGGAGGTCCTAGGTTCAAATCTGGCCTCAGACACTTCCCAGCTGTGTGACCCTGGGCAAGTCACTTGACCCCATTGCCTACCCTTACCACTCTTCTGCCTTGGAGCCAATACACAGTGTTGACTCCAAGACGGAAGGTAAGGGTTTAAAAAAAAATAATCCTCTTCAAGTATGAACATTTATGAAACATGCCGCTTAAAAGAAAGTGTTTTAGAATGATATTGATAATCATTTGGGAAATGGCTGAACAAATTGTGGTACGTGTTGGTGATGGAATACCATTGTGCTATAAGAAATGATTGAGCAATATTTCAGAAAAAGCTGGAAAGATTTGCATGAGTTGAGGCAGAGCGAAATAAGCAGATCTTGGAGAACATTATATACAATAACAACATGTTGTATTGTACAATGATCAACTGTGAAAACTTAAATACTCTCAGCAATGCAGTGATCTACAACAATCCTGAAAAACTTATGATGGGGAATGCTATCCGCCTTCAGAAAAAGAACTGTTAAAGTTGTATGGATACGGATCAAAGCAGTGTATCTACGGTTTTATTTGGGGGTTTTGGTTTTGTATGAGTGTGCTCTTACATCAACGACCAATATGGAAGTGTTTGCAATATAATAAATATAAATCTTTTTTAAAAGAGTGATATAGATAAGAATCACCAAAAATGAGAAGGTTGAAGGGCTGGCATTCTGCACAGATCACAATTCCAGAGAAGGATCAAAGTTAAAAAAAAAATGTTGTCCTCTTTCTTAATATTTAGAGCTCTGGATATAACACAAACTGCTGAAATACTTTCCCCACTGGGAGCACTATATTACAACACTGGCAGGTATGAAGAGGCATTACAGATTTACCGTGAAGCTGCAACACTCCAGCCTTCAGCTAAGGAAATCCAGCTGGCCCTGGTAAGAACAATTGAATCCAAGACTAAGAAAGATTTAAAAACTGATTTACATTCAGAAATTGCTAGTACTTGGTTCTTAGGAGAATTTGGGAAAATATTTGAGCCAGAAGGCATCTATGAGTCTCACCTGGGAGTTCTTAAAGGGAAATCTATTGTCAGCAAGAAAAGAGTGAGGGAAAAAGAGTAGATCAGCAGCAGACACTGTGGGGAGACACTTCATCCCCGCACAAGACTAATGAGTTTTTTAGCTATGGAAGAATCTGATTGATGGCTCTTTGGTACACTTATTGCTTTTCTCTATTTTATGGAGTTTATATTATAACAAAAGTAATTAATTATCTCAGTAACTTGAAGTTACGAGAATTCCGAACAGTCAGATGGGTTTGCTTACATACCAATTAAAATTTTATCTCTAGTTAATCTCAGGCCTCTATTTGAGGCAACAATAAGGATACAGGAAATGTTTAGGTGAAAGTAAGTGGACCATATTACAGGTCTTTTGCTAGACAGGCATCATAAGAGAAGTTGGGGAAAAAGTACACCTTTCGAGGGACCTTCCCTTCGTCCTTGAAGAAGTGAGTACAAGTGATAACTTCGGTCTTGGTCCTCTGTTCAGAGATGCCTCGTTCTCTCTGTTGCATCTGCTTTCCTCTAAATTTGTATTGTTACCTGTCTCTATTCTTTCTATCTTGGCTTGTTAAATCCTAAGTAGGACTCGGAAGTCTACCCATAACGTCTGCTGCCAGTCAGTTCCAATGGTCCCCACTTCTTTCTTTGTCTTCTCTTTTGCAGACTGTGTGTTTCCCTCTAAGAACTCCCAAGCATGACTCAATCCTGTCTTCTAGCTCAAGGATTTTCATGGTCCCAAATCACTTTCATAACTATGAGGGAATACTTCTCTTTATAAACTACAAATCTTAAAATGCCAGTCAGTTATCCAGTCCCAGTAAGACCAGAATATGAACAATATGTGTTTCACCCAATCCGTGGCACTCTCTCAGTCGAGAAACCCCGGCATCTACGGTATTCTAGTTAGTTTCTCTTCAAATGTTAAAATGCTACCCAGTGTTAAATTTCATTCACAAAAGATAGATATACCCAAATCATCAGTCTTTGCTCTTCCTACTTATTAAGGTAGCAACAAACGAAACTTCCTCAGCCACCAGGACACTCATCTGTTAAAACCATAAAATATATTCAAAAATGGGAATGTAGGCCAAAATCTTCCATCCATAAAGGGCTACTTTAGCATACATTCCTTTCCAAATACTTAAAAGGCATAAGAAGAGAACCAGAGACTTTTATCAAATGGTTCCTGCAGCAATATCAGTGAAATACCAGGTGAGCTCTGAAAATCCTTAAACCGAAGCATTGTTACTCTGACTTAAGGTAAGTAAAAAATTAGGTTTGGAAGAAAAAGTAACAAAGCATCGATACTGTTTTTTAGGCTCAGGTTTTAGCAATGATGGGGCAGACAGAAGAAGCTGAAACAATGACCAACCACATTGTATCGGAAGAGGCTGGATGCCTGGAATGTTATCGCCTGTTATCAGCAATCTACAGTAAACAGGAACATTACCCCAAGGTACTGTGGCGGCGCTCTATCGAGCTGCTGCTTCTACTAAAATTTTTAAATGTGCTCTGGGTCTACTGGTGATAGGTGGAGAAAGCTTCTAAATTCAAACAGGACTAAAGGAAGGCTGGGTTATCTTGGGTTTATTCATAACGTTGAGTAGCTTCCATATTTTTTTAACCCAATGCCTCTATGACCAGTTATGATACAAATTTCTACTTTTAAAAAATAATATTACTTTGGACTTAGTAGCATCTTTCCTTCTAAAAACAAATGGTCTTCTTAGACATTATTAGCTCATTTTATTTTGCTTCTCAGTATTATAATGTTGCTGAAGATAGATAGATACCTCGTGCAACCTCCTGCCGTCCATCCTGTATGGACTTTTGTTCATGTCCTCCAATAAGTTCTCCATAAAAATTCCATCCAACATGCTGCAGACTTTTCCTTGATTTCCCCTGACATTTATAAGAACAGTTCGGGGGTAGTCGGGCTGTTAATTGTCATCCTTCCCCTTTGAAATGTGACTGGCAGCTAGGTGGTACAGCGGTTTGATCTTTTTTTTTTTTTTTTTTTTTTTAAATAGTGAGGTGGTACAGTGAGTAGAAAGAGCATTGGGCAAATTTTACCTCAGACACTTACTAATTGTTCAACTCTGGAGGAAGTCATTTAACCTCTTTCTCCTTCAATTTCCTCATGTATAAAATGGAGATAGCACCCCACTTTAAGATAATAGCATCTGCCTCCTAGGATTGTTGTGAGACTCAAAGAAGAAAATAATTCTAAAATGCTTAGCACAAGTTCCCTGAAACATTATAACCACTATATAAGTGTCATCTATGTCACTTTTTCATATATTCCAATTGGCACAAGTTTATAAAGTAGGAAACTGAGGTATAGGGAAGTGAAGTGATTTCCTGAAGATCAGATCATTTGTCTGTGGCAAAGATAAGATTAGTATTTGGGCCTTGAATTTTTACAATATCTATTTCTTATGTTTATTTTTTCTCTTTAGGCACTAGAAGCTATTGAAAAAGCTCTCCAGCTAAAGCCAAAGGATCCTAAAGTCATATCAGAGCTTTTCTTCACGAAAGGAAACCAACTAAGAGAACAGAATTTTCTTGATAAAGCATTTGAGGTATGTTGAACAAAGCCAAGATACTCTATTTTTAGTTCCGTAACTACAATGAATTAGAATTAATAAGAATTTCCACTTGTTTCGGTGCCTCGTTGTGACATGGTGGTGTTTGTTGGCAGGGAGGCAGTGTCAACCCCTGCTCTGGCAGGTCCTCCCAAAGTGAAAAGGTTTTATGCGCAGGTCTTGTGATAGGGTATGTTTGTTTTCCAAGGATTCTCCTGGTTGAGTTTGTTGAAGGCTTATTACTAGTCTGACTTTTTGAGGTATTTCAGCCATGACATATGTTGGAAAATGTCCACTAAATCATAGAGAAGCTCTCATGTGTATCGGTGAAGGGAATACCCACACTGATGGAATTTTAAATGCTTGAAGCTATGTAGAAGTCAAATGTTAATTATAGCTAGCATGATTAAGAAATATTGTCACCTGATTAATTGAATTTCTTTATTGATCCTTTTCCTTTCAGATATTTTGGGAAATATTCCAAAATACATTATTCCAATTTCTCATCTTATAAGTAGAGTACAATAAGCATAAAGCAGAATCCTTTTTTGAAAATTATGATCAAGGATTTGTTAGTCATCATTCTGATCATCTTTAGCCTAACTTTGGCTCCAAAGTACATTTTTCAGTTTTCCTACAGTTACCTACCTGAATAATACAGTAGAATCAGATTAGACAACTTACTCCCATCAATGTATCTTGAATATTCAGATTATGTCTTAGTGGCTTTACCCTTTCCTTCCTGTCCCTCCCTAACACACCTTAACTTCAAGGTTCAATTCAAGTTCTAACTCTGCCATCCAACTTCTTCTATCTAGCTAAACCCAAATTGATTTCTATCTTCAATGAAATATTAAGCACCTTTGTCCCACTTACTTGAAACAGTGGTAATTTGTAATATTCTAACATCATAATTTTAACTACAAATAAATAAATGAATAAAATCTGTGATTTTATCAGAGGAGGAAACCCTTGGTATGACAAATCCCTCCAGCTAGACAGATTGTAACCATTACATAATTTAGATAAATTCTAGAAAGTTGCCTGATTTGTCCAGGGTCACATTGCTTCTAAGTTCTGAGTCAAGATTTGAACTCAGATCTTCCTGGCTCCTGTTTCAGTGCTCAGCTTGGTATACCAACCTTCTCTAACAGAATATTGATGGAACAGACCATTTTGAAAAGTAATGAACTCCTTTGTTGCTGGAAGTATTTAAGCAGGAGTCAGATTAGGACTTATTAAAGATATTATTAGAATAATTTCTGCTCTAAGAGTGAAGTTGTAGCAGACAATCTCCCAGGTCTCTTTCCATTTCTATGATTCCTAAAGCTTTACTGCTGCTACTGCTGCTACTGCTGCTACTGCTGCTACTGCTGCTGCTGCTGCTGCTGCTGCTACTACTACTACTACTACTACTACTACTACTACTACTACTACTACTACTACTACTACTACTATTACTACTACTACTACTGGTACTACAACCTACAGTGAAAACAACTGAAAAGAACAGAGTATTCTTAGAGATTAAGGCCAATGGGAACTAATGTACCATAGTAAAAATTACCTGTATTCTCTAAAGGATCCTAGAGTTTTTGTGAGGCTATAAGGATGATTCTGCTGGGAAAGCTTATAGTTTCTTCTCCTTTACACTTAGCAAAACTTAGGTGATCCAGTAAATGGAATAAAATCATAGGGATAAAACAGGCCATTCGTGGAAATAATGGCTGTCATTTTGTGATCATTGTATTAATAATTTAAATTTTCTATAAATAAAAGAGTTTATATAACAAATATAATGTATTTTTAATGAAGATTTGCTTTCTGACCTGAAGCTATTTCTTATTTATTTAGAGCTATCAAGTAGCTGTGCAACTGAACCCTGAACAAGCACAAGCCTGGATGAATATGGGTGGAATTGAACACATTAAGGTAGCAAAAAGAACTTCTTTTTACATAGACCAGTTTTCTTTTCAGTTGTTTTTTTTCCTTACTCTCATCAATTAATGGTACAGAAAGGAGAAACTCCCAAGTGATAATCCACCACCCCTAGATACTTTGCTCCCATCCCATCCCTCAAACATACAAATGTTATTTCTTGTTATTTTCCTAGAATTTCTTAGAGTTTGTCAGTTAACTCCTACTACAAGACTTAGAGCAAGTGTTCATCTGGAGCCCATTTGAAATATTTTAAGAAATATTTTGATAGCTATATTTTCCTTTGTAACTATATATTTCATTTTATGCATTTAAAAACATTATTCTGAAGAGTTGGTAGGTTTGAATGAATCTTTGGCACTTACAAAAAGATTATGAACCACTGATCTAAATGATGAATATAGCCTGAAAATCTAAGTGTTTAAAGATACAATTGACTTTGCTATTTATAGGATGTGTTTTTATCTATCTATTCATCCATCCATCAATCGATCTATTTACCTGTCTGTCTGTCTCTCTACCTTTGGCTATCTATTAGTTTTCTAATATTTTTAGTTGTATTCTCAATTCATCAATTTTTCTTACAATTTTTTGTTAACAAAAATACTTAGAGTACAAATTTCTCCCTAAAGGCTGTTTTGGCTTCATCCTCAGAATTTTAGAATGACGTTGTATTGTCGTTATTTTCAGTGAAATTCTCTATCATATCTATAATTTATTCTTAAGCAATTCTTTAGGATTGAACTACTTAGTCTCTTTTTCCAGTGGCCCTTTAACATATTTTTATTGCATTGAGAATGACGAAGTAAGTGTATAAAATATTTTTTTTACTTTTCTACATTTGTTTAATGATCTTATTATTATATATTATTATATTATATTAAAATTATAACATTTAATTAATTTAATGTCATAGAACATGATCAGTTTTTGTAAAGGTGCCATTCACACCTTAGAAATATGTATACCCTTTTCTTTTTTCATTTAGTAATCACCAGACATCTTTTATATCTAATTTTTCTAAACTTCTGTTCAAGTCCTTTGTCATTTCTTATTTGCTTTTAGTTAAATTTATCAAGGCCTGATAGAGATAAATTGAGATTCCTTAATTGAAATTGTAGTTTTATTGTCCCTTTCTACTTATAATTCATTTAGTTTCTTAAAGTATTTAGAAGCCATGTCATTGGGTACATATGTTACATATTAAAATTAATTCAATATTTAATTTACCAACAAGCAAAATGTAGTTTCCTTTTATTTCTGAAGTTCATTTATGTTGTTTGTTTATCTGAAATCAAAATTGCTACCTCTGAATTTTTTGTGTGTTTAACCAAGACATAATAGCTTTTGCTCCAACCCTTCATTTTAATTCAGTATGAGAATTAATGTTTCAAGTATGCTTCTGGTTGGATTTTGCTTTCTAAAATATTCTAATAACCTCTTCTATTTTATTAGTACATTCATCCCATTCATATTCACAGTTATGATAGTTAATGGTTTCCTTCCATTCTATTCTCCTACGCTTTTCCTTTTTTATATCCTCCTTCCCTTCAAAAGGTTATGACACACTCTCCCACAAACAAGTACATATGGAGACCAGGGGAAAGTAGGCTCACACATATGTGGCAAAGTAGTAACTCAAAGCTCCGGATTTCTGGCTAGAAATTCTTTTGTACCATTCATTTAGCTGAAGATGTTCCCCTTAACTATCTGGTGTTCTTTTTGTTTAGATCCTTACAATGTTCAGACTGTTTTTGCTATGAATGTAGAGGAAAACCCCATCCTCCCAGGTCCTCAGGCTTGCTGTCCATCCATCCTGGAATCTTCACTATCTCACTTCCTTATCCAAGCAGTTGCTAAGATAGATAGATAGATAGATAGATAGATAGATAGATAGATAGATAGATAGATAGATAGATAGATAGATAGACAGACAGACAGACAGACAGACAGATAGACGGATAGATAGATGGATAGATAGATGGATAGATAGATAGATAGATAGATAGATAGATAGATAGATAGATAGATAGATAGATAGATTTCAACTTTGTAGAATCTCTTAAATGTGCTTCCTTCTTCCCTCAGACACTGTCATTACCCTAACACTTAAAGTTTAGATTATGACTGTAGCTTTCTGGTGGGTCTCCCAGTCTCAAGTCTCTCCCCATTCAAGTCCATCTTCCATTCATCCACTAAAGGGGTTTTCCTTAAATGAAGATCTGATCATGTCACCCTTATTCTTTCCCCTACTCAATAAAAACTCCACTGCTTTCTTATTGCTTGCAGGAGCAAATACAAAATGATCTCTAGCATTCAAAGCCCTTTGTAACCTAGCTCCCTCCTTTTTTCCAATATTCTTACACCTTAGTCCCCAACAGGTGCTCTTTGATCCAGTGACGCTGATCATCTGATTATCACACAAACAAGACACTCCCTCTTTCAGCTCCAGACATTTTCTCTGGTTATCCCCATCCCTGAAACACTCTCCCTCTTTACACTGAGTACTGACCTCCCTAATTTCCTTTAAGACCCAACTAAAATGCCAACATCCAGAAGAAGTCTCCTCTAACCTCTCCTCTCAAATCTAGTCCCTTCCTTCTTTTAATTACTTCTGATCTATTCTACAGATAAATTGCTTTGTACATATTTGTTGTTTCCCCCATTAGATTTAAGCTCCTTGAGGGCAAGGATTCTCTTTTGTATCTTTTCTATCCTCAGCACTTAGCGCAATACCTGGCACATACCATGTGCTTAATAAATGTTTAGTGATTGACTGACCACCTTGGACTCCCCAGGGAGACATTACTATCAGCTAGTAAGAGAATGTTACAAGAACATGTCCCAAATCTTCCAGACCTTTCAAATCTCTCAATATCTCTAGCCAAAGATAGAAAAGGAAAGGGAAAGAAGAGATCTAAGCCAAAGACAAAATTAAAGCCTCTCTTTCAACTCCCTTCCCCAAAAAAGCTCCTCTTCAGAGAGTTTCTGAAATATTCTTTTCTTTCCTGATTTACCACTTGTTAGAGGTTCCTGACTTCAGTTATCTTCTATACAGAACGTGACAAAATCCCTCAGCCAAATGAAACAAACTTCTTGCCATTTGATCCAATAGCTTTCAAAGACTTCACATTTAGTGAAAGCTTATGATTGAGAATAATTGATTGGTCTTTTCAATTGTGGATTGGCTGAATTCAGAGAGAATAAATAGTTGCAGCCTATTACTATAGACCAAGAGAATATAATGAAAACTTGAACCAGGGTGGTGATCATCATCTAAGTGGAGCTGAAGGGATGAATGTAGGACATATAGAGGCAACAGAATCAACAAAACGTGCAACTAATAAGATGAAGGAAGTGAATCCGAAGGAATAGTAAAGGATAAATTCTAGAATGAGAACCTGGTTGCCTAGAAAAATGGCAGTACTGAAAGGAAATATGGAAGATTGGAAGAGAGATGGGTTTAAAGGGAATTGTGAGTTCTGTTTTAGACACGTTAAGTTTCTGATGCCTCTTAGATATCTGGGTAGAGAAGTTTAGGAGATATTGGAGATGTGAAACAAGAATTCAGGAAAAAGCTGAGAAATGACTGTATATTTGACATTCATCTGCCAGGTAGATGGCAAAGTGGACAGAGTACTGGGCATAGAGTCAGGAAGATCTGAGTGCAAATTTAGCCTCAGATATTTACCAGCTGTGTAGCATTGGACAAACATCATTTAATCTCTGTTTTCTGTTTCCTCAACTGTAAATTGTAACTGTAAACTATAAACACTTCCTAGGGTTGTTATAAAAATCAAATGAGATCATTGTAAAGTGCTTTAGCATTATACTTGACACATAGAAAGTACTTAGTAAATGCTTGTTCCGTTCCCTTTCATCCTGTTTTATGTATATAGAGATAACCATGATAATAGAACCTATAGGAACTTATGAGCTCACAATGAGAAAAGAGAAAGAACAGAAAAGTACTTAGTATAGAGCAGTGGTTCCCAAACTTTTTTGGCCTACCACCCCCTTTCCAGAAAAAATATTACTTAGTCCCCTGGAAATTAATTTTTTTTTTAATTTTAATAGCAATTAATAGGAAAGATAAATGCACCCGTGGCCATCACTTCTCCTCTGGATTGCTGCAGTACCCACCAGGGGGTGGTAGCGCCCACTTTGGGAATCACGGTATAGAGCCTTAAAGTAAACCCATTGGTCAGATTTGAAGGTAGGGTAAGAAATAAAGGGTAGTCAACAATGCCAAAATGCTACAAAAAAGTAAAGAAGAAGGATCAGGACTGAAAACAGGACAATGGATTTAGCAATAAAAAAAAAATTTATGAACTTGGTGGAAGCAATTTCAGTCAATAAATGGGGATGGAAGTCAGATTTCAAGGGGCTGAAAAAGTAAATTGGAAGCGAGAAAGTGGAAGCAATGGCTGTAGACAATTTCTTGTAGGTGTTTGGCCATGAAAGAAAAGGGGGAATCCTCTAAAAGAGATCTTCTCACCTGGTTTACTAAAAAAATAATAATAGATTTTTAGGGCTACTCTCAATGATCTCCTAAGTTATAGAAGGGCATCCTATCCCTATATAAGGAAGGAATACAAAAGCACACATCTTTGAAAGTTTTGAATGATCCTTAAATAGATATGCCTCTAATAGAATGGGCCTAAATAAATCAAAATTTGCAGATTTCCGCTGATCAAATTTCTACCATTTCCACTAACCATTTCTACCATTTTATTTCTAAAACATAAATCAGTAGAAGATGGGAGAGGAGGGCATTCTAAAGGAAAGAGATAATAAAAGTAAAGTTGCAGAGATGGGAAAACATAATGTGAGACAGAAAATAATTAATTTTGGCTGAACATACAGCACCTTTAGGGAGGTGGCAGAAAGAAAAGCTGGAAAAGTAATTTGGAGTTCTATTGTGGATAATACTGAGCACCAAGCTGAATAATTTGGATTTAATTTGGCTCCAAGGCAGAAGAGTGGTAAGGGTGGGCAATGGGGGTCAAGTGACTTGCCCAGGGTCACACAGCTGGGAAGTGTCTGAGGACAGATTTGAACCCAGGACTCCCGTCTCTAGGCCTGGCTCTCAATCCACTGAGCTACCCCGCTGCCCCCACTGTAAGTTTTAAAACTAGAGGCTCAGCCTAACATAGGCTACCGTGCTGATTTAGGAATCAGAAAGATGGGTTCAATCACTATCTGATGCAGTAATTCTGTTACCATGGATGCCACACTATAGGGGGCCATCCCTCTATATGATTTTTGGGGTCCAGAGCGGGGTGGTGGCATAGGATGGTTAAAGCAGGAGAAAGAAAATGAGAACAACTAGACTAGTGGTTAGCCCATGCTGTCCCAAATTCTGTGGGCATGGAAGTTTATTATATATCCTTCTCAAAGAGGTCACAGTTGGTAAGGGGCAATAAATCACACATAATCCATTGAAGTCTAAAGAATACAGATGCAAAGACAAATGGTCAAATTCCAAACCCCAATTTCAGGAGGGGATAATTCCAGGAGAGGAAATATCCCAGGGAGATGCTCACCAGTCAAATCCTAAAGGAGTCAGTTCTAATCTGAATATGCACTCTTATCTGATTAACATTTGTTAGGAAAGGAATCATTAACTCAGTAGATGCTAGTCTACCACTTCAAAGCTCTCCAATAAGAATTGTAAAAAAGGTGGGGATCAAAGACTGAGTCAAAAGAGGAGCCTCAGATTTTTATCTTAGATGGCCCATTCAGTCTGCATCCTGACATGCAGTGCAGAAAAATCATACACACAGTTTTACTTGCCGATGATTTTGTAATGGGATCCAGATAAAATATCTGTTACAGACTCTGTTTCTCTAAATGACTCCTAATAACCTTTTTGGAGGGATCAAGTTGATTTTGGATTAACCTACCTTCTGGTACCAGAGCCTTTTTGGGGCTCAAGTGACCAGGACCAAACACAAAGACTGCCTCAGCCTGGATTGGTCACGTAGGGAATCCAGATAACAGGCCCTAAATTTGATCCCATTTCTCCAAAGGTTTTACTACATAGAACGGCTTCCCACACCACACAGTTTTTGGCTTTGGACTTTATGCTATAAGAAAACATTTTGAAACCGTAACAATGGGAGCAGCAGAAGTTATGCTGATTAAAAACTTTCATCATTCATTTCTGATTTTATTGGCATTTCATTATTGCACATGGCATCCCATGAAAATAATAATAGCTAGCATTTATTGTCGTGCTTACTGTGTGCCAGATACTGTGCTAAGCTCTTTACTAATATTATCTCATCTGATCTTTGCAACAGCCCTAGAAGGTAGGAAGAAACTGCAACAGAGGCTAAGTGGCTTGTCCAAGATCACACAGTATCTGAAGCTAGATCTGAATTCTGGTTTTCTTGGCACCAGGTTCAATATTGTGCCATCTATCTGCCTCATCTAGATCAGTCTTAAAAAATGACCTGAAATTCAGTGAGGTTATCTCCGAGTCAGGCACCAGCTGTGTTCTACCCATGAGAATCTCTTTAAGTAATGGTGTCATTTGCAAATAGTTTACCCCAACTTCTCATGCCTTGCATTAATAGAATTTAAAATCTGCCCTCCACTGCCTCACCTTATGGTTTCATGCTTGTTTCTTTACATTCCCCACATTCTGGTCTTATATGTAAATGGCCGTCCACCAGCAAAAATAAAATCGCCACTAGTATATAATATTTCCTTTTTTAAACATTAACATCAAACGGAATATCGATAACGTTGACTTCTCGTTTTTGCCTTTTTCAGATGAAAGTATTCTAATGGAACAGAATGTAACTCTTCTCTTCGTTTTTCCTTCACAGGGACACTATGTTTCTGCAAGAAGTTATTATGAAAAAGCCTTACAGCTGGTTCCAAATAGCAAGTTGCTGAAGGAAAATCTGGCCAAATTGGATCGGTTAGAAAAGCGATTACAGGAAGTTTCAAGGAAAAGATCAGACACAGTAGCACTTTGACTAAGACTCTTGGGATAATTTGAACTTCCTGGGAGAAAGGAAACTATGGGAGGCTTCATTTTCACACCAGTCGAGACAAGACTTTGGTTAAGCTCAGCATTCGGGATGGTGTATATGGAGACATCCATTGCTAACACCAGTGCAATTAAATTTGCATTTCCATAGGTCATAAAGAATGATCAAGAGATTCCTAGCTGAAGAACTCTGGGCAAGTCACTTAACCCCCACTGCCTAGCCCTTATTACTCGTCTACCTTCTAAGATGTAAAGTAAGGGTTTTTATGGAAGGAAGGAAGGAAGGAAGGAAGGAAGGAAGGAAGGGAAAAAAATGATCAAGAACAAAGAAAATAAATAAGGAATAACCAACTGTTATGCTATAGGGATCTCTCCAAACATTGCTCTGTTCTATCAATTTTGAAAGCTCAAGTCTTTTTTTTTTTTTTTAGTTATTTGTGTCAAGAAATTTTAAAAAGTATTGAACACTTTGGAGGCACAGCATCTAGTTCTTGTAGAGGGGTAAAGAAAATGGAAAATCCCGAGACTGTAAACCAAATAGAAAATTCCATGGAATATCAATAAAAGATTTCAAAGGGATAATTTGATTAATCCCGAGGGCCAGTATAATGATGTCCTCAACCTGTGAAGAACCTTAGAAAGAGTAGGGGAATAAAAAGATGAAGCAAGAGAAAAGGAATCTATTTTCAAAACTCTATGAGGAGTAAACAAAGACCCACTCTCTCACAGTTCTTTTTAATCATCATATAATCCCTGCATGTCCATGGGGAACAGGAAGGGGAGAAGAAAGAAAGAGAAGAATGGTATGATTATTAGAAGGAAGTATTACTTGACTATTTTAATCTCATTAAACATATCATTTTTGTAATAGTCCCCCCCCAATATTTTAATCACAAATAATATTCCTTTGCTTTCATTATTGATGAGTTTACCATGTCTAGTCATCTCCAGATCTACCTAGCTATATTCTACCCATCTTCTTGCCATTCAACTATAAGTAGCCTCTTCCCTTTCTACCTCTTAGTCTGGGCACAGTAATTAAATCAACACTATCATTTCTGGAAAGGGTGTAGCAAATAAATTCCTCTATGACTACACTCACCATTCCTATGATTTTCCAGATTAAAAAATTTATTCCTGGCTCCTACTCATATGTATATATATACACATATATATACATATATATATATGTACATGTACATATATATCCTCACCGTGTGTGTGTTTATCATCCTCTATTTGAATGCAAATTCCTTAAGGAGAGGAGTGATCTTGCTTTCTTTATTTGTATACCCAGCACTTAATACTTAATACGAGTGGCTGGCACATACCAAGCACTAAATAAATGCTTTTATATTTATTCATTCATTCATTCATTCTCCCAAATATTGACATTTTGATGGAAAAGTAGTATAATTTTGCAAGGCATAGTTATGAATATAAATGAATGGAAATTACTTTATTAGTTTAATATCAGATACCCTAAGTCTTGTTATTTTTTGAGGGGAGGGAAATATTTAAAGTATCGAGAATATTTTACAGTCAAGCACAAAAATATTTTTTAAAACTTTAACAGAGAGCTCAAATCATTTATCTTAAGGTTATTGAAGCTTTGTGACTAGAACATGAAATGAATTAGACCCAAGGATCTTGTTTTATTTGTTTTAGAAATGTAGTTTTGATTGTTGGGCTTTCTTGAAGAATACACAGCATGTTTTGTTTCAATGAATCTACTAGGAAGTCTAAATTGCTAATTAGACACACATACACATCTTTTTCCAAGTGAAAGAGGAAGCAAAGTGAAACTCACAATTTGGACTTTTATTTTTGAGTGTTATTTATTTTTAACTTATAATAAAATGTTTAATATATGTATGTACACATCAGTTTCTTTGTAGTTTAATACCATCTCTCCAAATTGGCTTTGAAAACAACAGAATACAATCCCCAAATGAAAAGTAACAAAGTTCTAATAGTACCCAGAAACTAGTAGTGACTTAGAGCAGAGATGTCAAACATGTAGCCCATAACACTTCCAAGGATGGCTAACCCAGGTTAAAATGTAATCAGGAGGGGGCAGCTGGGTGGCTCAGTGGATTGAGAGCCAGGTCTAGAGATGGGAGGTCCTAGGTTCAAATCTGGCCTCAGACACTTCCCAGCTGTGTGACCCTGGGCAAGTCACTTGACCCCCATTGCCTAGCCCTTACCATTCTTCTGCCTTATGACCAATATACAATATTGATTCTAAGATGGAAGGTAAGAATTTTTTTAATAATTGGGGAAAAGATTTTTAATTGTAGTTGGGAAATATTTAACAAAATAAGTAAGAATACCACACAATATAGTGTTAACATGTTGTTTTCTAAATCAATATGTGGCCTGAAGGGACCCTTATGCATAGTTTAGTGGCCCTCATTTCATTGAGTTTGGACATCACTAATTTGGAGTCGTTTGTGGGCAATCTAAGGCAATTAGGAAGGTGTTAGCCATAAATGATGAACATTGCTATAAAATATTGAAACAAAGAGAACAAAAATGTTCATTCATAAAATCAAGAAACTTGATTCTCAAAATACTTTTCCTTAAACAGTAATTGAATGCCCTGCTTTGGTGGGATTGTGCCAAGTATTATATAGATAAAGTATATTCGAAGACATTCACTTTTAAATAGGGAAGAAAGTAGCATCAAGGCTGTGGATTAGCAAATCAGACTCAAAAATAAATCAGCAGAAACCTCTTGTTCTCAGAGATACTTTTGGAAGTAATGGAGAGGGTAAGTGTTTTCTGCCTTACATAGATATCGTGGAAGAGTTGAATATATAATCTTAAGAAACATAAAAATAAAATTTCAAAATTAGAGAAATGAATATTTTTAATACATTTTCAAAAAAGTAAACTTATCTTGGAGAAGGAGGCTATACAAATCCTTCAAGCTAATATTTTAATAGAGTGAATCCTATATCTGGTTAAAACTTTAAGAATATCTTTATTTCACTTCTCTTTATTCATCAATTCTTTTAGCAAAATAAGCTTCCAGTGGTTTTGACTGCAATATCACCACGCTTATCGTATATGTAGTACGGATCATACGCTTTAGAAAATCCCCTGCTTGTTTTATCACAAGCATTCTCAGATACAGCAAACACCAAGGCTTGTAAAACAAGCGGAAAGGCATTCTAATGTAATGGATGGAAAACAATTCTTGAACTCAGGAAGAGCTGGATCTGTCTGTGTGACATTTAACCTTTCAGTGGCCATGTGGCTCTCTCTTATTTTTTTCAGACTAAGTGCAGATCTGCATTGGTAGAGGGAGTTTCCTCATGGGAATTCTCTGTGCCAGAGGATCATAGTCCAGTTTAAAAAAGGAAGGCCTAAGGCGAAATAAACAAAGCCTCAACTTGAAAAAGGGTGGCATATTTAAATTGGATAATACCACAAATAAAACAAGCCAGAGATTACAAATGAGGTATGGGTCACTTGGAATGACAATATATTTTAGTTCATGTTGCCCTGGAATGCATTCTTTCCTTTGGCTTTTCTGTCTCTCATAAAATATTTTTAATCGCAGTCCACTGTAACATGTGGAATGAATGATATTTGCTGAAACCATCAAAAGAAAACACCTCATACTATACACATTTTAAAATAACATTGTGTAATTGCATTTTAGATCACAGCTCAAATGAAGACATCAAAATAGTTCGGACAAATTAAACTACAAAGACTGGTTATAATTCGAAAGGAGAACCAAACTAAAAAAGATTGTGTTCTCCCCATTTTAATTGAAGGGGAAAATCCATCCTGTGGATGGAGTATCTATAGTTAGCAGACTTAATAGGAGTCTTACTTACTTTCTTCTTACTGAGCCAAGTGTGGTATAATGGTTACATCACCAGACTTGACCTCAGGAAGAATTGGATTCAGATTCATTCCTTGCTAAGAAAACCTGGCCAAGTCACTTAATTAGCCTCTGTGTGCCTTAGGAAATTCTCTATAATTTATTTTCCAAATCACAGGGATTGATTAATTTTTATCCAATTTCCAAAGGCAGAGGTGGATATTTTGGAATTTCTAGCTTATTAAACTCTAGGCTGAAATTTAAAAATGAACCAAAAATTGCTGAAGAATTATGGAGGGAGTCTAAATGATTAAAGTTACTTTCCCAAAATTGGGGGGTCAGTCGTCTTGATGAACTGCTTATCCATCTGGATGGTATTTAACTAGAATTCTTCAGATATCTCATTAATAGCCTAATAAATGTATGTGCATCCAAAGAAAACTTAAATTGCATGTAACTCTAAGGGATGCCACATTCTTTAAGATGCTAAAAATGTACTCATAACGTGTGCCTAAAATCACATCCATCCTTTGCTGCTGGGTATAAATTCCTTGTGGTTTTCCTGCTCATCTTAGGTAAATAAATTTATAGGAAACTCCTAGCAGGTTATTTTAAAACCAACTGTGACTATACCTTGCTTATTTTTTAATTAAAATTTTTCTAGTTTCCAGCTCACTTTTACTTTTGAAAATACTATCCATTATAAAAGCAAGACAATGGTTTTCTAAATAGCTTCTTTTAATTTCTTTTTTGAAGAATCAATGTACTTCATATCTTGATTTCCTGATAGTCGAGTAAACTAAATAAAGGCTTTCAACTGATTTATTGCCCAAACTGAAAAATGCTTAGTTAATCTTTATGTCTTCGCTTTTAACGTTTAGGTACAAAAGGGAAATATATTGAATAGTTATCTTTAAAATAGAAATTCCTTGTTATTTCTGTTTTCAGTATGTGTGTGATTTAATGTTTGAGACAGTATAACTGCTAGAGCATCAGAGGCATCGTCATACTTATCGTGTCAAAATTCTTCAGAGTAAACGGTCCTATTTGATATATGCAGAAGGTATGGCATTAATTTTTAGCAGTGGGTCCCTATTCAGTATTTCTTTTTTGATCTCTAAAGGATCTTTCTACTAAAATACTTAGTGACATTAAAACATGTGTAAAATGAACAACTATTTTAACTTACAGGTTTTTATTGCCACAAGATGCTATCTTCATTTTTGCCTATGAAAAGGTCTCTGTGTACATGTCTCTCCATCAATAGGAATAGCATAGATCATTTTATGCAATATTTTAAACTCAATATCAATAAATATGCATGAAGTCCCTCCTATATGGAAAGCAAGGAGACAGCCAGAACTTGAAATGGATTCAAATCTTATTTCTGACACATACAACCTTTGTCGCCTTTGTGATCATAGGCAAATCACTTAACCTCTCACCGACCCAAGTAAGCCTCCAAGATTTTAATTTGCACATAAGTTGGTGAGTGGCCACATGGCTTTCCAGTGAAATCACAGGTTGAGAAAAAAAAGAAAACGTGAAAGGCATTGTACCTTAGGAAGCTACATGGATGAGTTATGTGGTCCCTCAAGGAGTCTAGAGGGGCAGAAAAGTCAGAGCCATAAGAAAATGTGATATCAATTAGCCTATGATGAGCCAACAAAGCTCTAAGGAAAAAGAGATCATTTCTGGTGAGGGGTTTAGGGGCAGGGAGTAGGGAACAATTATATCAAAGTGTATATTCAATCAAAGGTATATAATTATACCAAAGATGGCAACCCAAGCTAGACCTCAAAGAATTGGAAGGATTTCAACAAGGAAGATATTTAGACAGTATTTGGTGCAGTAGATAAAGCGCTGAACCTTGGAGGACAGAAGACCTGAATTTAAACACTAATTAACTAGTGACCCTGGGCAAGTCATTTAATCTGCCATCCTCAGTTCTCCCATTTGTAAAATGAGGATAATAACATCTACTTCCTAGGGTTGTGGTAAGGATAAGTTGGGATAATATTTATAAAATATTTCGTTGACCTTGGAGGGCTATTTGATGCCTGCGATGATGATTTCTTTCTAATGTAACCCTGAACCTCTGGTTTCCCACTTTTTGAAGTCCAAGCTCTCTCCCCAAGCTCCTCCACCCTTAAAATGGTTGGGGATGTCTAGGCTCTCTGCCATTGGTTGCAGCCCCCACCAATTTTTGTTCTCCAAGTGTAGGAGGTAGTCCTTCAGTTCCATTTAACCATTTAACAATTGGATTAGCTCTCAGAGAGGAATATTGACTTCAAAGGTATCATCTCAGATATGCAAACATACTCCCCCCCCCCCCAGTACATAGTAGGCATAATCTCTTTCCCTCTTCACATCACCCCAATTTTTGAGTAAGAAAAGTGGGCTAGGTTCACAGTTTATCTCAGTTCTGACAGAGCACAGGCCCAATTCCAAATCAAAAACTCTTTTGGACTCAAGTCCCAGGTACCCGGGTAGTTTCTCCAAGCAAGGTTTTCCTGCCATGGAGTCTGGCTAAACCATCCACCTGGAACTCTGGCGGTTATGGTGCCATGGCTCCAATTCCCACCCTGATGGGAATTACACTTGCACCTGAAACTGAAGACATAAAGGCTGAATAGGAACGACCACTTCGAGGCTGATTTCTCTTGGAACAGGGGTAGAAGAGCGGGGCCAGAGGAAGGAAGTCCTCCTCTCACCGGATCAGTTTAGGGTGCTGGCCCTCTGGGCAAACTGATCTTCATCCCAATCTCACCAGATGTAAAGATTCAGTCCCTTCTGGTTATGCAGCAAAGGGTAAGAAGAGACCTAGGCATGGGCAGCAGGAGCTCCTCAGAGACTTCCATGTTTGGAAATCTGAGCATGCTCCAAGGACAAGTCTTTTACACGAATTTGGAAGTTTCTTACACTTTCAGGGAGGGTTACATTAATAGTGATGTCTTATTAGGTGGTTGCCTCTTGTCCAATATGGCTTTAAAAGGTGCAAGTCCTTGAAGAAATAGCGAGGAGCATGTTTTAATGATGGGAACCCAAGCCACCCAAAGAAGAGCATTAATGTGACTTAGCTGATAAAAGTGAGTGCTGTTTCGTTTTACAGTGTGCTTAACACTCTTAATGACATTTTTAGGATTTTTTGAAACTATCTGAATAAGTTATAGCATGCCTTTTATGTAGCAATCATTTGGCCTAACATGAGTTATGGTGATTCCCTCTTTTCTTAAAATTTAATTCTTTGTTCAGTGTTCTTTATGTTTTTCTCAGTTTTATTTGGTGTACACTTTTTTTGTATCAAATGATCCAGTTTGGCACATATTGCTTATTAAAAAAATAAAATAACTAGCTTATGTTTACACCAATGAAAACTCAAATCATTTATAGATTGCTTTTTTCATTGTTTGATTTATGTATAAGAAACCCTAAACAGAATATTTAAAAAATACAATTTATGTAATTGTCTATTTTATATAACAATTATAATTAAAATAATTCTATGAGCAGACTATAGACATGTATTTTCCTCCAAGATATGAATTATAGACATATTTAAACTTTGGAAATCTAATTAACCCATTATAAAAAAGAATAATGAGGGCAAAGGTATCTGCTGTATAAATGGAGATTTTTGAACCTTAGACTGCATCCCCCATAAGTCCCTTAGTATTTCCCAAAATTCCCTTTAATCTCTCCTGCGCCTCCACGTTTGCGTGGTCATGTTATTATTTTATAGTTGGCTATAACTCCTCCCTCTTCCTCTTTTGCTCTTGGGAGCGGGCTGGTTGGTGCCCTTTTAGTTAGCTTTTTATGTTTGTTTATTATTAATAAACATTTATAAATATAATATTTAGTATTTTGTATATTAATTTTAATATCCACACTTCCTGTCAAGTATTTGCATGGAACTTGAGTGAATGCCACACTTATTCCCCAGCCAAGGTATACCTGAGGCATAGAATGCCTTATTTATTGCCAGAGGCTAATACCTATCAGCAAATATAATGACCATAAGCCTGAAGCTACTCAAGTTAATATCCTCAGAAACCTTTAGATCAGTGATTCCCGAAGTGGGCGCCACCGCCCCCTGGTGGGTGCTGCAGTGATCCAGGGGAGTGGTGATGGCCACCGGTGCATTTATCTTTCCTATTAATTGCTATTAAAATTTTAAAAAATTAATTTCCAGGGGAATAAGTAATATTTTTTCTGGAAAGGGGGCAGTAGGCCAAAAAAGTTTGGGAATCACTGCTTTAGATTAAGCCTTCAGGATAGAGGGACAAAAAAAAAATTCTCTGCTTTGATTTTGTGTAAATGGAATTAGCTCACTTATTTTGGAATCGAGTAATTGATCGGCGACCAAACTTTAAATATCCAGTCCAACCATAATCTTCCCATTTTCCCCTTTTACAATTTGGGAGGCATAGCAGAAGGCACGCTGGCTCTGCAGTCAGAAGATCTGAGTTCAAATCTCTGACACTGCCTGTGGGACTTTAGGCATGCCACTTGCTCTTCCTAGGCCTCAATTTCCTTATCAATAAAGCAATGAAGTTTGACTATTAAAAGAAAAAAAGAACTGGGCCAAAATTTATTGAGCAAAACTGACTTTTTTGGGAGAGCCACAGATCACAAAAGCCGGAGTCTACAGAAATTCCCAGTATGGGCTCTGAACCCAAGTCTTACAACTTACAGATATTTATAATATAAGCGCAGAGAGTGAAGATAATGAGGAGGGTTCAAGCTAACCCTTCTCAGTTAGGAGTCCACTGTTAGGCTTCCTCTTTAGGCTACCAGATGGCCGGCAACCGAATTTCAAAGCCACAAATGAGTGATCAACTTACAGCAAATATACTCAAATATTGGCCACGTTTAAAACTCTTTCTCATGCACTACCTCCAGTGCATGACTTTTCTGCTAAGACATGAGAGGTAGGCTTGCTTCCTTATAGAACCATAGATTTAAATTTGGAAGGTACCCTTTAGGCCCATAGTGGCGAACCTATGGCATGTGTGTCAGAGAGGGCACAGAGAGCCCTCTCTGTGGATCCTCATGCTATCACCCTCCAGAATTCATTACCAAAAAGGCAGAGGGACCTGGGCAGAGCTGACCCCTTGCCCCTCTTCTGAGGCTGAGGACATTTTTTCACTTTACCTGCCCCTCTGCCCAGCAGCCCAAGAGGAGTTCTTCCTTCCTCCCTTGTCTGGAGTAAGGTGGGGGCTCACATGCTGCAGAGCTGGAGGGGAGCAAAGTACTCAGCCACTCCCCTTCCTTTCTCCACAGCTGAGGATATTCCTCACTTCACCCACTCCTCCCCCCAGAAGCCTAATAGGAGTGCTTCCTCCCCTGTCTAGGGTAAAGGGAGGCATGGCACTCTGTTTGGGGGAGCGGGGCACAGCAAGAGGTCTCTGGGTTGGGGGAATGGGGCACTGCATGGTGTAGGCTATGGAATCCAACTCTCTCCCTCCCATTTTACAGATGGAGATACTGAAACCTTACAATCTCTACCTTAAGAAATGTGTCCAGGGCCACAGCTAGTAAATTTGGGGGGTGGAATTTGAATCTGCCTTATCGCCCTTTTCATTATTTCATCATTAGTCACTGTATCGATTAAAGTTTAAAGGCTTTTAAAGTTATTTTCCTTGAACATATTTTGGTAACTGAACAAATTGTTCTCCTGGTTCTACTTACTTAGCCTTGTAACAATTCATATTAGCCTTCTCAGATTTCTTTTTTGCAATTTCTTAACAGCACGTTAGAATGTCACTACATTCATAAACCATAATTTGTGCGGTTGTTCCCCGCTGAGGAGATACGCACTTGTTTTTGAGTTCTTTGCTACCACATACACCCAAAAATGGTGCTATAAATAATTTGTACTTTTTACCCCATTTCCTAAAACAAATATTTCTTTGTAAAGCCATTCATGAACTTTTAGCCACAGAGATGCCCTTGTTGAGGGAAGCCGTGGTGGAGAGCAGCTGAGATCAGATAGGTGACACGGAAATGATCTGAGCCAAACAAGCAGCTGCAAGTTTGCGTGAAATCCCACTTCCCTATTTCCTCAGATGTCTTATTGAAAAACCGTTAAAGGCTTAAAACTAAATCAAATCTTATTTTGTCTGCTTTCCCATTCCCACCCCCTCAGGCCAGTTGGGAAGGATGGGATGGAAAAAGTGATGTGAACGATTTTGAAGCTCGTTATTGGATGACTTCAATGTTACCACCTATTTGTTTAGGTTCCTAAGGCAGCATAGCACTCCTGTCACTTCTATCCCTCCCCGCTCCTCTACACCGTCATGCATGCCTGCAAAACCACCCAGACCTCTTCTCCATTCCACAGCCCTATCTGTAACCAATCAGGATGATTTTCCTTTTGAAATATGCCTTTCACGTGTTTCTCCATTTCTCCCTCCACCATCCTGTCAGATCCAGAGCACTACAACTCCTTCCTCCCTAAATGATCTGTCTCTAACCTATTTTGGCTCTGCCACATTAATCTTCCTAAAACAGTTTTCTTCATTGCCAAGTCAAACCCCAATTCCTCATCTTACCACACAGAATCATAATCTGGTCCAATTTAGCTAAACAACCCAAGCTACTGCTACTTCTTTCTCTTGATCTCCTCCATTTTTTGTACTTCCAGATGCCAGAAATGGGCCTGGTGGTATTTGTATTTTGTGTCATTTGTCTCCAGTTTCAGGTGCCGGTAGCAGTCATTGCCACCAGACTGAGTTTGAGCTCTGCTCTGAGCTCCATGGTAAGAGATCTGGGCATAGGGAGGCAGCATCTCAGAGCCCCTCCAAGAGAGATGATCCAGGCATGTTCCAGGAGCCCTGCCACACAGATGAATGAACAGATGTGCAGAGGAAGTTAAATGATTACCAAGGATTTGAACTGAGGTCCTGTCCAAAATGGTTGCTTTTCCTATTGTATGATGTAGCTAGCAAAATAGGTGAACAAACAGTTCTCAAAAAAAGAATGACAATTTATTCATTGTAGGAAAGAATGTTCCAAATCGCTAATAAGAAAAATGAAAGTCATAAGATCATAGATTTAGAACTGGAAGTTTCTTTGGAAGCCATATAATTCAAAATCTCATTTTACAGATGAAGAAATTGAAGCCTAAAGAGATTGTTATTTCAGTCATACACATAGAAAAGGAAGAATTTGAATTCATGACTTCTGACCAATGCCCTTTCAACTTAGAACAAAATATATAAATAGTTAATATAAATTTTCTTTCTACCATAATGAGCCTCGCCTTTTTCCATGGACCTCCCTAAACAAGTCCCTCAGGCTGAGGTCAAGTCCTTGTATTTATTTATTTATTTATTTGTCCATCCGTCTGTTCATTTATTTATTTATTTATTTGTTTGTTTGTTTATTTGTTTGTTTATTTATTTATTTATTTGCTCATTTATTTGTTTATTTATTTATTTATTAACCAAAGAGGTTGGGAGAAGAATTGGATTTGCTAAAGAGTCTTGTAACTCACTCCTCTGGCAAACTACACTTCCCTGTTACCCCAGTCCCTCGGTGGCAAAGTGATGGCATGGCTTCACGGTGGGCACTCAGGTTGCTGCTCCGTTCTGCCTCTTCCCACCAGTCGAGGAATTTTTCGAATGCACCCCCCTCTATCCAGCCACCCAAAGTGAGCACTTTCTCAGTCAACTCTCTCTCGTAATGGGGACTCATGGAGGATCTGAATTTGCCCTCTGGGCATTCGAACTGGAAAAAAGGTTCACCAACCCTGCCCTAGTCTAACAGTACTACTACCCTGGGATTAAGGCCCTTTCATAAAAGTCATTACAGAGTTACTTCCTTTCCTTGGACCCTCACAGACCATGTAATTCACAGTACCACTATAGGAAATGTTTCGGGATTGTTCAAATGTCTCTCACAGCCCACAAATCATACAAGCACTGCCAAATACAGGTGACAGAAAAGGCCAATTTGGCTGTATCATAAAACATGGGGAGGAGGAGGAGCAGGGAAGATAGACTGAGTCAATTTGTAAAGAGCTTTAAAAACCAGATTTCATATTTTATCCTCCCATGGATTTAAATATTATCTCTAATTCTGTCGATCCTTAAGTTTACCTAACATACCTTATTAGCCTCTATGCTAACCTCTAATCTTGCATCTCCAATTACCTTTCAGATACACTGAACTCAATGTCCAATAGACATGTTAAACTCTATATGTCTACAACTGAACTCAGTATTTTTCCCTCCAAACCCTCTGCCACTCTTATCTTTTCTATTACTGTAGAGGGCAGCATCCTCTGAGTAATTCAGGCTTGCAAATTAGGTGTCATCCCAGATTCCTCACTATCTCTTATCCACTCCCACCTCCCAAATCC
The DNA here is from genome assembly GCF_016433145.1 of Gracilinanus agilis. Taxonomy (NCBI): domain Eukaryota; kingdom Metazoa; phylum Chordata; class Mammalia; order Didelphimorphia; family Didelphidae; genus Gracilinanus; species Gracilinanus agilis. The sequence goes on along the minus strand of NC_058134.1, from coordinate 298,124,649 downwards.
ATTTTATTGACCAAGTTCATCTTTGCAACATGACACTTTCACCCCTCCAGTACAAGCCCTCATCACCTCATCCCTGGATTTCTGTAATAGCCTGTTGGTGGGTCCACCTGCCTCAAGTATCTCCCTATTCAATCCATCTTCTATTCTGGCCTCTAAGGTGAGATTTAGGCATCACTATGTGACCTCAGGCAAACCATTAAAATCTTTGGGACATAATTTCCTCAGTTCTAAATTGGCACTATTCTTACATATCAATCAGGTAGGAAAAAAGAAAGAAAGATAATACATTTCACTACAGTCTGCTTACTACAGTCTGCTTTTGCATTTCTACCTCCATGAAATGCTGTAGTTGTAAACTGACTGGTTGACTGAACCCAGATCTGCAATGGAAGATGAGGAGCATATGCCATGTGCCTAGAAGCAAGCCCTTGGATGCAACTACCTGCAAGCTGTGAGGGGTTAATAATCTTGTGATGAAAGTCTGGAGACCAGTTTGGTAAACCAGCAACACTTATTTATTACAGAGGAGAGGTTTGGATAGGAATAGGATGATGGAAACTGAGATTATAGCTCTTAAATCTTATCCTATGTCTAAAATCCAAATCCTTATACTAAAATCCCAAGAACCCCTAAATTGAAGAAGCTTCTTGCCTGGGAAAGCAGGCCTAACTAACTACGCTGTCTAACTAATATTATATTCACTATCTATCTTGTCTAACTAATCGATGAACACTGAATCAGTGACAAACTCCTTAAAGTAATTCTCCTATTAACTGTCAGAAATAATTGCCAGTCCTCTTGACACAGAGACGGCCTCTGCTCTCTCCGAAGCTCTGAGGAGGCAAGCCCCTCCGACTGTTCCTTCTTCCTCAAAGAACCAAGCAGAAAAACCCTCAGGAACCAGACTCTTTTTCAGATTGGTATCTATATCCCAAACTCTCAAAAGTAACTGCCAGATCTTCTTGACTGAGAGAATGACTCTGCTCCCAAGAAGTCAGCAAGAAAAAGAGCTCTTTCTGAACTGCCTCTTTCTTTTTTATAGTTGGCCTCTTAAAGAGACCAAGGGCAAGATCTGTCTGCTAGTGCCTCTTAAAGAGATAGAGTGATATTAATAAAACTCCTCATATAAAAATTCTGCTCTCATAGAAACAGAGTGAGATGAACAAAACTCCTTATCACAATACATATGTCTTCAGGGCTTAAATGGAACCAGCAAGGCTTCTTTCACAAGTGTATTTCGTCATTTTTCCTTTCTCTGTCAGTAACTAAACTATTCACATGGGAAAATGGAAAAATAGCAGTACCTTCTGATAAAGTACCAGCAATAGAAGTGCTGTTTCAAAGGTATAATCTCTCTTGTGTAACTTATTAAATTTTGCCAGACTGTTCTCAAAAATATGTACCAGTTGTACCAGTATACAAGCTTATCAACAATATAACAGTGCCTATTTTCCTCCAGATATGCCAACATTAAATTTCATATTTTTTTCTAATTTGTTAGTATGAAGAGATATATTAAAGTTATCTTGATTTTGGATTTCTCTGGTTAGGGAATTCAAACATCTTTTTACATGTATCTAATAATCTGTATCTAAATTATTACACATGTAATTTGGTTATTTCTTATTTGGAGGGTTTGTTCTTTATAAATTGTAGAAATCAAGTTTAGCTAATAGTTTTAGCTTAAACTATTAATCTTTTTATCTTCAAACCATTCAGCTACTAGTTACCCAAATTATTTTCCTAATATGTTCCTTTTTTATTTTAGAGATATTGCTTTCTGTCTATTAAAATAATATTGTTTTTAGTTCATTTTGAAATGAGAGTGTGTTCTTCAACTCTCTCATTGTAGCATCTTCTCTGCATTATTCTCCAGTTTGTAATTTGAACTTGCAGAATAGTTGTCTCTGAAGGTTTCTGCTACTTCAGATGGCTCATTAGTTAAATAATAAATACAAAGTTGTTTTTCTTTAATATGCAACTGATTAAGACTTCCTAAAATTATTTTTGGGTAATCCAGGAAAATAGATATCTTAAGCATTTTATTATTTTGTAGCAAAAATTGTCTGAGGATCTGCTTATTCGGTACAGCAAGTCATACAATCAGCAACACAGAGACAGAGGAAGACCACAGTTTATTATGCAAAGAATGCAGGCATTGCTGAACTAAAAATAAATGAATCTATGGTATAAGTTTCAGAAACTTCATAGTGGTTGTGGTTATGTAAGCAAGATGGATACAATGAAATTTCAAAAGGCAAATAAGGGAAGATAATGATTCATAGATCAAAGAACAGATGGCAAGTAAAATAGGAAACTAGCCAGTTAACACTACAGCTATCACTATTATTTCAGGCTTGAATTTGCCATTAGGTAGAGCAGGATCTAACTAGTTATCACTGGGGCTGTAGCTGATGTTTTATATTGATTTTGCAGATTCGAGATATTTATATGTTGTCCTTAAGTAAATGGTGGTGAAAAATTTAAACCAGAATTAAAACAGAAACTTCCAAAGAAAGAAATAATTTGATATTTTTCCAAAACAACAACAACCCCCCCCCCTCATTTCTATAGCTCCATTTTTCTGGTTTTCCTATTCAAGCTGAGATTCAACAATCTGGGCCCAATTTACTTTTATGGTATTTATTTAATATGTTGAAAGCAATATTCTGCCTATGTGGTCCTCCAACTCTGTTCTGAGAGGAAAGGTGTATTTAACATCTAATCTCTGGGATAAAGATTGATTTTTGAAGTAAGTATGAGCCTCACTACTTTTAAGGGTTTTAGTTTATGTCATCTTTGGTATATTTATTATTAGTCTGGCTCTACTTTTTTTCCTTTCATAAATTAATTGGTTTTCCCATGTTTCTCTGAATTTCTCTAGAAATAAATTTTGAAGAAAGCACATTTGAGCTATATTCTCTATAATTAATTTGAAACATTGCACCTGTAAAAGGGAGAAAAATAAAGTCAAATAGCAAGACTTGGTATAATACTTGTTACCTATAAATGATAAACCATATGAAAACAATAGGACATTATTGGGTAAAAAAATGATTACCATAATCTTTACCATAAGTCTAGATTTGTTTTTTTTTTTGCAAACAAGGTATTAAGTGTAACCAATGGGAATTTCTCCAATCCCAAAACAGCCAGAATAGCAACCCAAGTTACAGAAAATAAAATCATGAATTGGGTTGAAATACTTTCTTTGAACTTAAAGAAGTAGATTGAACATATTTATTTCTTAGGATATAGTAGACAATTGTTTTTAAGAATGTTGGAAATTCCTTTCTCAACCTTGTTACAGATATTGAAATTTAGAGATTGAAATGTCTTTTAATAATAACTAATTGGTATTTATTTAGCCCTTCAAGGTTGCAAAACACTTTGCAAATATTATCTCATCTTATAACTCTGAGAATAAATGCTACAAATCAGGGTTTGATTTATTATTTATTTTATTTCTAGATTTAAGAAAGTATTGGAGAAAATGCTAGTAATAGAAGTTAAATTTTAAAGGATATCAGCCATATATTTCCCTCTTGGAGAGCCAGGTGTTAAACATGTCAGAATATCACTGGAGTTTGGTGCTATTGCTATCTCCATTTTATAGATAAGGAAGCTGAGGTAGCTAGGCTAAGTGACTAAGTACTCAAAGTCCAACAGTAATTTTCTGATGTAGGATTTAACTTAATATCAATATAAATTGTCAACTTGGAAAAACGCAGAACCACTAAAATGGTCAGAAAAACCAAGTCTTCAGTCAGGATAAGAGACAAGTACTTAATATTCAGCAGCCACACAGAGCCAAAGCTCTGGGACCCTGAGAATAATGTCTCTGGGAGAATGCACTGCCCAGGATGATTCTCCAAAGAGTAACGGAACTTGGGGTTCTCATATGGCTTTTGGGGGAGTGTTGTACCCAAATTTTAATATCTAACCCAGGTTCCTGGCCGGAAGAAGAATCACACTGACAATGCAATATGCAATTTTACTTTACTAGCAATTATAGCCAGGGTCACTAGGCAGAGAGACATGCCTGAACCGACCCCTTGGAATTCTTAGTCAAGAGCTTATATAGAAATGTTTGGGGAAGGGGGTGGTACATACATAATTATCAAGGTAGTGTCAGGGACAGGTGGTCAGGAAGCATCTGGGGAGGGGGGTTTCAGGGTCAGGGGTCAGGAAGCATTTGGCAAACATACATTAAGTGGGCAAATATTGTTAAGCAGGCAAACATAGACAAACATTCCTCAAGAAGGTTAATATTCATCAGATAAGATAGCTTCAGTTTTAGGCTTATCATAGGGGGAGATAAGGAAGACAGTGCTGGGAAACATTGGGGGCTGGGGGTAGCTTGTCCAGGCTAGAAATAGTTCAGTAGTCAGTCAGACTAATTTTTAAGTCCAACAGGAGCAAAGGGAAATATGATTGATTAGCTCTACAATGGATACAAGGAAAAGAGCAGTCCAGGGCTTGACTGACAGGAAGAGGATGATGCTTTACACTGGCTACAAAAAGATGTTTCCAGTCAGGGCTTGGACTACCAGGGAGGGCTCTAATTTTTTTTTTTTTTTTTTTTTTTAACCTGGGACTCCATTCTAGGAGCATAGGGCCACAACCAGTAGGCAATGGGTCTCTCACAGGGTCTCCCAGCGGGGAAGTGTCTGAGTCAGGATTCGAACCTAGGACCTTTCGTCTCTAGCCCTGGCTCTCAATCCACTGAGCTAGCCCAGCTGCCCCTACTTTAGGTTGCAGTTTCTTTAGCAGATGTAGTTTTTACAGGGTGGGGTTGCTAGCCCCACGCCCAACCCTCCTCCTTTTTCATCCGGGCTAGGGACCTTCCTTAGCCCAGGAGTGGTAAGGGTGGGCGATAGGGGTCAAGTGACTTGCCCAAGGTCACACAGCTGGAAGTGTCCGAGGCCGGACTTGAACCTAGGACCTCCAGTCTCTAGGCCTGGCTCTCAATCCACTGAGCCACCCAGCTGCCCCATGAGGCTAAACTTCTAAGACAAAAAGGGTACCTAAGACTTGATTGCCTACTAATTTTATCTAAACTGGGATCATTAAGTACCTCAAAGTCTATTGTTCAGGCCAGAGGTAAAGGTCAGTCAGGGGTTTCCCCCAAGGCAAGTTCCTAAAGGACAGGGGGCAAATTTAGGGTTTCAAAAACATATTTAATAAAATCATAGTCCTAAAAGTGCAGAAGTTTGTTGGTTATGTCAAAATTCCTAGGTATCGCCCTCCTTCCCTCCCTTCCTTACACTAGTGAAGTCATCACTTGACAAAAAAAAAAAAAAGTTTATATAAACTATGTCCTTCATGTTTCTGTTTATTTGTTAGTTATTTCTCTGGAGGTGGACATTTACAAGTTGGTCTTCAAACATTATTTCTTTTGATACATATGTAATGTTTTCTTGGTTTTAGTTTAACTTTTCATAATTTCTTTTATGGTAGGTCCTTACATGTTTTGTTTTGTTTTTAATTAGTCTGCCATTCCTTTTTAGTAAGCAGTAATATCCTATCACTGAAATCATGACACAAGTTGTTTAGCCGTTCCCAAATTGATGGGTATTCCCTCAATTTCCAGTTCTCTGTTACTACAGAAAAAGCTGCTATAAGTATTTTAGAACATATAGGTTCTTTTCCTTTTTCCTTGAGCAACTTGGAAAACAGACCTAACTAATAAGTGATATTATTAGATCAAAGAGTATACAATTTTTTAACTCTGTGGGATTAATTCTAGATTGCTTTTTGCATTACTCCCTTAAAAAAAAACCCACAAAACTTTAGCTGTAGGGAAAGGTGAAGGGATGTTGCTAGACTGATGCGACTGGAAAAAGTGCTGGTAAATGTTTAACAACAGACTCCAGTAAAATGTGTCTGGGACACACTGAAATTTCAACTGCATTATTAACATTTTCTTCATTACTTTCTTGAGGCTGGACAGTCAATGAATAGAAACCAAGCTCTGGTTTGTAGTGTTTACAAATTTCCAAAGGTGTAAATGCTGACGTTGAACATTCAGCCATCTATTTTGAGGATCCTGGGATAATCAGTTTTATCAACATGAATGGCAATCGTTGCTTAGAAAAATCCAGAGATGGTTCCATGGGGATATGATTGGGGATGTAGACTCTAAACGGTCACCCTTGAGCAAATACAAATAAATGGAAATAGGTGTTGATCAACGACACATGTAAAACCCAGTAGAACTGCTCGTTGGCTACGGGAGAAGGGTGGGAGGAGAGGAGTGAAAGAACATGATTCATGTAACTATGGAAAAATATTCTAAATTAATTAAACTTTAAAAAAAAAAAAAGAAACAATCCAGGGGAGTTGCCAGCTTCGTATTGTCGTAGAAGATACTTTAGAATATAGTCGCTGGTTCTGTGCCAGGTGTCATCGTGCCTAGTCCAGCCCTTGGACAGGAGGGCTTATTTCTGGCCCTACTTTGAAGCCCAGAGCTGGCACTGACCACACCTCCCTCTCTAACCTCCACTTTTTCAGACTATGCAGGTGGGAATTATGAGAGACAGCGGGCTGTGTGTGTGTGTTGGGGAGCCCACAGGAAATATCGCGAGAACTTCCTCCGTAGCCAAATTTCCGGTGGTTCTGCTACACCTACCGCGATATTTCCGGACGCACGGGAGCCTGAGTGGCTGAGGGTTTCCGTGTATCATGGCGGTCGGCGTGGATTGTACCATAAGGTAAAAGAGTCGTGAGGTGCCGGGCGATGCTCCGAGGCTGGCTTTGACAGGCCCTGAGCGAGGGGTTCGGGTCCAGGTAGTGAGGTCGGCTCCCAGAGCGGCGTCTCGCTTCCAGGTCCAGGAGAGCGGCAACCCGGGTTCCCGAGCACCCTTTCTCCTCTTTGGGGGGCGGTACTGGCCCAGCACCTTCGGGTCGCCCCCGGCCGGCATCTCTCCTCTGGGACCAAGCGGGCTGGTCATTCCCCAGGGGCACGGGGGTGTACGTTCGCACCTTCCTTCATCTCCCCACTCCCTTTGTCCTGAAGATCCTCCTTGTGCCGGGTGGCTTCTCCCACGTCCCCCGCGGGCATTTCACTTGTAACTGGGGTTTTGCTTCAGCTTACCTAGACTCTTAGCCAGCCCAACCCGTGTCCCGAGGAGGGCTGTGTAGGATTCCGGCCCGCGTGTTGCGGGTCTAGATTATTTGTGTATAAGACCTAGGGGTGGGGGTGGGGCTCCTGTGGGAGAGAACCTGGTGAGCTTCGGACGTGGTTAGGATTAGGGTTAGGGTTAGGAGGTCTGTTAGTTAGTATTTATTAAGCGCCTACTAGGTGCCAAGCTTTGGGAATACAAAGAAAGGCAAAAGATAGCCCCTGCCCTCAAAAATCTCACTTCTCAATGGAGTGAGCCACCTCCAAAAGGAACCAGAAAAGGGGCGGGGGGGGGGGAGCAGGCAGTAAAAATAGAAGATGGGGGGAAGTGCTTAAATGACAAGTCCTCTCTTGAAACCGACCGGATAGTTATTGGTCCCAAGTGAGAGCCTACATATGGTAGTATCATAGAGAGTAACATCTGGAGCTGGTTGCTAAACCTTTCCACCCCTAAAAAAACAAAAAACTTCTACAGCCGAGCCTAAGGTTTCATTGCTTTATTATTTGTTTAAACTCTTTTCTTCCTTCTTAGAATCAACACTATTGGCTCCAAGGTAGAAAACCTGTGAAGGCTAAGCATTGGGCGGGTTAAGTGACTTGCCTAGGGTCACAGAGCTAGGAAGTTTTTAAGGTCAGGACCTTCCATCTAGGCCTGGCTCTCAATTCACCGAACCACCTTGATACCCCCACGTTTCAGTGCTTTTTAGAGGACCCTGTATAGGATAATTTTATGAATGTGGTACAAAACCCTACAAAATATCATCTTTTTCTTAACTTTTAGATCTCAGGCCTTTTTTTATGGCTTAGAAATGATTAAGGACCTGCCCTCTCCCCTCCCCCTAGAGCTTTTGTGTATGTCTGTCTTACCCTATCTTACCATGTTAATAGTAATAATAATAAAGCATATAACCCTTTAAGATTTGCAAAGCACTTTTATAAATATCAACTCATTTTATGCTCAATAACATTTACAATTTAATTAATTAAAATCAAGAGTTCTTTCCATAGCAAAAGTTGGCATTTAGTCAGGTTTATTGTGCAAATACTACTAGGACACTACAGAGGTGAATTTAGAAGTAGGTTGTGTTTGTGAGTTATTTTGATAAGATCTTGCAAAGTTTCTGGGCAACTTTGGCTTCAGTTGTGATCAAAGGGAAGGATCATTTGTCTTGTTAGGCCACCAGTCCAAAACAATGAAAAGATCAGCAACCATTTTCTCATTGCTACTATATCTTATTTTATCCCATGGTATATCTTTCATGCTTTTTCCCCCTCTTTGGGACATGACAGTTCAGGGCATTCATTTCCTGAATCATGTATCCCAGTGTTTCTTTGACTTTTTAAAAGTTCATTCCCTTTAGAACAGCAACAGTCTGTTTCTTTCAGTTAGATAAAGGGCTTGAGTGTAAGTTCTCAGCAGTTTGTGGCATTTACTCTCACTTTTCTTTTCACTTTTCTTTTTTTCTCTTGAGTTCAAAAGCATTGTTTTATCCCCTGTTTAGTAAATGAGCATGATAACTTAGAGGCAGAAGATATGTGGGAAAGGCCTAGTTAGAAAATAATATTTTCTCATGGATGCAAGATGGTTTTCTGTAAACTTATTAGTAAATTTATTTGGAAGTTCTACATATATTTATATCTGAGTTTATAAACACTGGGCTAGATCCTGCTTTTTACCTACTTAGATATTATTGTACACTACAGAGCTGATTTTAGGACTTTTTAATCATGTGGCCTAAAAAACACTTTCAAAATCAACTCACTTGAATTTAAGAAAGACTTTTATTAAGCTCCAGAGACTCTACTAAGCACCAGGGTACAGAAAAAGGCAAAAGACAATCCTTCCTAGTAAGGAGTTCAGTCTAATGTTGGATATTATGTGCAAATAACAATACACAATTGAGCTATATACTGAATAAATAGAAATAATCTACTGAGGGAAGGCTGTATATGTTGGAACTTAAAGGAAGCCATGAGGAGGCAGAAATGAAAGGGGAGAGCAATGTAGGCTTAACTTTTTTTCTTTTATACCATCTATTCAAATATGCAAGCTTAAAAAATTGATTTTAAAAATCTGATATTTTAGTGTTCTAGAATTGTGCAAATGTTGCATAATTTTAGAGCACATTTCTGTGCAGATTAATCAAGGGAGATTCATAGGAGAGGTGAGATTTAAATTGGGACTCAGTTGCATTGAAGAAGGGAAGTATGGTTGGATATGTGAAATTTAAAAAAAAAAGCAGATAGGGAAAAATGTAAGGTTTTATTGGATAACACTACGTAGATCCATTTGGCTAGAACAAAGGATTCCTCTAAGAGAGAATGGTAAGGATTGGCAGGAGTTCCTTGAATGTCATAATAGCTAGGAAAAATAAGAAAATGGAGCTACAGAAATGAAGCTCTGAGAAAAACTTGTTTCTGAGGGCTTTTTTGTTTTGAAATTTTTGAATTTTTTTTTTCTTTTGGGAAAATGAAATGCCTAGAATAACTATTTTGCTGCATTACCTCTCAAAATAATTCCAGAAAGTAGTTGTATATAAAGTCCCATTGTATTTATAGTTTCTAAATGGTCCAGATGAAATTAACTATTTCTAGGAAATTAAGTATATTTCTTTCCTTGAATGAAGGGAAAAGTGAAGTGAAATATATAAGCATTGAAGAGAATGTTTGTCAATTCTTGTAATTCTTATGGATGGCCAAGTAAAATGACTAGGTTCTTATTTTGCTTTCACATATGTCAAGGCAGAAAGGTGAAACATTGGATTAAATCTATAAAAGCACTTGTAAACATTGTTATATGTCAGGTAATCTGATGCACTTTGTTCTAAAAACAAATGTTAAGTCTATCCTCTGCTTTTATGGAGCTTACATTCTAATATGGAAGATCACATACATGGCCAGGTAGTAGTAGAAGTTTGGTTCTGGGAGGGTACTGGGATGGTGAGGGGAAAATTGATACATCTCTTCTGAGAACAACATTTGAATTAATTTGATGTTCATTTAAGAACTGAAGGTGAAGGGAAGTGTGGAGGAAGGTATGTCTAAAAGGAAGCTGTCCAGAAGATGGTCAAGACAACAGGGAATGAAGAAAATTATGATTGATGCCATACTAAAATAGTTGGCCTGGTGCAAAAATGACTTTAAGGTACGAAGAAATCAAAGGTCCAAAAAAATCAAATCACTCATGTTTATTTTTTTTATTGACTATAAAAAGCATTTGATTTGGTGAAACAACAGAAGTTCCTGGCATAAGCTTTTATTAGGCAATTTTATTATTCTTTTATTCTTCTCTGTAAGGTGCTTCATATTCATATCAAAATTATACAAGTGTACTTAATAGATGTAACAGAAAACTTTATTCAGCCTTCTGAATATTAATATAAAATGAGACATTAGACAAGGGTTGTTATTACCTTTTTTTTCCTTTTTTTTGGTATCTCCATTTCTTAGAAAAACAAAGAAGGAAGGAAGGAAACAAGCATTTCTTAAATGCTGTTATATACTAAACACTAATTCAATTCAATAAGCATTTATTAAACTCCTACTATATACCAGCCACTGTGCTAAGTGTTGGGAATGAAAAGAGGAAGAAGGAAAGACAATCCCTGCTCTTAAGGAACTTAAAACACACAAAGGACAAAGGTTTGAGGTGGGAAGAAGGAAAATGAAGGTAGCAGCCTAAGGATATCTTTTGGAGTCCAGAGAAAGTCTGGAACCAGTCTATGAGGGGCCCCTTCACAAAATGGAAGCTCAGGGAGGAAATCACCATTGGGAGAAGGGGGCCTGGGGCTCAGAGGCCTGGGGCTTTATAGAAGGATATTATTGGGTGAGCAGGTTATAAGTCTGGTAGAGTATTCCAGGGCAAGTAATCCTCAGATAGTGGGGAATCTTCAGGATGAGGCAGTAGTAAAAGCATAATTTTGAAGGCCAGAGAAAGTCTGGACTGGGACCAGGAACGGGCTCTGCCTTGTACAAAGTAGGTACTTAATAAATGCTTATTGACTTAATATGTATGCTTATTATCAAAGATGTTTATAATTGTTAAACCCAGGATTTAGATCTAGAAAGATTCCCAGTAGGTGGTGAGGTCTTCTAAATCAGTTGTCTCCAATCTGTTTTGATTATATACACACCCTTCCATATACATATCTTTGCTAATTTATAATTTATATTCTTCCTACCAAACTGAGCAAAAAATCCCTCTTTGCTCTCTCAAATACATTTTTAGTGCAAGCATTCTGAATCTCATTATATCTGAACATTTTTGTTTAATATATAGTGATACAGTGATTTGGGGTCTGATTCTAAATTCAGCTTCTTTTCATATTTGATTTTAATGATTAAGTATCTCAAAATGACACAAGCCATGAAGCTACAGTGCTCGATATCTTTACTAAAATGGTATTCACTATTCATCAATTATGAAGAGGTTGTTGTTGAAATTCATTTAGCAGATTCATATGTCTATTTGTAAATTAATCAGAAGATGTTACTTTTTTAAATTTTTTAACAAATGAGTTCAAAACCTGCTGAAACTTTTTCTTTGGAAGGACCCCTTAGACTGATTTAGATGGAAGCTCTTTTGTTTGAGATGCCCATCCTGATCTGACTATTCTTATCCTGAGATGACTGGGAAGAGATGTTAACTCTATGCTTCAAATTTTAAGACTCGTAGCAGTTAAATGTAACTTTTCCAATTACCAATAATCAGTATAAGTGACAAGAAAAAAAATCTTTTACCACTAGATGGGCTGGAATTATTGTTTATCCTTCATTTTCAGAGAGGACCAGTAACATCACAGGGTGATGTCTTGACTTTGATTGGATTTAAGTGAGTCAGAGTTGTACAAAGTGATTAGTCTTACTCTTCCAGAATCATTGGAATTCAGTAGCAATGATGACTGGCAATGGCTCAGATGCATGGCATCTTCTTTTTCTAGGCAAGCTCCCATTTTAACTGCCTTCCTAGTTTTTGGAACACATTAGTTCTCATTCTCCCATTCTGATGAGGGAAGTCTTCCCATGCTTAAGGATGCTATTCCCCTAACTCATAGAAGGGTTTGAGGCTGTCAGTTTAAAGAAAACCCAGCTGTGTCAGTTGATGCGGTGCATTTTTTTTTTTTTTTTTTTTTTTAGTCCATGAGAAAGTACTTGAATAATAAGTCAGGAGAAAGGTGTAGATATAATTTGCCTAAATATTTGCAGAACACTTGACAAAGTCTCTTATGTTCTTTTTATGGCCAATATGTAGAGAAGTAGAGTAGATGATAGTATATTTAGGTAGATTTGGAACTGATTGGATGACTGGATCCAAAAAATAAGTATGAATGGCATCTGGGACAGATGTCTTTAATTGAGTACTTGGGGATCTCTGGTTAGTGGGACTGACCATTTCATATGAGTAACAATGTACTGAAGAACACTAATAGAACACTAATAGAATCTGATCTCTTTTAGCTGTTTCCGGCTGTGAGACTACCAAATCATGCTGTTTCATCCTGGAAACTCCTTTAGTGAGTGTCTGGGAATATACAACCTCCCCTTTGGCCTTCTCAGCCTAGAACGTCCTTCCATAAGGCCTACCCCCTCCTCCCAGTGGTGAATTCTTCCTGGGGTCTCTGTCTTGAGGATAGTCCCAGGCTGGCCTCATTGATTCCCCTTCCTGTCCTGCTTCTAGCTTCCCAACTTCAAATCGTGCCACAAGTAGTACTTTAATCTGTCAATGTCCCCTCTTCCACCTTTTTGTATATTATCTTTCCTTAGAATGTAAATGCTTTGAGGGTAAGGGCTCTCTTTTTGCTTGTATTTGTATCCCCCAGCATTCAGCACAACCCCTGGTAGTAAACACTTAATAAATTACTGTTTCCTTCCTTCTAAGTTGTATTAAGAGAGTTTTAGTAATCTTCACTGGGCATACAGAATATCTCATTGTACTCTTCCCTCTGTCAGCAGCTGGATAACACATTTTATAACTATATGAATGAAACTAGCTAGGTGGTGCAGTGGATGGATCACTGGGCCTGGAGTCAGGAAGACTCAAATTCCTGAGTTCATCTGTCCTAAGACACTTGCTAGCTTTGTGACTCTGGGTAAGTCATTTAACCCTGTTTGTCTCATTTTCCTCACTTGTAAAATAAGCTGAGAAGGAAATGGCAAAGCACTCCAGTGTTTTTGCCAAGAAGGCCCCAAATAGGGGCCACAAAGAGTTGGACATGACTGAAAAATGGCTGAACAACAACGAATGAAATTAAGCCATGTTGAACTCGTAGAAAAGAAGGCTGTAGGATAATATAATAATATACCTTCACTCATTTGAAAGGTTTAGAATACAGAAGAGGAATTGTTTTGCTTGATTCTAGAGGTTGAGAAGTGAGAACTATGGATAAAAATCACAGGAAAAAACTCCTTAACAATTAGTACTATTCATAAAGAGAATGATAATCAATATGGTGATGGGTTCTGATAGAAAATACAGCTTGTGCCATAATGGAGTACTTTAAAATCTTTCATTGGAGATCTTTAACCAATGGTTGGATAAGTGCTTGTTTGGCATATTGTAGAGAAGATTTTTGTTCAAGTATAAATTGAAATTTGTGGTTTCTGAAGTTTCATCCAATGCTGAGATTCTGGAATTCCTCTAAACTTTTGTTATAATGAGCTTTGTTATTGTTCAGTTGTGTCTTACTCTTTGTAATCTCATGGGCCATTGCACCCCAGGCCTTTCTGTTCTCCACTATCTCCCGATATCAGACCTGATGTTCCTTGCTTCTGTGACATTATCTATCTGCCTTATCCTTTACCTAAGGTATTGCTTAGTCGATATTTATTGAGTGGAATACAGTGATTCCCTCACTTATTGCGAGAGTTAACGTTCCAGACACCCTCGCAATAGATGAAAATCCATGAAGTAGTGGGAGAGCAAACAGACCTATGCTACAGTCACTGATCCAATCAGTGCCTAGGATACACAACTCAGTGCTGGTGAGGGGACACCCATGGGTCCCTAGCTGTTGGTTAGGAGTTAGTTCAATCCCTCTCCTCCATGTCATCTCTGTCTCAAGTCAGCTCGACTTTCCTGAGGAGGGGGTCAAAAGGGGTGACCTGAGGCCAAAAAGACTGAGCCAGCCGGCCACCCAGCATGAAAGGGGCAGTCAGGGTGGCCAAGCCTTTCCGTTTCCTGGCGAGCTGGGCACATTAGGGAAGAGTCCCTCTGTCCCTGAGCCCCACATCTAGAGGACCCTGCCCAGCATTCCTGGTGTCCTTGGAAGTCTATGTTGTGCATGTGTCTTAGAGAACTCATTGGCTTCTACTCCCGCCACCCTCCTCTGGCCTGTTCTCTCCTCTTGTTTGGTGTGATTCCCCTGTGCGCCAGACCCTGCCCCCTCTGGCTTCTCTGCTCCAAACACTTGTGACCATCCACATTCCGGCCTAGTCCTACTTCTTCTTCCTTCCCCCTCTTCTTCTGTGGGCAGCCTCCCAGATTGGATAAGCCCCTGCTAGGATCCCTCCACCCTTTTTTCTTGCCCCAGCCTGGCTGTGTGTCCACAGGCCTCATTCCTCTTCATGGCAAAGGCACGTTTGAGCCCCATCTTCCCCTTCTGCCATTCTGAAGATGGTGGGGATTAAACTCCAGGTTCTAGGGCTACAGGCCTTGGCCCTCCAGTCATTGTGTTCTGTCCACTGAGACCCCCTTCCTGCCCCCAAACTAGTCCCCATCCCAGCAGTTTGGACAGAAAGGCATTCTCCCTTCTTAGCCCTCCTGTGCCCCTGGGTCCTTTTCCTCAGTCCTGCTGTCCAAAGCACCTTACATGGGCTGAGCTGTTTTCTTGGTTGAGCCGTGGGTAGAGGGAGAGTTGCTGTTGGATTTTTCATTCAATAAACTGGTGGTTCTTAAAAAAAAAAATCCCACGATATTGCGAAAACTCCACGATACATATATATGTACATACATATATATACACACACACACACACATACACACACACACATATATTTTTTTTAAAGCTGCAATAAGTGAACCATGACATAGCAAGGGACAACTGTACCTCTATTTCAGAAAGCAAGGAATACCTGTGAATTCTGTCTTTGTTTTTAGTTTGACAAAATGTCATGTCTTTATTCTTCTTTTTTTGAGCTACTTCTAATTTTATTGGATTCTAATTTAATCAATGGGGTATGCAATTTAAAAACATCTTAGTGCTGAGCACACAGTATTTTAGTAAGTGTTGAATTGCATTGTGACTTGGTGGTATAAGACAGCATTAATTAAAATCTAGCAAAGTTAAACCTAGAAAAGATTTCAGGATTTTTGGTGAATATTGAAATAAAATATAGCTCTTTTCAAACATTTTTAACATGTTTAACATATTTAAGAGGAACTAGACATATTCTCTGATCCTAAGATCACAGGTTTAGAGCTGGAAGGGACTTCAGAGTCCATATCTTTTAATCCTTTCATTTTAAGAATGAGGAAACTGAGGCCAGGGAAGTTATGTGATGCGCCCATAGTCAAATGAATAATGAAGTTCAGAGACTGGATTTGAACCTAGGTTCTCTGACTCTAAAATTAGTTTTCTTTATATTGTCCTGTGCTGTCCCAGAAGAACAAATTGTGATCAGTTTAGAAAAGTAGGGAAGAAAACTTCAGTATATAATATGGACAAAATTCCTAAAATTAAAGCTGTTAAAAAATGGAATGGGCTACTCTCTCAAGTGTTTGACAGTGTGTTTTTCTTTTGAGAAATCTTTGTTTTATATTCTTTGACTCTTTTTCCTGTATCTCTTCCCTTTCTCAGCCAAACTCCTATTTTAATGCCTCTGCTTCTTACCTGCTCTTTATCCCTTTATACTATTTCAGCTGTTCTCTTAAAAGTTAGAAGTGATCTCTTTCCAAAAATCCAGTGGGCTTTTTAAAATTCTTCTCCACTTCACCTATCTGCTGCATTTTTCAGCTCTTTGAGAGCAGGAGCTATCTTGTCATTTTTTGTTTCTTCAATACTTAGCACAATGCTAATACATGTAGTAGTTAACTTAATCATTAACATCGTTCCCCTTAACTGTCGATATTTCCCAGAATTCTATCCAGAGTCTTAAGAACTTTTTTTTAAAAAAGTGTTTTGATAACTATTTCAGTATAATTGATTTACTTTGTAATTCTCTATATTTTATTTTACACATTTAAAGCATTCTTAGACGGAGTCTGAGTCTTTACCAGCTTTCAAAAGCTGACCCTCAGCCATTCATGATTCTGCCCCATCCTCACCAGATATTACTGTCTATACTGTAGTTTTTAATCCAGTTAAACTGGCCTTCCCTCTTGTTACCAACACATAACACTACATCTCCTCTTATTTCTCTGCCTTTGCCCTTGATTTTCTACATCCCAGTAATGTAGATACTCTTATTTCCATCCATTCCAAGAATTCCTCTCTTCCTTTAATATGCAACTGAAGCAGCTAATCTGTATGAAGTCTTAATTAATTTTCCTGTTTCTTTCCATTGCTGGTGCCCCTTCTTCAAAATTACTTGTACTTAAGTGCTTTGTATAGATTTGTATTTATTAACTTTATATTTGTGCTTATCTTTTTAGCCCTTAACTTCCTCATTGGAATATAGTGTGAATGGGGATAAATGCTCGTTGATTAATTGATTTGATTGTCTGTTGGTGATTATCTTAGAAGTCCTTGTGCAGTTTTAGGCTCTTAAAAGCTTAAAGACTTTGAGGGGGACCATGAATATTTCTGTTCTCACTATCTTAGATTCCAAACCCTTATTAGAGATATGCAATATAAAGATTTTTCTCTATTTCTAACTTTTAAAAAATCTTAAGGTAGATTGCTCTTTATTTGTATAACAAGAAGCTCTTCAACGTTGTCATCAGATGATCTTTTATCTTTATAACTGACTTTAATTTGGTTGATTAAGAATTTCTACCCAGGGATGTCACAAAGATATATCTGCTTGTCTTCTAATTTTTTAATGTTATGATCTTTAATATTCATATTCCATGCCCCTTTTGAATTGATTGTGGAATGTCCTTAGGATATTGGTTCGTCTGATTTTTTATTTTCTGTTTTTGTCATGACATCTGTCCTTTCTTCAGAATTCTCTTTGTGGTCATAGTTGTCAGTCTTTTGTCTATTCTCTTATTTATTCTGCTATGAACTTTTATGCTTAGGTCACTTTTCTATTGGGAACTTATTGTTACAATGTAGTATGGTTTAAAACAATGTGATCTGAACTTGTTTCTTTTTTTTTTTTTTTTTTTTTAATTATACCGCTTTTTCAGTTTTCCCAAAAGTTCAGGAATAGGGAGTCCTTTCCCTGGAAGTTTGTGTTTGTGTGGTATAAACTGAGGCATGAGCTTTATGGCACTTAGGTCTCTCTCCCAAGGGGAAACAAACATCATGGGGTACAGTACCAGTACCCTAGAGACCTCCATCCCACTTTCCCAGGAGAAGATAACCTACATGATGCCTTTAAAATAAAAATAATCTTTAGTAAGCAAGGCTAAACATGTGAATGTGGACCTAATTGGCCTATTGGCAAGAAGCTTGGTTCAAAAACAGCAGCAAAGAGTAGTTTAAATAATTTTCTAGAGAAAGGTAAGAGAATAGTTTGGAAAGTGCTGATCCAGGAAGGGATCTGATGTGTTATGGGCAGAGAGTTTCCAGGAATTGGGGTGACAGAAGACACTTTGGTACATTTACTTGACATAAGACAACAAGATAAGAATTGAACAGTTTACAGTTATTACTCACTGAGTCTTAGGGCTAGGTGTCTAGAAGTTAAAACCAAAGGTTAACAGAGCTCAGGAGAACTGGAGACCAACTGAAAGTTAACTAAGTATCTCATCCCAGGTTTCCGTGGTTGTGTCAGTATGATTTATTTGTTCTCATTCTCTCAAGGAATATCAGCTTCTCCAAGTCACTCTAGGTCCCAGAAACTGATAGTTTCTTAAGTTAAATTTGGTCCCCAGGTAAATAGTGTCAGTCTTACATATGTTCATCATTTGCATGATAGGATTACTCGAGTATATCAAGATAATTTACACAGTGAGCTACAATTCTGGTTTCTGTTTCTTGTTTATCTTCTATTCCATCCACTGATCTATTTTCTGTATTTTTAATAAGTCATTTTGAGGATTACTACTTTATAACATAGTTTATTGGGGACAGCCAGGTAGCTCAGTGGATTGAGTCAGGCCTAGAGACAGGAGGTCATCCTAGGTTCATATCTGGCCTCAGATACTTCCTAGCCGTGTGACCCTGGACAAGTCACTTAACCTGTATTGCCTACCCCTTACCACTCTTCCATCTTGGAACCAATACTAATTATCGATTATAAGGTGGAAGGTAAGGATTTAAAAAAAAATAATACAGTTGATTAAAGTCCCTAAGTTCTGCCCCTTTAGTTCTACTTTCTAATTTCAGATATCCTTTCAATATCACAGGAATTAGGGATACAGCACAACATCTCCTGCAATTTTGAAAATCTGTGTAAAATTTTTGGCCCTCTGTACCAGAGAAGTCTGTAATTTTTTTCTTTTATGGGGGTGAGGTTTACAATACTTTATTGTAAAATCTGGGTTAAGTATTTGCATGTTAAATGAAAATATTGTATGAAAAAGAAATTTTAAAATGAAATGTTTGAGAATAATATTGGACATACTGCATGTGTAACAAAAGACACTAAAATAACATAACAGTACATATGTTTTCTGCATTTTTGAATTATTAAACTTTTTAAGATATCTACATTTCTAGCCTTTGTCATCTGCTGACTTTCCTATTCTTTTTGCAGACTTTAATTTTTTGCTTATTTTACCTTTAAAAAAGAAATTGTATTTATGGTATTAAAAGATAAAATATGTTGGTATGTTACTTAAGAAACTGACAATTTTGTGACTTTTTGTATCCTTTTAATTTATTCAATATGTAAATTTTCTTGATTAATTTCATCACTGGTTTTTTTCTGGAGATTTCCAAGTAAATTGGGATGGGGTTGGGGGAGGGGGAGCTAGTTGGCACAGTGGATAGAGTGGTGGGCCTGGAATCAGAAAGGTTCATCTTCCAAGTTCAAATACTGTCTCAGGTACTTAGTGTGATCTTAGGCTAGGCTGTTTACCTTAGTTTCCTTAACTGTAAAATGAGCTGTAGAAGGCAATGGCAAATTATTCCGACATTTTTACCAAGAAAACCCCAAATGGAGTCAGAAAGAGTCAGACATGATTGAAAAATGACTGAATAAGTAAACTATGTCGATATCTATAAGCAGGAGTATTTAAAAAAAGTTTTATTCATATCTCTTATTTTTTCAAAAACATTTTTGGATAAACTCCTTTCTATTCTTATACTTCTCTAGAATTGAAAATTCCTTTATAGCAGTGAAAAGTGCTAAACAAAATCAGGCTGTTCAGTGAACTTGCCTGACAAATGTATACCATATTCTGCTTTTGTAATAATCTCTCATGTCTGTCTGCAGCAGGGAAATAGATAACAGTGTTTGCTCTGTGGGACCATTATTGAATTTTCAGTTACTCAAAATTCGTCTTCCCTCTATTGAGCTTCCTCTATATTACTTTAGTCCTTATGTTTATTCTGCTTTTTAAAAATTTATTCTGCATCATTTTATTTAAATCTGACCACGTTTTTCTCCATTCTTTAAATTTGTCATTTCTTACTATATACAATAATAATCCATTATGTTTGTATATCATAGTTTGTTCAGTCATTCCTTAGTTGATGAACTACCCATGTTTCTAGTTTGCTATCACAAAAGTTGCTGCTATAATTTTGTCTCTTTGCTGCTGTTTATCTTTGATTTCTTTCTCTTATAGTCTTACTGCTATAGCTACCTTTTTATAGAACTATGTTAAATAATGAGTGTCCTCACATTACTTTTGTGTTTTATTGGTCCGTCTTTTAGTATTTATTTTCAAATGTTATATTTTTGCTTTAGTATACTTTTTTTCTTCCCTCAAACTCTTACCTTCTGTCCTTAGAATTGATACTATTGGTTCCAGGGTAGAAGAGTGGTAAAGGCTAGGTGATTGGGGTTAAATGACTTACCCAGGGTCATTTAGCTAGGAGTAGATATTTGATGGAAGATTCAAACTCAGGACCTCTCATCTCTTGACCTGGCTCTATCCCCTGAGCCACCAAGTTTTTTAATAGTAAGGGATTACTATATGTTTATGTTTCTTAAATCTGTATAAATAAGTCTGCTATATTTTGTGAAAGATTTTTTTTCTATATTGATAAAATTAGGTTAATTTTAATTTAGTTATGCTGATTATTTTCCTAATATTGATTTATCCTTGTATCACTGACATAAAATTAGCTTGATTAAAAAGAGCCCTTTTTTTGGATATGTTTACTATATATTTGCTAAATATGTATTTACTTTTTTTGCATCAAGGTTAATACTCTTTTCTTTATGTTCTTTTTAAAGTTATTTTTGCTTTTCTTTGGGAATGAGGACTGTATTTGCCTGAAAGAGTTTTGATCTAGGTGACTCAGTGGAATGAGAGCCAGGCCTAGAGACAGGGAGGTTTTGGGTTCAGATGTGGCCTAGCTGTGTGATCCTGGGCAAATCATTTAACCACCATTTGCCTAACCCTTATGCTCTTCTGCTTTAGAACCAATACACAGTTTTGATTTTAAGACAGAAGGTAAGGGTTTTAAAAAAAAAGTTTTGAGGCATGCATTCTCAATTACTAAGAATAATTTGTGTGGTTGTTTTTGTTTGCATTTGATAGAATTCACACATAAATATGACTAAATCTAGAGATTTATATCCCCTTTTATTTGTAATTTCACAATTTCCTTTTCTGAGATTGGGTTTCATTTCTCTATTGTGTTTTTAAGTTGGATATTTTGTATTTTTTGGATTAGGTTCTATTTTCTTTTAAATTCTCTATTTTTGTTGGCATATAATTGTTAGTTGTTTTGGTTATTTTAAAAAGAATTCATTTTTTTGTGAATTGGTATTCCTTTTTATTTGATTTCATTTTTCTTTTAAAAAATTAGATTTTTTTTTTAAGAAGTGAGTTCAGTTTTATTTATAATTTTAGGGAGGTTGGGTGTCGTTTTGTTTTCCATTTTCTTTTTTTTAACATTTCTATTTTGATTGTTTTTAAACATTTCTTGATTTTAAAAATTTCATGCTCAATTCATTAATTCTTTTTTCTTTTAAAAAATCTGTTTTAGAGATAAAATTTTTCTTCTGAGGACTACTTTAGCTGCACCCCCAAAACTTTGGTATGTTATTTTATTGTTTTCTAGAGAATTATTGTTTTTATAATTTTGTCCTTTAACACTCACTGGCTTTTTAGATCTGTATCTTTTTGTTTATGGTTCCTTTATTAATGTTTTTATTGCATTTTGATCTGTAAAGAATGTATTTCCTATAGCTTCTTTTTAGAATTAAATTATTTTTCCTGTTCCTTAATATTTATATAGTGCTTGCTATGTGTTAGACTACTGTATCTCTAACTCTGTGTGTTAGACTACAAGTATCTTATTTGAACCTCATAACTACCTGGGAGGTAGTTGCTATTAATTATGCCAGATTTAAAAAGGAAAGAAGTGAGGCAAACAGAAGTTAGATGACTTGTTCAGGGTCACACTGCTAGTGTCATATATTGCTTGCTATGTGTTAGACTACTGTGCTTACAATGACCTCATTTGAACCTCACAACTACCTGGAAGGTAGTTGCTATTAATTATGCCAGTTTTACAAAGGAAATAACTGAGACAAATAGAAGTTAGGTGACTTGTTCAGGGTCACACAGCTAGTAAGTGTCTTAGGCTACTTCACCTGTCTCTCCCAGCCTATTCTCCTGCCTCCCCTCTCTAGAACATTATTTAAACAGCTAAGTCCTTTACAGTCATTATCTTATTGATTCTCATAACAATCCTGGGAGATTTGACCTCAGGTTTTCCTGACTGCTGGTCCAGCCTATCCATTGTGCAATCCAGCTGCCTATAAAAACATCAGAAGCTCCTACAATGAAGTATTGTATGTATATTTTATGGCAATTTGGTTAGCTTTTTTCTTTATGATTTTAGATGTTATTGTTTACTTCTTTACTCCTTTCCTACCAACGTTGTAGCAGTTTGCTTGTGCCTTTCCCTTTTGTAATTATCAAAGAATTATTTTACACTGTTGTGTGATGACTCCCGACTAAGTCTGTATGAAAAATATTGTGTTATTTCTAAACTTTTGTCTCCTATAGTACTTAATACCCCATACATAGCAGATGCTGAATAAATCTTGAATTGAGTTGAATTGCTGATTTTTGTAAATGTAAAAAGTCATGGTTTTATTATAGAGACATTAAATGGAGAGAGAGAGAGCGCGCGACTGCGCGCTCATTTGCTCTTACAAATGTTTATACTTATTCTATGATATGCAGTAGTAAGATTATTGGCAAGAAAATAAATTGAAAATAGAATATGACCAATTGTTACCTTTTAATAAAATTGTACTTAAATATTTTAGGTAACACTATGAAAGTAGAAATTATAATTTTATAATTCTGATACTCTTGTATTTTAACACACATTAAATTATCTAAAGACTTTACTTTTCAGTCTTACATTTAAAAAAATGAATTTTTGTTCATCTTAGTTTTAATGTCAGATATTGGCTCAGCCCTTAATTCCACATTCCACAGTTTTTGTTTATTTCTAATGGAGTATAGCACCAGAAGTTGTGTAGCATAGTGGAAAGAGCATATATTTTTGGTTCAGATTTGTTGCCTTCACCTGTCTGAGCCGTTTCTAAAATGAGGTAGAATAAAGTTTCTGCTAGCTCTAAAATACAATCTATATAAACAGGAACTTTTTTTAAAAATTCCCTTTGCATAGCATAGTGCTTTCACATAATATACATTCAGTATTTGTTTGGATTTTTAAAATATTCAGAATTCTCACTAATTTTGTGTGCATATGTGTGTATATACAGAGTGGCTATATGAAGGAAGAAGTGGAAGATTGTGCTGAAGATGAGGCGACTGAGTCGAAAGAAAACCTTGAACTTGGTGAAAGAGTTGGATGCCTTTCCAAAGGTTCCTGTCAGCTACGTAGAGACTTCAGCAAGTGGGGGTACAGGTAGGTTCTACATTCTCTTGTGGTATAAATGTATAGTCTATTAATAAAAGCCTTGTAAAGCTTTAATAGTTATAATAAATAGTAGAGAAATGCAACATTATGAAAGATAAACTCATTAAGTGTGTTTTGTTTGACCACAGGATCCTTGACGTTAATCTGACACTGCAGAAAGGTAGAAAGAGAACAGGTTTTTATAGTAACACTTTTTATGTGAGATATCATAGAGTAGGTATTGGTTTTTTTTTTTTTTTTAAACAAATTCAGGTGTTTGAGATTTAGGTTGGATCTACTAGCTACCATTTAAATATCAAATGTATCTTAAACTACAAATATAAAACATAATAAGTCAGAACAGTGCACCAACTTTTTTTTGCATTTTAAGTAGAAAATCAATATATATAATATGACACCCAAGAAATGTGGAATACTATTTAACCATTTTCAAGATCAAGTGACTGTAAATATTACAAATTCAGTAATGCCTCATTAATTTGAAAAGCAAATAAATAAAAAAAGACTTCAAGTTAACTCTGGATTATGTAGAAAAATTAAAAAGCAGTTGGGCACATTAATAGCTCGGGAATGTCAATTTATTTTAATTATTATAATATATATTTAAAATAAGTTGACATGGGTCAGCCTGGATTATCAGAATAGCCTCTTCACTGTTTCCTTGCTTCAAGGTTGTTCTCCTTTTAAAAATTTAATAATCTTCCTAAACCTTTCCATTCATGTTACTCATCTACTTACATACCTTCAATGATTCTTCATTGTCTGCAAAATAAAGTTCATGACCCCCTATTTTAAGTGCTTTAGTGTTGTTGAAGGCTCTGTACAGTTTGGTTTATACATTATCTTCATTGCTTCCAAATGTAAACTTGACAATTCTGGCCAGGCTAATCTATTTATTGTCAAATACACACCTTTGTCAAGACATGGCCATAATCCCCATTGTCTGAATTACCTTCAAGAATCTTTTTCAGAAATCTTATTGATTAGCTCAGGTCCTACCTATTTGTTATTTAATCATATACTGCCCTTGATGTCAATTGTACCATTTTTTGTGCTAAGTTTTTATGTGCTTATACTTTGTTTCTCTGTGCAGTATTTAGTTCAAATATTGCCACTCCCACTTTACAAATGAGAAAACTGATGCACAGGTAGGTTACATTTAAGGGTCAGTAATATTTAAAATTATGAGGCTGTTTGTAGCTTAATAACTTTATTAAATAAAAGAAGTAGTAGTAGTAGTAGTAGTAGTAGTAGTAGTAGTAGTAGTAGTAGTAGTAGTAGTAGTAGTAGTAGTAGTAGTAGTATCAGTAGTATCAGTAGTATCAGTAGTATCAGTAGTATCAGTAGTTTCAATAGTTTCAATAGTTTCAGTAGTATTAGTTCCTTGTCTCTTTGGTTCCTTGGTTCTTGAACTTCCTTTCTCTTGAGGGCTTATCTATACCTGAATTTACTCCAGGTCACTGAGAGATGGCATTAAAAAAAAGGCGACACTGGAGAGAGAAATTTGCTTCTGACAGGTCATACCTAAATAATGAAACTTGAGCTGATCTCTAAAAGGCATGAGACTAGTAACTGAAAAGGATTGCTGAGAGCATTTCAAAAGGATTGCTGAGAGCATATGGGAAAGTCTTAATAAAAGTGTATATTTATTGTTCCAACTCGATAGTGTATTTTTTGAGGACCAGGACATTGTATCGTACTTTATGTGTCTACCTAGTACCCATAATAGTGGACGTGTTATGTAATGGGATAAATATTAAATGAATGAATTCAGTAGTGAATTAAAATGAACTTTTAATCCTTTTCAAGTATAGATAATTACATATAAATTGAATCAAAGATGAGATAACTTATTTATAGTAATGAAATTTCTCAGACCTTGTGGTATCATACTAAGGACCCTTAAATGTAACCCTCCCTGTGCCTCAGTTTTCTAAATTTTTTTTTTTAAACCCTTACCTTCCATCTTGGAATCAATACTCTGTATTGGGTTCCAAGGCAGAAGAGTTGTTAGGGCTAGGCATTGGGGGGGAGGGTATCAAGTGACTTGTCCAGGGTCACACAGCTAGGAAGTATCTGAGGCCAGATTTGAACTAGTACCTCCTGTCTCTATGCCTGGCTCTCAATCCACTGAGCCACCCAGCTGCCCCCAGTTTTTCCTTTTGTAAAATGAGAGTGGTAACATTTGAATTTTCTCCTTCAAACAGTTTTTTAAGAAAAAGGCATATTGCAAAGGATTATATCATTTATAATATATGTATTATAAATAATACAAAATTGATTATAATACCATAGTAAGTTTCAAATAGCAAAACCATGAAGTTAGTGCTATAAATATCAATTATACAATCAATTGTATTTTTATTGTTGTCATCATGCTAAGAAAGGAGATAATATGTATATTCAGTCAGGCTTTTTATTGTACCTTTGCATATGGAGTAAGATTTTTAAGTGACTACCAGATGTAGGACATAGGAAAAAGCCTTATGGTTGTACTTTGGGTCTATTTTGTGCCTTTTCTCCATGCAAATTTTCTATGAGGCCTAGGAGAAATCAGGACAAATTATTTAAAACAACAAAATCTGCTCTCCTGCTGTATCTCCAAATTAAAAGAAAAAATAAATAGATTATAGATACACGTAGTTAGATGTCAAGATTGAAAATAGTATAACCTATGAAATTTTTGCTGTTATTGATGTTGGTCACTATTATGTATAGAGAAAGAAAAGTAAAAATTGTATAGCCGGTAAACATTTTAACAGTTATATTTAGTTTAATAAAATCCCTTAAAATGAAAGTAGTTTATGAACAAGGTCACATTTTAAAGTCATTAATATTGGGCATCAATAGTTTTTGGTTTTATAATCTGGATTTTTAGAAAAGCAGGGTTTTTTTTGGGTAGCTGGGTGGTACTATGCTGGTCCTGGAGTCAGGAAGACCTAAGTTCAAATCCAGTCTCAGATACTTTTTAAGTCTGTGACCCTGGACAAATTACTTAATCCTGTTTGCCTCAATTTCTTTATCTGTGAAATGGGTTAGTGGAAAAACATTGGCAAACCATTTCGGTATCTCTTCCAGAAAAACTTCAAATAGGGTAATGAAGAGTCAGACCTGACTAAAACAATTGAAAAATAAAAACAAATATTAAAAATCAGAAATGTTCATTTAAAGCTTTAAATCAACTAGTTCTATTTTATGTTAATTTTATCTAACTGATTTTTTCCCTTTTAATTTCTTAGTTTCTCTAATAGCATTTACTACAATGGCTTTGTTAACCATAATGGAATTTTCAGTATATCAAGATACTTGGATGAAGTACGAATATGAAGTAGATAAGGATTTTTCTAGGTAACATTTTCTTCTTTAAATCGTCTTAGAGTATATTAATATTTGATTAATCTTTCTGAGTAAAACTGCATTGTAACTTAATTATTTGTATAGAAAGCTATAGAATTAATTATATTTAATGTTCACCTGATATTTTGCTAAGGAAATGGCATGATTTTCTCTTGTCTACTCATTCAAATTGCATGTATTTTTTGATTAATATTACCATAATTAAATCTTTATATAATTGGTCTATATTAGTGATGGCAAACCCATTAGAGACAGTGTGCCATCTCCTGAGACCACGTGCTGTGCCCCCTCCACCCTCACTGAGTGCCAGGCATGCGCTGTCTCCCTTTTACCCCTTATAGGGGAGAGAGAAAGCAATTCCAATGAGCTACTGGATGTAGAGGTGGGTCAAGTGAGGAATGTCCTCAGCAAGTGTAGAGAAGGGGAGGAGAATGGCCCAAATGCTCTACTCCCCTCCAACTCTGCCCACCTTAGCCTCTGTGTGCTTCCATTAGACTGCTGGACAGAGGGGTGGGTGATGTGAAAAAACGTTAGGCACAGCAGAGAAGGGGAAAAGAGCAGCTCTGCTTGAGTCTGTCCCTCTGCCTTTCTAATAATGGACTTGGAGAGGTGGGGAGGGTAGTGTGGATGCCCACAGAGAGCACTCTGTGTGCCATCTATGGCATGTGTACCATAGGTTTGCCATCAATGGTCTATGTGTAGTCTATCAAGGAATAAATATTTCTTGTTCTCCAATTTTTTTATGTGTCTATTTAAAGCCACCCTTTTCCCATTTAATCTGTTCTATTATTCACATATCCAGAACAATTCATTTCTTAAATGTCAAAATTACTTCATTTATAGCTCAGTTCTGATTGCAGAAATGCTCAATGTGGAACCTTATTTTTACAGATCCATTTGTTTCCTTATAAAAATACTTTGATGCAAAAAACTGACCTTTGTTAAGCTTTATAGCACATTTGAATAATTAGAGATTTCTTTTACTTGGCTTTTTTCAGATTTTCTAATGCCATTGAATATAGCATGTCAGTCATATTCAATTAAGCACTTACTTCCCTTCCTTTTCAAATATTTTTGACTGTGTCTTCAGAGAATTACATGTTTTCTCTCATGGACTAAAAGAATTCAGGTATTCTGCACAAGAGAGTATATTTAAACAGTATGCCTTTTGAAATATAGTTTGTGTAATCCTTTATCAATAGCATTATTATTTTTTTTTTCATTCTGATACTGCTTAAATCAGTGATGGGCAACCTTTTGAGCTTGGTGTGTCAAAATTTGCCAAAAAAATGAGCATAACTTGGGTGGTGTGTCATTTCAAGGAAAAAACCATAATTTTGCAATATTTATAGTTTAAATAACAAAAATGTGTAATTGTAATATATAGCTATTTAGTAAACCAAAAAAGGTAAATTAACATAGGTAGAGTTGTCATCTATAGAGCACAGAGTGTCTACACTACACTACAGCAAATGTTTCATCCTTGGCATGCAGCCCCATACTTCTCTGTATGCGGCTGCATGTTATCAAAAATGGCTCCGTGTACCAACGTCATAGGTTTGCCATCACTGGCTTAGATTAAGTAGAAGAATTTTTTTCAACTTGGACACTTCATTGTTGCATTAGGTATAATGTTGAACCTATACCAGGTACCAAACTAGAAAGACTTATAGTACAAATTAGTAGTAATACTGTCCCTCCTATTAGAAAACTAGTTTAGTCAGATGTGGAGAAGCTCATCACCAGATCAGCAAAAAGAAGTATTTTTTGACTAAAATGAGAAATGAAATGGCAAATATCCAAAATTTTCTTTAGACTTATGTATTCTTTTCCTGCAGTGATTGGTAGGATAGCTTTAAAAAAAAAGGATATAGGGTACTAAAACTTACATATTTCTTAGATCATCTACAAATATCAATTTATCTGCTGGCACTTATCTTTGTCCAGTAATCATTTGGTTGAGTTGAACTACATTTATATCAGTAGACTCACTATAACTGAAATAAAAAAATAAGCAGTTACAGCCAAATGGAAGAATACCTCACATTCTCTACAGGGCAAAGAAAGGAAGTATTCATTTTATTATGCACCCAAAGGCAAAAGAAAAGATAATTTTATGGCACCATTCATCTTTCCTTGTGTTACTGATGAGTCATATTTTATGTATCAGATTGTCAAGAAGATAATCTTATAATATAATATTATCAAGAAGATAATCTAATAAGCTTATGTACCAGCATCTCGTCTGGTATGAAGGAATAGAGAAAATATGAAGAATTCATTTAGATATTCCAAGTTAACTTTATATTTAATCACTTCTATATGAAAATGGCCACAGGTGACAAATGGTTAATGTTTTATTGGAAAATGTGATTTTAAGATCAAGAAATCAGAGGCCAAAAGTTTGGAGATTGCTCAAAAAAACTTATACCTGTCATGAATGTTTTCTTTAAGAAGAAAAAAGTTCACTTTAGTTCTTGTGTAATTAATTTCTTTACCATTGAACTTCAATACCCAGTATCCCATGTTCCTTCTCACATTACGTACTGATGTAGGGAGGATATAAGTTTGGTGTAGCCCTGCCTCTTGCTCTCTCTTTCGGTGATAGTATGCTAGGGAGGTGAGGTGAAGTGTGAGGCAAAAGGCAGGAGAA
Source organism: Gracilinanus agilis (assembly GCF_016433145.1). Taxonomy (NCBI): domain Eukaryota; kingdom Metazoa; phylum Chordata; class Mammalia; order Didelphimorphia; family Didelphidae; genus Gracilinanus; species Gracilinanus agilis. Next base: position 298,095,389 of record NC_058134.1, on the reverse strand, counting down.
CTTGCTCACGTGGTTTTAATTTTTTTAGATGTTAGGTTTTTTTACTTCTATTTCCTTTTTATTCCTCCTACTTCAAGTGATTTTGAATAAACTCCACAAAATATAATTCTTGGAGTGTTGGATATTAATTTAAATCTTAGAGTCTGTATTAAAGCCCATGCACTCTTCTATCTTTAGAATTGCTACTAAGACAAAAGGTAAAGATTTTTTTAAAAAGTTAATTATTTCAACTAGTTTTTTAGTTGATTCTACTCAAGATACCATCATATCATCTGCAAAGAGTTAGTTTTGTTTCCTCCTTGATTATTCTAAATCCTTCTTTTTCTTCTCTTACTGCTATATCTAGCATTTCTAATACAATATTAAATAATAGTAGTAAAAATGGGCATCTTTGCTTGATCTTTTTGGGAAAGCTTCCCATTATAGCTTGTTTATGATTTTAGATATTTCTTATAATTTTAAGGAAAGCTCTATTTATTCCTATGTTCTGTAGTGTTTTTCTGTAGCATATTTCTATCTATATTGCCTCTATGATAGTTGACACTCTCTTATTCTTTTTGTTGTAGTACTGAAATAGCTTCCTTATCCATCTCGTTATTTCAGTCTCTTACCTTTCTAAATTTACTTAAAATTATCTTTTCTTTTGCCTTTGGATGCAAAATAAAACGAATATTTCCTTTCTTTGCCCTGTAGAGAATATGAGGTAGTCTGCCATTTGGCTGTAACTTCTTATTTTTTTATTTCAGTTATAGTGAGTCTACTGATTACTATTAGCTTTATAGCTACTATAAGTGTTAAAATAGAGTTTTTAAAAAAAATTTTATTTTATAATAAAAGATTTTTCCATGGTTACATGATTCATGTTCTTACTGTTTCCTCCATCCCCCCACTCCCCCCAAACCCCGTAGCTGACGTGCATTTCCACTGGTTTTTGCATGTGTCATCAATCAAGACCTATTTCCATATTGTTGATAGTTGTAGTGGGGTGATTGTTTAGAGTCTACATCCCAAATCATATCCGCAACAACCCATGTCAAGCAGTTGTTTGTCTTCTGTGGTTCTACTGCCATAGTTTTTCCTCTAAATGTGGATAGCGTTCTTTTTCGCAGATCCTTCAGAATTGTCTTAGATCATTGCACTGCTGCTAGTACATGAGCCTGTTACATTCGATTTTACAACAGTGTATCAGTCTCTGTGTACAGTGTTCTCCTGGTTCTGCTCCTTTCACTCTGCATCAATTCCTGGAGGTCATTCCAGTTCACATAGAATTCCTCCAGTTCGTTATTCCTTTGAGCACAGTAGTATTCTATCACCAGCAGATACCACAATTTGTTCAGCCATTCCCCAATTGAAGGGCATATCCTTGTTTTCCAGTTTTTTACCATTATAGAGTACAGTTATAAATATTTTTGTACAAGTCTTTTTCCTTATTATCTCTTTGGGGTATAAACCCAGCAGTGGTATGACTGGATCAAAGCGCAAACAGTCTTTTAAAACCCTTTCATGAGGGCTTTAAATGGTTGGATCCAGAATGGTTGGATCAATTCACAACTCCACCAGCAATGTATCAATGTCCCAATTTTGCCACATCCCCTCTAACATTCACCACTTTCCTTTGCTGTCATGTTAGCCAATCTGCTAGGTGTACCTCAGAGTTGTTTTGATTTGCATTTCTCTAATAATAAGAGATTTAGAACACTTTCTCATGTGCTTATTGATAGATTTGATTTCTTTATCTGAAAATTGCCTATTCATGTCCCTTGCCCATTTATCAATTGGGGAATGGCTTGATTTTTTTTTTTTGTCCAATTGATTTAGCTCCTTATATATTTGAGTAATTAAACCTTTGTCAGAATTTTTTGTTATAAAGATTTTTTCTCAATTTGTTGATTCCCTTCTAATTTTGGTTGCATTTGTTTTGTTTGTACAAAACATTTTTAATTTGATATAATCAGAATCATTTATTTTACATTTTGTAATTTTCTCTAACTCTTGCTTGGTTTTAAAATCTTTCCTTTCCCAGAGATCTGACAGGTATACTATTTTGTGTTCACTTAACTTATTTATAGTTTCCCTCTTTATATTCAAGTCATTCACCCATTCTGAATTTATCTTGGTATAGGGTGTAAGATGTTGATCTAAACCTAATCTCTCCCATATTGTTTTCCAAATTTCCCAGCAGTTTTTGTCAAATAGTGGATTCATGTCCCAAAAGTTGGGCTCTTTGGGTTTATCAAACACTGTCTTGCTGATGTCATTAACCACAAGTCTATTCCACTGATCCTCCCCTCTATCTCTTAGCCAGTACCATATTGTTTTGATGACTGCTGCTTTATAGTATAGTTTAATATCTGGTACTGCTAGGCCCCCTTCCTTCACATTTTTTTTCATTATTTCCCTTGATATTCTTGATCTTTTGTTATTCCAAATGAAATTTGTTATAGTTTTTCCTAATTCAGTAAAGAAGTTTTTTGGTAATTTGATAGGTATGGCGCTAAATAGGTATATTAATTTGGGTAGGATGGTCATTTTTATTATGTTAGCTTGTCCTACCCTTGAACAATTAATGGCTTTCCAATTGTTGAGATCCAGTTTTATTTGTTTGGAAAGTGTTTTGTAGTTGTTTTCATATAATTGCTGTGTGTGTTTATTTTGGTAGATAGATTCCCAAGTATTTTATATTGTCTAGGGTGATTTTAAATGGTGTTTCTCTTTCTACCTCTTGCTGCTCTAATGTGTTGGAAATATATGGAAATGCTGATGATTTATGTGCATTTATTTTGTATCCTGCAACTTTGCTAAAGTTGTTGATTATTTCTACCTGCTTCTTAGTTGATTCTCTAGGATTTTTTAAGTAGACCATCATATCATCTGCAAAGAGTGATAGCTTAGTCTCCTCTTTTATATTTTGATACCTTCAATTTCTTTTTCTTCTCTAATTGCTACTGCTAGTGTTTCTAGTACTATGTTGAATAATAGAGGTGATAATGGGCATCCTTGTTTCACTCCTGATCTTATTGGGAAGGCTTCTAATTTATCCCCATTGCATATAATGCTTGTTGATGGTTTTAGGTATATACTGTTTATTATTTTTAGGAAAGGTCCTTCTATTCCTATACTTTTCAGTGTTTTCGATAGGAATATATGCTGTATTTTGTCAAAGGCTTTTTCAGCCTCTATTGAGATAATCATGTGATTTTTGTTTGTTAGACTGTTGATATGGTCAATTATGTGGATGGTTTTCCTAATGTTGAACCCTCCTTGCATTCCTGGTATAAATCCCACCTGATCATGGTGGATGATCTTCTTAATTATTTGCTGGAGTCTCTTTGCTAATATTCTATTTAAGATTTTTGCATCTGTATTCATTAGGGATATTGGTCTATAGTTTTCTTTCTCTGTTTTTGGTCTACCTGGCTTTGGAATCAGTACCATATTTGTGTCATAAAAGGAATTTAGTAGGACTCCTTCTTTGCTTATCATATCAAATAATTTGTATAGTATTGGGATTAGTTGCTCTTTGAATGTCTGATAGAATTCACTTGTGAATCCATCAGGTCCTGGTGATTTTTTCTTGGGAAGTTTTTTGATGGCTTGTTTAATTTCTATTTCTGATATGGGATTATTTAGGTATTCTATTTCTTCTGCTGTTAGTCTAGGAAATTTATATTTTTGTAAATATTCATCCATATCTCCTAAATTGTTATATTTGTTGCCATATAATTGGGCGAAATAGTTTTTAATGATTGCCTTAATTTCCCCTTCATTAGAGGTGAGGTCTCCCTTTTCATCTTTGATACTGTCAATTTGGTTTTCTTCTTTCCTTTTTTTTATTAGATTGACCAGCACTTTGTCTATTTTATCTGTTTTTTCAAAATACCAGCTTCTAGTCTTATTTATTAGTTAAATAGTTCTTTTACTTTTGATTTTATTAATTTCTCCCTTAATTTTTAGTATTTCTAATTTAGTTTTCATCTGGGGATTTTTAATTTGCTCGCTTTCTAATTTTTTGAGTTGCGTGCCAAATTCATTGATCTTTGCCCTCCTTAATTTGTTAATATATGCACTCAAGGATATAAATTTCCCTATTTATTTTTCTCCACATATCAATTAAATCTAATTTTTCTAGAACTTCATTCACCTCTCTTACCTCTTTCTTAGTTATTTTTTTTTTGGTTTGATTTATCTAGATCTGAAAGAGGAATATTTAGATCTCCTACTGTTATGATTTTACTATCTATTTCCTTCTTGAGCTCTGCCAGTTTCTCCTTTATGAATTTGGATGCTATGCCACTTGTTGCATATATATTGAGCAGTGTTATTTCCTCATTGTTTATACTGCATTTCGTCAGGATGTAATGACCTTCCCTGTCTTTTTTAATCATGTCTATTTTTACTTTGGCTTTGTCAGAAATCATAATAGCCACTCCTGCCTTCTTTTTCTCATTTGATGCCCAAAAGTGTTTGTTCAAGCCCTTAACCTTAAACTTGTGTATGTCCACCCGCCTCATATGTGTTTCTTGTAGATAACATATGGTAGGATTTTGGTTTCTGATCCACTCTGCTATTTGCTTCCGTTTTATGAGCGAGTTCATCCCATTCACATTCAGAGTTACAATTATCAGTTGTACATTCACTGACATTTTTGTATCCTCTCCTGGACCCACTCTTTCTTCCACTGTTTTCTTTTAAACCAGTGGTTTGCTTTGAGCCGCTATCCCTTATCCCCTCCCTTGATTAACTTCCCTTTCTACCCCCCTCCCTTGTTATTCCCCTCTTTTTATTTTTAAAGGCCTAAAGAATTCCCTCCCACTTCTTCTCCCCTCCCTTTTTTGACCTCCCCACTCCCCTGCTCCCTTTGGTTTATCCCTTCTGACTTTCTCAGTAGGGTTAAATAGAGTTTTTTATCCCAATGGATAATATAGCTACTCTTCCCTCTTCAGGTTGATTACACTGAGAGTAAGGTTTAAATATTATCTCTTAATGCTCTCTTCCTCTCCTTCTTATAATAGTATTTATCCCCTCCCCTTCCCATGTCCTCTTTGTGTTTTATAGAATATCCTATTTTTCTTATTCACTCAAATTTCTCTTGGTGTCCCCTACTATTCACTCCCCTCTTTCCCACCCCCATATCATGTTATACCATTTAGTATTCCACCCTCTCCCTATGAATTATTCTTCTGATTACTATAATAGTGAATACTATAATAGTGAATAGAGTTCACTACAGAGAATTATAAATAGCATTTCTCCACATAGGAATACAGATAATGAGATCTTATTTAAGCCCTTATAGAGTCAAATTTAAAAAATTATGAGTTTTCTTTCTTTTCCCCTCTGTTTCTTATTTACCTTTTCATGTTGATTTTTGTGGTTGGTTATCAAACTTTTCATTTAGTCCTGGTCTCTTTTGTGCAAATACTTGGAAATCTTCAATTTTGTTGAATGCCCATACTTTCCCCTGGAAGTATATAGTCAGTTTCGATGGGTAGTTGATCCGTGGCTGAAGGCCCAGCTCTCTTGCCTTCCTGAATATTGTATTCCAAGCCTTGCGGTCTTTTAGCGTGGAGGCTGCCAGATCCTGTATGATCCTGATTGGTGCTCCTTGATATTTGAATTGTCTCTTTCTGGCTTCTTGTAAGATTTTTCTTTTACTTGAAAGCTCTTGAATTTGGCTATTATATTCCTTGGTGTTGACTTTTCTGTGTCCAGTGTAGAGGGTGATCTATGGATCCTTTCAATGTCTATATTACCCTCTTGTAGAACTTTAGGGCAATTTTGCTGAATAATTTCTTTAAGTATGGAGTCCAAGTTTCTATTAATTTCTGCCTTTTCTGGAAGACCAATGATTCTCAAATTGTCTCTTCTAGACTGGTTTTCTTGGTCTGTCACTTTCTCATTGAGATATTTCATGTTTCCTTCTATTTTATCAGTCTTTTGACTTTGTTTTATTTGTTCTTGTTGTCTTGAGAGATCATTGGCTTCTAAATTGTTCAATTCTAGCCTTTAGGGACTGGTTTTCCTTTTCAATCTGGTCATTTCTGGTGTTCAATTTGCTTATCAGTTCATTTGATTTCTGAGCCTCACTTTCCAGTTGCAAAATTCTGCTTTTTAAACTGTTATTTTCTTGCCAGATCTCTTCCATCTTCTTCAAAATCTCGGTTTTGAACTCTTCCATAGCTTGTGACCAGTTTTCATTGTTTTGGGAAGGTTTGGATACTTGTTTGTCCTCCTCTGTTGTCTGGATTTTCTTTGTGTAAAAGTTGTCAAATGTTCCAGAGTCTTTCTTGATAATCTTTTTCTTCTGGGGTTCTCGGCTTGCCATTGTTAGCCCCGCCCCTTCTTAGCTTTGTCTTCACACTCGGGGTCTGTCTGTGCTGTCTGGGCTCCGGAGGGCTCAGATCTCCTTGTTCTCAGGGTCGAGCCTCCTGGTTGTCCCTGGTCTGCCCCTCTGCCTGAGGCTCCTTCAGTAGTCTCAGGGCGCTCCTTCCACAGCCTCGTTCCAGTCTGCACAGGGTCCCCACTTGAGGTCCAAGCCTGCGCTCGAGATCTTTGTCCATGCCTAGGGCAATGTCTTCACCCGTGCAGACGCTCGGGAAAGTCCCTGCGCTGGAGATCTTTGTCCACGCCTAGGGCAGTGTCTTCACCCGTGCCAGCGCTCAGGGAAGTCCGTGCACGTTCTTTAGCTTCTTGGGGTCCTAGTTCTTGCTGCTTTCAGGAACAAGCCCTGGAGCTGCTAGTGATTCACTGGGTGCCCCAATCCTACTTTCACTCTTGTGCGTTGGCCTCTGGGCTGTACTTGGTGTGGGGGTGGGGGAGGGGCTTCTTCCTCTCGCATTTTAGTGAGTTGTTTCACCCCTTTATAGCGTGGAAATACCCCGATTCCGCGTACCTTAAATGCTGCGCCCTGTTGTGGGGTCCCTTCCTTTGTCTTGATTTGTTTTTATGTCCCCTTGAGGAGTCCTGTATGCTTCGGTTTGGAGAGATCGAGCAGGTGCTCCTTACTCTGCCGCCATCTTAACCGGAAGTCATCCATTCTGAATTTATCTTGGTGTGAGATATTGATCTAGACACAATCTCTCCCATATTGTTTTCCAATTTTCCCAGCAGTTTTTGTCAAATAGTGGATTTTTATCCCCAAAGCTGGGCTCTTTGATTTTATCATAGACTGTCTTCCTGAGGTCCTTTATCCTAAGTCTCTTCCACTAATCCTCCCTTCTGTCTCTTAGCCAGTACTGTATTGTTTTGATGACCACTGCTTTATTGTACAGTTTAAGATCTGGTACTGCTAGGCCACCTTCCTTCATGTTTTGTTTTTTTTTTTCATTATTTTATCAGTTTTGACAAAATAAGAGCAGTTTTTAATAATTTAAGTTTTAATGAGAATATAGTAGAGTTGTAAATTAATATTATCCCTTTAGGCCAGAGAAAAGAAAACTTCTAGCAGCTTTTAACAATTAACAATTTAGTTTAATTAAAATAGAGATAGTATAAGAATATAGTAAATGAGGGAAAGCTAAAAAAGAGGAAAAAGAGATTACTAGTCTTATAATAAATATAACTAACTAAATAAATATATCTAAACCAATAAATATAACTAAAATTTCTAATACTACCAAAAATTCCTAATAACTACCTCTAACTGTCTTCTGAGGACAGCTTCTTCTTGCCTGGCAAACACTAGGCCTATCTAACCTACAATATCTAGAAATGATTCACTAACTACCTTACTTCCTAAATAATAGACAATTAACACTTACTTCTTCAGTCAGTTTTCTATAGCAACCCAAGCTGTCAGTAGCCAACTGACAGCAGATCCTTGCCTATGAGACAGACCTCCTGCTCTCTAGTGATTCCTTTAAAGGCTGAAGATGAAAGCCCTCTCAGTAAGCTCAGGCCCACCTTTATATTCTAGGAACTAAACACCACCTCACACTATTAGCAACCAACCCCCAATGACCAGCTCATGCCTAGCAGCCATCTTTCCTGCAACTGCCAGCCCTAACTATCAGCAACTGACCTACCACCTGTCAGCAACCAACTCTCCTAATTGTCAGCAACTGTCAACTGCAACTGACACTGGCCCAGCAAGGGCTCCCCCATTCCTACTTCCTGTCACTGTGGACTGGTTAATCCCTACACACCTCTTTGGTAAGAGGACCTCCAGGTCCCCTGTTAAATTAAAGAAATTAATCCTTTTTACACTACTAAAATATCTTTAGGGCACAGATCTGACCCAGAAGCCTTTAGTTGTTCCTTATTGCCTTAAGTAAAATATAAACTATTTTAAGAAAGATATTTAAGATCCTTCATAATCTGTTTTATGTGGAAATAGGAGACTCCCTATTCCCTACCTCTTTTCTTTCCAAATTATAGCCCAACCTCTAGAGCCAGCACTTGTCAAGATAACAACCTGGCAAGTGCTTTTCTAAAAATGCTATTGCTCTTGCTTTAGTTTCTGAAGACCTGGAAAAGAAAATTCTTACCACTCATGTCCTTGACCCTGTTGTCAGATGGTTTAACATCATAAATTAATATTGTATTAAGAGTAGAAAAAATATAAAAAATGGCACTACTCATCTGCTTTACCTATTGCATCCTAAGGACCTCAAAGCCTTTTCATCAAACTTTAAAACTGTATGTGCTGTTTCCTTCTATTAGAATATGAACTTATTAAGAGAAGCAACTTTCTTACATTTCTGGTTTTATTCTCAATACTTTGTATATTATAAGCATTTAATGAATTCCAACCTACTTTCCCAATCATCTTCTATTACTTACCTTTATGTACTCTACTCTTCTGGCCAAACTTAATTGCCAGCTGTTTCTTGATTCCTATGTGTAAGATTTAAATTAATATCCAATAACTCCAAGTATTATATTTTATAAGTTTTGTTAATAATCACTTGAAGTAGAAGAAAAGAAAAAGAACAAAAGTAAAAACCTGAGTAAAATTCCCTTCCTCTCACCTCACTTCCAGAAACTGTGATCAGGGGAAAAGAGAGAGAAGGGTGAGGTGACACACAAACTTTATCTCCAAAATGTAAGGACGTAACATGAGAACAAAAGTGGTTTTCAGGGATTTAAGAGTTCTGGGGAGCGGATCCTAATTATACAATCCCCGCTGTGATTCCAATGGAAAACAAGCATGTAGAAATCTCCCAGATTTACATGCCTAGTTTCTCTATGTAATCAGAACACATAACCAATTTATATCTCTAAAGCTCTTCAACTAGAGGTACATACAATATTGTACTTTCTAAGGGAAATTTCAATAATTTGGGGATAAGAGGGAAATAAAAGAGAAAGAGAACAAAACTAATATTAGGTGCACCGACTAAAAGCCAATTAAGGGACGATCCCCTTTGGCATAAGAGTTTAAATTCAAAATAAATGCATTCAACCCCCCACAGTTGAATTTCACTACATCTCAAGGTTTACTGTATCTTTTGGTGTAGTGTGTGGTTTCTGTAGGCATCTTCATGGTGCCTTCTCCAAACAGTTCACTTTTTTGATTCAGGGAGGTAGCAAGTTTCTTATCCTAAAATTACTCTCCAACAAAAAAAAAATTTTATAAATCTAGAATTTTATGACAATTATACAATCCCCACTGATGAGTGTGTTGTCCAACACATGCATGGCTGAGTTATTAGGTATGTGAATCAGTTTTTAAAAGGAAGTCAAAAACATAAAAAAAAATAGAAGAAAAGAAAATCAAAATTAAATTGTATATAAAAATTCTGAGTAAGCAAGAATAAGCCCATAACAGATCCTAGAATCAGGGCCCAAGTAAAGTGATTTATATCCCACAAGCCTTTAAGACCATTACTGCAATATGCACTTAACCCAGTCAGCAGCTAGGACTATAGAAAATTGCCACATTATGAAGGAGAAAGAAAAAGGACTAAATTTTTTTTTTTTTTTTTTTTTTTTTTGCAACACATGGGGAATATCATTCTTTGGTCTGATTTTACCTTTGCTCTCAAGGATAGGGCAGCAAAAATGGCAGCTAAACTGAGGTACTTTGTTTAAATTTAGCATGGGGAAATCCTATGTCTGATGTTGTCAAAACAGCCACTTCTTCAAACCCCAAAACAAGTCCTTTGTCTTGGCGCAGATTCTCATCAATCCTACCACTGGGATTGGTTGGTCTCCTTGACCTTGTGCTTCTTGGCACTGTACAATGGCTCTTTTGTGATCCCTTCTTCTGAAATCAGACATAATCATAAATCAAAGTCCCATAATATTTTAACAATCAATGGCAGGTTTCTGTAGTCTAAAGCTTTTGGGTATGCGTTAGGGCTATTGGATATTATAAACTTACATTAGTGCAAAATCAAAAAACCATTAATACTGGTAACATGTGCTTCAAGTACAAAAAGTGAGAGAAAAAAGGAAACTCGAATAACTATTGCACATACAAGGAAAAACAATGATAAATAAAAAATTTTTATATATATTATATATATATCATTCACAATCAGTGACACACTGTGTTTGCCAAGGAGAGGAGGAATACAAAGGTTTCTCACTCAAAAATGAGATCCATTTCCTTTTTAACTTGCCCATGATCCACAGTATGAGTATACATAATTTTCACTAAGAAAACAGCTTTATAAAACAGTAGTATAGCAGCTAATGCACATTCAAGAAGTAGCAAAATCCCCAAAATCATAATTGCCCATTTAATAACAATAGTAAACAAACCCGCAATCATTAGGATTCACAAGTCTCTAAAGCCACTGAAGCTCATGGATACTTGTCACAAGTTCTCCAGATGTAGCCAGTCTTTCAACCTTGGCTGAGATATTTTTAATGAAGTCTATTACTGCCATCATTCCAAAATTTGACAGGAAAGCCCAGTGAAAATTTTTTGGGTCTAAAATGTCACCAAGAATCTAGATCATTTGTGGAGATCTCTTTATCATCTCTGATAATCTGATAAGAACAGTTTAGTTGATAAGGAAATGAGGACAGGACAAGGGAAATGTCTTTTACTTCATGCTTCCAGCTCTGGCTCCAGGAGCATGGAGTTTATTATATATATATTTCAAGACTCATTTCACACAAAAGAAACCCCCCTGAAACTTTGCAGATGCGCAGAAGTTACAAATTATGTCACATCAAAACACAAAACATTGGCTTTAGAATAGACCAAGGCCAAGGCTGAATTTTGACTAGGTTCTTATCAGAAAGCCAAGTTGGGGAGTATCTTGGCCTTGGCTATAACAGCCAGCAGCATTCCTTACTGTGTTAACAGTGTTAACCCTTTAAATTCAGGTTTGATAGGAACTTAAAGGTTTTTAATAAGGTCACAATATTTTTCAACAAGAAATCACAAGGATCACAAAAGGGGTCAAAAGAGGAGTCTCATATTTTTATCTATTCTCTTATTGGCTTCCCACAATCATTCTGGTGGAAGGATAGAGTAAGCTGAAGAGTTACAAATATATAAACCATCCAGAAGCCACTAGGTTCCATGGGAAATGCTCCCTCTTGGGAATCATCCAGAGGGTACCACACCCCCTAAGAAAACCTTCCCTCCTCCCATATGAGACTGTAACAGCTATAAAAGGCATGTCTTTATATGTCCATCCATTACATTTTTTATAAATGCAGAGGGGGAATACAATAGTGCTATTGCATTTCACTTCAACTACCAAATGGATCCTTATTCAATTACTAAACGGACTCTTGTTACAAACAACTCAAAGGCAGGCAAATGATCAGTTAGAGGTAATGGTGCTCCTAGATATCCTGAAAAATCACTTCTGAAGACCCCTTAAAATCAGTTGAGATTTTCAGCTCATTAAATTCTCCAAAAGTTGTATACAGGTTGTAATCAGTTTGATGGAATCCAATTAACAAAGGCAAAAAGGAACAAAAGGCTGTTTTAGGCAACATGTGACCTCAATGGATCTGGTGACAAACCCAGCATTCATAAGGACCTAGGGTTTTGCCGCAGAAAAAGATTTGTCCAAGTTGACTATGGGCTTTTACAGTGATATTTTCTCCAGGCCAGTCATAGGGAAGGGTACAAATAAAGACAATGTAACAGCACATATAGCTTAATGACCAAAACACAGTAGCTGAAAACGACATAGTTAAATGGAACATTATAGATTAGATTAATATGTGAACTTGAAACCAAAATTAAACCTTAAAGCAATCAGCAAATATAATATATGTGACAGGATACAGGCACTTAGTCCAAGAATCCTTTTCTCCAATTCCAATGGCTGTGTTAGAGACTTCTTCACTATTTGGAGGGAAAGAAACTGAAACTATTAACATTAGTAAAACAATGGAGTCTGTTAAGGCTTAAAAATTCAGCTCCAGACTCTTTAAGGTTCCTTCCTCTCCGAGTTTCATCACCCTTCAAGATTCCTTTGGTCACACCTCTGGGGTTCCTAATACCAACATTGGGTATAGTATGAACAAACCCTGTATTGGATGTGTTCCAGAGACTGGGCAGGTCAAAATGGCAGAGGGTTTAGGGAGATGAATCTCCCCTCAGAATCTCAAGATTATACAAGCTAACAGTATGGTATCCAGTCAGTACACTGAGGAACAGCAGCAATAAAAGACATCCTAAAACTTTGGTAATTCACTGTTCTTTCATAGATTCTCCTTCCTTTCTGTAGGTGGCACTGCCCTACCATGAACTGGCTAAAGTTAAGACATTTGGAAGAATAACTTTCCTTCCCCTTCCCCAAGGGTTTAAAAAAAAAAAGAACCAAAAACACTAGGGAGCTGTTAACTTCCACTGTCACATGGTTGGGACTGCTGCTCTCCTTGATTGCTCTCTCCAGCAATGTGGGCAGGGACTTAAGAGGGTGGAAGTTTCTCAGGTAAAAGCCTTTGGGAGACTACCTGTTTCCTGAAAGAAACAACTGGTCTTCCAAAGCAGCAGCAAGCTCTCAAGTGTTAGCAATGCAAGGGAAAGAGGGAAGTTTATACTTTACCAGCTGCTCAGAAAGTGGCTCACAAGGACCCCCAGCTAGTGTGTACAAAGGATACTGTAGCAGGCTTGGGTCAGCAACAATAATAGCAGCGCCAGGAGTTGGAGCAACAGCAGTGAGAGAAGGAGCAGTGAGGGCAGCAGAGGCTTTTAAAATGAATCTTTCTTTTTGTCTGTTAAAAAAATTGCTCTACCAACTTAGAGAGGAGCAAGGGTTCTAAACTTCATACTTTTTGTTGCCACAATGTAAGATTTTAAATTAATATCTAGTAACTCTAAGTATTATGTTTTATGTGATTTATTAATAATCACTTGAAGTAGAAGAAAATGAAAAGAACAAAAGTAAAAATCTGAGTAAAATTCTCTGACTCTCACCTCACCTCCACAAACCACAATCAGGGGGAAAGAGACAGGGGGGCGGGGTTACACACAAACTTTATCTTCAAAAGGTAAGGACATAATATGAGAATGAAAGTGGGATTCTGGGGTTTAGAGTTCTGGGGAGCAGATCCTAATTACACATGTCATCTGCTACCCTTATACATTTTTTCCATGCTTAAAATTCATTCACTTGCCTTACGGATCCTTCTATTCCTTTATCCTCAGTTCACAAAATCACAGAATCTCAGTGAAATGGAACTCTCTACAAATTGAGACAGCTTATTTCATTTTTAATAACTTTTAATTGTTAATTTTTTTCTTTACAGCATGTTTGAAATGCTTTGTATATCATAAAATTGGCTTACCTGTTAGTAAGCCTAAATCTTGGTCTTTTCACTTTTTTTTTTTACCTTCACTGATTTTTCTAGTTTTTAATGTTCTTTCTCTTCTCAAATTTCCTTTTTTCACTTATCTCTGTGTATGTTTTTTAACTTAATTCTATTAGAATTAACTTAATGGCAGGGATTTTTATCTTTGTGACTGGAAAAATGACCTTGTATACATACATAGGTGATTAATAAATCTTTTTAATTAAGCTGAAGTAATGAATACAGACATTTATAATCATTAGCCAACATATAATCATAGTAACATTTTGCCTGATCAAAACAAGACACTGTCAAAACCACATTTTTTGAAAAGGTAAAGTTGATGAGACATTGTGTAATTACAGCCACTTGTAAGAGGGAAAATTATGAGACTGGCTGTAAATCAATAATTTTATTAAATCAAAAGTAATAAGGGAAAAAGATGGAAAATAGGAGAGAGAGATATATAGGTTAAACTTATCCTTGCTGCTCCATTTAGGGCCTTCTAATCAAGCTTACAGGGAAGTCTAGCCAGCAACAAACACCAAAGAAAAGAGAGCAAAATCTGCTCTTGTCTCAGTTTATCAAACCTTTTCTCAGCCCACTAACACATTACCTCTTAGGAGCTTTCTTTTCTTTTCTTTTTTTTAACCTTTACCTTCCGTCTGAGAATCAGTATTGTGTTTTGTGGCAAAACGGTAAGGGCTAGGCAGTGGGGTTAAGTGACTTGCTCAGGGTCACACAACTGGGAAGTGTCTGAGGCCAGATTTGAATGTAGGTCCTCTCGTCTCTAGGCCTGGCTCTCAATCCACTGAGCTACCCATATGCTCCCTTGCTTTCTATTTTGTGTGGGCCGCCTAAGGGGATATCTGTCCTGTCCCCTGTCTCGTGATCTCTTGACCTCTATTGCTGCCTTTTTCTAACTGCCATTCTGTCCTCCTGACTCAATTCATCTAAAGATTTCCTTCACACAATCAAGTTCAGGCTCACTGAAGAAGTCTATAGGAGTTGACCTCACCTGCATGTCCCCAGAAAGGGGGGAGGGTAAATCTCCTTCACACAAACTGCAGTATGATCTATTTTTTACTTGGTAAATGACAGAAGGAAAGAGACTGATTGACAATTATTTCTTAGTAAAGCTTAAAATAGTGCAAAATAGGCAATATACTAAGAAGGTCAAATCCAGTATCTTGGTTGGCTAACAAATACTTGGCCTTGTTTGCCCCTTGTTACATGTGCTGCCATAGAGACATGGCAGCCAAGGGCAGGAGAGGTTGAAAGTATAATATCATTTACTAAACTTTTGGGGAAAGTATGCCAAGTTTATCAGCAATATTGCCTTACAAAACCATGAAAAGAAGTTACAAAATGAAATAAAAGAGAGGTGGTGATAAATCTTTCATCCAAGAGCATCATTTGTAAGTGGATTCATGAAGAGGATGAAGAACAGATATGAAATTAAATAGATCAGATGATATTTACAAAATAAAAGTATATACTTTTGAATTTTACTACTTTACTGTATGAGGACATGGCATTGACCCTAAAGATAAAGTTATAGAATGGTTGATCCTGACAGAGATATATAGAAGAAATCCATGCTGAAGGTATCATAATTTTAAAAAGCATTCTAAGATGAGTTTTCAAGATTCCTCAAAAAAGCACATTCTAAAGAAGGGGAAAAATCACAGATGTTCGTTTAGATGAGAGAGAAGTGTTAAGGGAAAGGTAGAGATTATAGATAGTAGACTTATTAGCAACAACCAAACTATATTCTTACTTTTCATCAATGTAAAATCTCAGAATATTTTTTGCAATGTATATTTGATGAAAATTTGAGAAGGGAATCAAGCAGACTTTTATGCTTTTATTTGACTAAACAAATTGTTGACTCTAAAAATACGAAAATAGACTGGGGAAAAGACACTGACTGACAATTATTTCTTAGTAAAGCTTAAATAGAACATGATACTCTATAATGTGATGGCAAACCTATGGCACAAGTGCCAACGATGGCATGCAGAGTGTTCTCTGAGAGCACTTGGCCACCCTCCCCACCCCATTGCCCCCAGAGTTCAGTACTAGTTAGGCAAAGGGACTTGGGCAGAACTGCTGCTCCCTTCCTCCTCTCTACCTAGCCTGATGACATTTTTTTCATTTCATCTTCTCCTCTGCCCTTCAGTGCAATGGGAGCACACAGGGAGCAAGGTGAGTGGTTCACAGGTGGCAGAACTGGAGAGGAGCAGAGCCCTTAGGCTACTCACTTCACCCGCCCCTCCACCCAGCAGCCCACTGGGAGTGCTTTCTCCCTCCCCTCTGTGGGGTAAAGGGTGGGACAGCACATACCCAGCATGTGACAGGGTATGGTGGAGGCAGGGCCCAGCACTCCATCTCTAAAAGGTTCTATCACTGTTCTATAGCATAAAACATCTTGAAATCATAAAAAATCACAAAATATGGCCTTGGCTGTTTTGTTGTTTTACAAACAAGTCTTCTGAGAACATTTTTATGTAATAGATCTTTTAACAGATGTTTCTTAAATTATTGGAGCTACTGTTAGTTTGCAAGACAGTTTGGCATAATATATAAGATCTTGAAATTGGAGTTGGAAGGGCCTGGGTTCAAATACTGACTTTGCTATTTAAGTAGTTGTATGACCCTGGGTATAAAATGGAGAATGATTTCTTAGGGCTCTTTCAGTTCTAAGGTTATGATCTTATAAGTTAACATTCTTCATTGATATTCTTAAGTGTATTATGAGTTGTAAAAGTGTCTTAAAGAGTTTTTTTAAGGTTTCTTAGTTTTACACATTTAGAACTGGAGGGGATTAAAGTATTGTATCAAGTAAAGAATTGTATCAATTCCACAAACCCTCCCCAGTAAGATACATAATTAATTTTGAAGCAATAATCAATTTAACCTCTTACCCTGGTGGAACAAAGTGATTGAGAAGTACATATTATCCAGGTTTTGACCCTTCAATGATCTTAGGTGCTTGCTGCTTTAGAAACATTTCTTTAATACCTGTATTCTCTTAGTGATAACATGGATGTGATTTATGGACTACTATAACAAAACAGTTGAGATGGCAGATGACTTTAATGAGAAGACACATAATGGGATATAACCAGGTTGTAGTACATTATCAAAGAGAGAACTTACAAATGAGAAGTAATATAAAAGTAGGGCACAACAGAAAATGAAAATATATAGCTCGTATAGAAAGAATGCAGTAATAAATTTATAACCTGGATATGTTTACCTCTCACATATTAAGAACCAACATGTTGGTTAGCTCTTGTGTCAGAGAACAAAAGGAGATTCATGGGAGAGACATTGGGAAGATTTGAGGAATTGTGATTTGTACAGGTGGAGATAGTATCTACATTGATAAATATGTATTTAAGTAAAAAGTATCAAATTTGAGGGAGTATAGTTATAGGGCAGTAGTGTCAAACTGAAATAGACCTTCCAGGTAGGCTATATATTGACTTAGAAAACCATAAAGTATCATAAGCTATGCTCTAGTTTTATTTTGTTAAACATTTTCCAATTACATTTAAATCTGCTTCAGGCTGAATTTGCAGGCCACTTGGCCAATATTCTACTTTTTCTGTTGGGCATTTGACTGAAATTGGGTTTCTGTCTAGTCATTCTTTCAAAAGCAAAGTATATTCAGGAAATAATTTTTCCAAGGGTTTCAATTCAGTCATTGCTATTTGAATTAAATTGAATAAATGTCCAAAGAGCTTTATTTTAGAAGGTTACTGTTACTGAAGGAAACTTGTAGAGAATTAAAATAAAGGGCAGGATTTGTTTTCTTCTTAATGCTATCTTTAATCCTTACCATTATATTTATTAGGGATGAAAATGTTAAAACATGTGAAGCTAAAAAAAATCTTTGGAGTGATTTCAAAGTAGATCTGACTTAGTTATCCTATTCTCAATACTAATACATACTGCTAATCCAACCATATCTAATTGTTTGAAATCTAAAATTTTCCATGTAATTCTGAATCAAATCATATTTAGGGTAATGGATTATAGACTTGGTATTAAGAAAGGACCTTAAAAGACAGGTAATTGCCCCCCTCATTTTAAAGATGTGGAAACATACCATGCAAGATTCAGTGTCTTGCCTAAGGTTACACAGCTAGTAAAAGTGCTATATAGAGGCAAGATTACACTGCTAGTTATCTCACTCCAAAACCAGTGAGTATTTTTTTCTCTATACCAAACTACTTTTATAAACTTTTGTCATTGCATATGGGCATTTATCAATGAACTGATTTCTTTTTTTGTCTTCTAGCAAATTAAGAATCAATATAGATATTACTGTTGCTATGAAGTGTCAATGTAAGTATCTCTTCTATTTGATGACTTAAAAATGCTTTTAAAATTTCAAACAATTAGTTTTATTTTCCATTTCTTTTCTTTCTTGTTAGGTTTTAAAATTTTCATCATAGTTAACTGAAATTTACTTTCAGTTTCCAAAATAGAAATTTTTTTTACTCTGGCTCTTTACTCTGAGAATCTTTCTCATATTTCTCCTTTTAAAGAAAGGAGGTTATTACTTTCCCCAGTGTAGTTATATCATTGGACTATGAGGAGTCATCATAGTAAAAGGATTTAGGGAAGAGGTACTTAACATTTTAATTAAGTTCCGTGCACTCATTAACCTCTCCTTTCCATCTTGTTCCTCTAAGTATATTGTCCTCTGATATGCAGGAATCAAGTTCTCTCTTTTTAAAAGTGGTAAATTAATTCTGTAATCCTCCGTGGTCATTTTTTTAATGATATTTGTGCAAAATTGTAGAAATATATACATATTACAGAGTAGATTTCAAATTTCAAATTAAAGTTTTTTCATAGATGAGGGATGCCTTTACACAGAAAATACATGAAAGTTTCATCTTGCCTAAAAGACAGAGATAAAAATTCCATTATTGCAGGAACTTTAAAAAGATGCCAGATAACTATTGAATCAGAGAAGCACTAAAAAAAAAAATTCATTTTGGAGAAGTCCTGTACAAAGTGCTATTTTTCAGTGATCTCATCCTATGTTCAGGAAGAAGTTATATCAGATATAATATAATATGCAAAGAAGGGAATAATGGAGCTGAGTACCCAAAACTTGTATATACACTGAAAGGTCAGAGTTTTTTAACCAATGTTTGATATTGAATAGGTAATATTATATTTCTTGTTGCACTTTTGCCTTATGTAGGATGTTTTCACACCCATACCAAAGGATATTTCTTCTTTTCAAAGTTAACTATTTTGAAGTAATAATTCTATAAAGCATAAGGATAATTCTTACAGACATTTGTTTCAGTTTTTAATGTGATTCTTACATTTGATATCATGTAAAATTGTTATTCAATAGTTTTATTAGATATAGATAACTTGTCAGTTTTCACAACATTCTTTGGTTTAATAATAAAGTTTATAATTATTATATAGAACTCTCTATATTATTTAGCTTACCAGCAAAAATTGAAAAAGATATTGCAGTTCTTTGAGCCTTATAATCTTATAATTTGTAGCTTTTGAGCAAAAATAGTAGCAGTATAGGAAGTGATTCTATAAACCATATCTTTTATCTTTTCTTTCTCAGCTTATAAAATTTTCTTCTATATATTATTTCTGATTGACTAAAGGATGCAAACCTGTTAACACTTACTTTTATTCAGATGTTGGAGCTGATGTATTGGATTTAGCCGAAACAATGGTTGCAGCTGCAGATGGTCTAGTTTATGAACCTGTAAGTTTTCTTCAAGATTTTTTTTTCCAAAACATGTTCCAAATTATTTTTGCTGTCTAAATGTTGTGGAATATATTATGTTTGGGGTTTATATGGTCTGATATTGCTTGTTTTTCACGTCTGCGTTATTTTCCCAACATGGCTCTAAACTGAAGGTTACATACTTTAATCCCCTTAATTGTATAGTATAGTACTTCCTTTGTAGTAGATGTTCAATTCATGTTTCTTCAATTATACTAGAAAAATCTTAATGTGGCAATATTTTTCATTGTAAAGTTTCAAGATCTTTTTGTACCCTCTCAGTATTTAGGAGAACAAGATATTTCTCTTGTTGGAATGTAGGTTTGATTAAATCCAACTCATTTAAATAAAACTTTAATAGTTAGCATGCTACTCTATACACGTGAAATATTTTTTTCCCTTGGTAAAGGTTATGTCTCATTGTTAAGTTCTTATAGATAAATCATCTTTTAAAAACTCTCAGTTCTTCTGTTTTTATATGAAATTATTTAGGAGAAATATATTTTATATATCAAATTCTTATTATTTTTTAATCTTTGAAGAAAATTTTCAATTATTAGAAGTGTCTTCTTGTCACCAAATATTCCCTAATTAGAACCCTAAGTATGCCTTTTAAAATGGACAAATAAGCATACACACACACACACGCACGCACGCACGCATGCACACACATATTCAGAGAGCAGACATAGGTGATTAAAGAGAGAAAAAATGATTCCTATAAAGGAAGGTTAAAATAACTGGGGCACTTTAGCGTAAACAAGAGAAAATTTACGAGGTAATTTTGTATTTCTAGTTTGATTTTAACTATATAATTGATTTTTATGAGGAACAAATCTCTACCCCCCCCCCCCCAAATATCTAAATTTAAAAGAAAGTTAAATATTAGTGATGTTATTTGTTCACATCATTTACTACCTTGGTTTAATTTAGCCAACATTTATTCACTTCTTTTTGAGGGGTGGCCTGTGGTGGACAGAAGAGGAGGGAGATATGCAAGAATTGTTTTTTATAATCAAATTAACACATTTTGTGTTTGTTGTTGTTTTTTTTTTTAACTAAAAAAATGTAAAATAACCTTTGGCTTTGAGACTCCAAAATTCCAAATTTTGACATATTGTTGAAGTAAAACAAATTGCTTAAAAAAAAATCCCTTACCTTCCATCTTAGAATCAATACTGTGTATTGCTTCCAGGACAAAAGAACAGTAAGAGCATGGCAAGTACTATGCTTTATCTTTTTATGTATATCTACCACCTTCTCAATGAGATGATAAACTATAATGTTAATGACTTTTTGGGGGCCCTCAGTGTCTAATAAAATACACTGAAGCTTTGGAGGGATTTAAATGTAGGTCTTTCTGACCTCAAATTCAGAGATTGTTCTACTACACCTGGTCATGTAGCATAATAACTTATGCTGAGTCCTCAGCTAATATTTTATTTATTAGGATAATGATAAGACAGAGTTAAATTATTGGTTGATAATAGTTATTGCTTATTATTTTTTTAAAAGTTGAATTCTTTTACTTGGAGATTTTAAAAAACAGAATAGAATGGAACTAGGTAACCCCTATTCAGTGTGTCAGAAAAGGTGGATATGCTAGGAACTTGTTCTTCTCCTTGCTACTTTAGGAATATTGGTGACATGAATTAGTAGCCAACATACATTTCTACCACACCAAGTTAGTCTGATTAAATAAAACTCACATACTACGTTTAAAAACCCCTCCTATAGTAGACAAATTTCAGTATGTCTGAATTTTTTACTTAAATGGATCACATACCAAATATCTATAGGAAATCTCTTCTAGCTCATTCATTTGCTGTGATCCTCAATGGTCTTGGATTTTATATGTATTCTTTGCCTACTTTCTGCATTATGTTATGTGTAGTTAGGTACACAACTGAAAGTGGCATATATTATCACTGCCTTAAAGTTTATGAAGCAAATGGGTAGAAAAACCACAAAAGTTAAACAGCTTTCAGAAGTTCTATGATTTCATTGGTGTGCAAATACTACCAACACTGTATATTTTAAATTATCCATAGCAATTCTTTTTTACCCCCTTTCATAAATCCTCATAAAAGATGGCTATAATGGTCCTGGGAGTTGTCAGTTGTGGATTAAATGTAGGAAGTTATCTGTGGGTTCTTTCAATTTCCACTATTCCCTCTCGTTCAAGATTATTGGGGCAATTTTCCTGGATACATAACCAATTTGTTGCCATATCTTGTAATTTCTAGCTCTGTATCTTCTCTATTTCCTTGAAATATCACTGGTTTGAGTCCTCATTACCTTTCTCTGTACTCTCCACTCCTCTACTCAGCTATAAAGATGTTTTTTCTAAAGAATCAGTCTGACAATATCATCCCTGTGCTCTATGAGGTTTAGTGACTCTGTTATCTCTAGGTTCCATTTAGCATTTAGAAGTCTTCACAAATTGTCCCTTTCCCATCTTCTTTTTTTTATTTGAAAATTTTATTTAATCAATTGATTTAGAATATTTTTCCATGATTACATAACTCATATTCTTTCCCTTCCCTCTTCCCACCACCCCACCCCCCTCCCGTAGCCAATGAACAGTTCCACTGGGTTTTATGCATTTGTCATTGATCAAGACCTATTTCCATATTATTAATATTTGCATTCAGGTGATCGTTTGGAGTCTCTGTCCCCAATCATAAGCAGTTGTTTTTCTTCTGTGATTCTACTCTCACAGTTCATTCTTTGGATGTGGATAGCATTCTTTCTCATAGGTCCCTCAGAATTATCCTGAATTATTGCATTACTGCTAGTAGAGAAGTCCATTATATTTGATTGTGCCACAGTGTATCAGTCTCTGTGTATAAGGTTCTCCTGGTTCTGCTCCTTTCACCCTCCAATTCCTGGAGGTCATTCTAGTTCACATGGAATTCCTCCAGTTCGTTATTTCTTTTAGCACAATAGTATTCCATCACCAACAGATACCACATTTTTGTTCAACCATTCCCCATTCGAAGGGCATCCCCTCATTTTTCAATTTTTTGCCACCACAAAGAGCGAGGCTATAAATAATTTAATACAAGTCTTTTTCTTTATGATCTCTTTGGGGTGTAAACACAGCAGTGGTATGGCTGGATTAAAGGGCTGACAGTCTTTTAAAGCCCTTTTGGCATAGTTCCAAATTGCCATCCAGAATGGTTGGATCCATTCACAACTCCACCAGCAATGCATTAATGTCCCAATTTTGCCACATCCCCTCCAACATTTTATTACTTTCCTTTGCTGTCACGTTACCTGTCTGCTAGGTGGTACCTCAGAGTTGTTTTGATTTGTATTTCTCTAATTATAAGAGATTTAGAACCCTTTTTCATGTGCTTATTGATAGTTTTGATTTCTTTATCTGGAAACTGCCTATTTATGTCCCTTGCCCATTTATCAATTGGGGAATGGCTTGATTTTTTTGTACAATTGATTTAACTCCTTATGAATTTTAATGTAACCAAAATTATTTATTTTCTATTTTATAATTTTTCTAACTCTTGCATGGTCTTAAAATCTTTCCTTTCTCATACACCTGACAGGTATACTATTCTATGTTCACCTAATTTTCTTATAGTTTCCTTCTTTATATTCAAGTCATACACCCATTCTGAATTTATCTTGGTGTAGGGTGTGAGATGTTGATCTAAACCTAATCTCTCACATACTGTTTTCCAATTTTCCCAGCAGTTTTTGTCAAATAGTGGATTTTTGTCCCCAAATCTGGGCTCTTTGGGTTTATCATAGACTGTCTTGCTGAGGTCATTTACCCCAAGTCTATTCCACTGATCCTCCCTTCTGTTTCTTAACCAGTAACATATTGTTTTGATGACCCTTGCTTTATAGTACATTTTAAGATCTGGTACTTCCAGGCCCCCTCCTTCACGTTTTTTTTTTTTTTTTTAAATTTCCCTTGATATTCTTGATCTTTTATTCTTCCATATAAACTTTGTTATTGTTTTTTCTAATTCAGTAAAATAGTTTCTTGGTAGTTTGATAAGTATGGCACTAAATAAGTAAATTAATTTGGATAGGATTGTGTTGTTTGTAAAAATGAGGATGGACGAGATTAAAAGGGAGAATAGTATTTTAATAAAAGCCATGCTGATAGAGATAAATAGACCACGTGCCTGTAAGAAACCTATTCAAACCTCGCCTCAGCCATTTTACCTTTTTAATCTTTGCCCGCCCAGGTAGCTAAAGAGGAAGTTCAAAGTCACTTCCCAATATTTAAAGCCGTCCCTCACCTTGAAGACGTAATCTAAAACAGGAAACCCGTTGGACCACGGGAAATGTAGTTCCAAATATCCCAAGTGATTTTAAATTACACATTACTCCCCTGAGATCCGTTGGAAAAGGACTGGTCTTTTTCAGTGGATCTTAAACCAAAAGAAAAGAGGACAAAAGCTAGCTGCATTGACAAAAAGCCAATTTGGGGCACTCCCCTATTGGCATAAGAGTATACATTTGAAACAAATGCATTCAACTCATTCAATCCCCATAGTTCAAATCAACTGTGCCCCAAAGTTCAAATTTGGATCTTCATGATCCAGTGAAGGCTCTTCAGGCATCTTTTGGTGCCTCCACCAAACAGGTTCATCGTCTGGATTCTGGGGAGATGGCAAAATCCTTATCCTGAAATTACTCTCAAAGAATTTAAACTTTACATTATAGATTATAAAGCATACATTTTCTTCTGAGAATTATACATTACCCCCCTGAGATTACTCCTAAATGAGTAAAAATTAACTTGCATTATAGATTATAATTCAGACATTATGGTTATAAAAAAAAACTTAACACACACACCCCTGAGGAAAATTTTAAATAACACATTATTCCCCTGAAGAGGTCAGCTAAGGATGCATGGCTGAGTCACGGGGGTTGTATGAAATCAATTGGCAAAAGAAATAATAATAAAAAAAATAAAAAAGAATAAAATTCAAAAAATGGTGAAAAAATTAACTTGTGAATGAAATGTAAAATGTGCAAAAAAAATGTAAGGAAAATAAACTTATAACAGGTCTTTGAATCAAGGCCTAATTAAAGTGATATAAGCAGTTTGCAATTACCCATTCAGGGCCAGGACTACAGAAAAATTGTCATTTTCTCTCTATATATAGAGGAATAAGGGAAATGCCTTTCTTTGATCTGATTTTTCTCTGCACCTTCTCAGGGGAAGGAGCCATAAAATAATAGCCAATCTTAGGTGCTTCACTAGGAATTTAAGTTGAGGGGGACTGAGCCTCTAAGCGTTAGAAAAGCTGACTCCAAAACTCAAAACCGAGTTTCAAGTCCTTCAAGTATTGGCATAGAACTCCTGCAATCCATGCAGATTCTCAGTCAAATCTCCGTGACCATGTGGCTCGGCACTTCTGGAATCAGACAGAGAGGCATTAAATCCCAGTCCCATAGTCTCAGGTTCTTCAGGTAAACATATATTTGCATTAAGCTTATATCACTGTAAAATCAAAAAAAAGGATAAATAAGATTATATATGTACTTCTAGTACAAGATGAGAAAAAGGAAAAATCAATTGCTCTATATGTGTGTGTGTGTGTGTGTGTGTATAGCTTAGAACTAGTGAAGCATTTTGTTACCCAGAAATGAGATTTTCTGTGAGTGTAAATTAGGTTTTACAAAATAGCAGATTCACAATGCACATTCAAATAGAGTACCATAATTTCTAATAACACATTTTAAAACAATAAACAATGATGTTTAAAAAAATCATATACTTGTTACAACTTTTAAACCTTGGCTAAGAGTTTCTCAACAAATTCTGTTACTGCTTCCATATAAAAATCTGATATTAAAAAAAAAAACCTGGTCTAAGTTATCCTCAGGAATTCTAGATCCTTCTGATAAAAGCATAGACTAACATAAAAAAAATAAGACAATAATTCTTCACAATAAAATATATAAAGCTTATCCTTTAAGACAACAATTCTTTAAAATAAATACATAAGTGACCCTGGGCAAGTCACTTGACCCCCATTGCCTACCCTTACCACTCTTCCACCTATAAGTCAATACACAGAAGTTAAGGGTTTAAAAAAATAAATAAAAAATATATAAAAATATAAAATAAATACATAAAAACCTTATCATTTATACAGAAGGGTACTAGGCATCTAAAGTAAATTTTTAAAAGACCTCTCATAAAATTACAATTTAAATCTCAAGGCATCAAAATCTCCAAGGTTGTACACAATTACCAAGATAGAATAAAAACTTAAAAGACGTGTGCTCCTATAAATCCAGTATACATAAGGCAATTTACAACTTTAAAAATGTGTAAGATGTTCAAATAGTACAAGAATACAGCATTGTTTTGATTACAGTAAAAATGAAACCTTAAGTAAATTAGGAAATATAATATGAGTACCAGATAACAAGCTAGTCAAAACCCTCTTACCAGTTCTAATAGATTTTTCTCATTATTTGGGAGTTACAATAAAATCACAAACAGAATTAATCTAGCAGCCACAAACTTCAATGAGTAGGATACAATACAATGAAATTTCTAAAGAGTTGCCTTAGAAACAGACTGACAGATGAGCATTTCCTTTCCTTTGGCCCCCTCTTTAAAAAGCTTGCCCATCACTAGTCTAGGGTGATTTTAAATGGTATTTCTAACTCTTAATGTTGAGATGTATTGGAAATATTTAGAAATACTGATGATTTATGTGGGTTCATTTTGTATCCTGCAACTTTGTTACAGTTGTTGATTATTTCCACTCGCTTTTTAGTTGATTCTCTAGAATTTTTTTAAGTAGACCATCATATCATCTGTGAAGAGTGATAGCTTTATCTCCTCATTGCCTATTTTAATACCTTCAGTTCTGTTTTCTTCTCTAATTACTACTGCTAGTGTTTCTAGAACAATGTTAAATAATAGAGGTGATAATGGGCATACTTGTTTCACTCCTGATCTTATTGGGAATGGTTCTAATTTATCCCCATTGCAGATGATGCTTGTTGATGTTTTAACATATATATTCTCTTTTTTACTTTTAGGAAAGGCCCTTCAATTCCTATACTTTCTAGTGTTTTCAATAGGAATGGGTGTTGTCAAAGGCATTTTCAGCATCTATTGAGATAATCATGTGATTTTTGTTTGTTAGATTGTTGATATGGTCAATTAGGTGGATGTTTTCCTAATGTTGAACCATCCTTGCATTCCTGGTATAAATCCCACCTGATCTTAATGAATGACCTTGATCACTTGCTGGAGTCTTTTTGCTCTTCTATTTAAGATTTTTGCATCTGTTCATTACGGAGATTGATCTTTGATCTACCTGGCTTTGGGATTAGTGTCTAAAAGGAATTTGGTAGAACTCCTTTGCTTTTTATGTCAAATAATTTTTGTATAATGTTGGGATTAGTTGTTCTTTGATGTTTGGTAGAATTCACTTGCGAATTCATCTGGTCCTGGGGAATTTTCTCAGGGAGTTCTTTGGTGGCTTGTTCAATTTCTTTTTCTGATATGGGATTATTTAAGTATTCTATTTCTTCTGCTGTTAATCTAGGCAATTTATATTTTTGTAAACATTTATCCATACCACCTATATTTCTATATTTATTGCCATATAATTGGGCAAAATAGTTTTTAATAATTGCCTTAATTTCCTCTTCATTACAGGTGAGATCTCTCTTTTCATCTTTGATACTATTAATTTGGTTTTCTTCTTTCTTTTTTTTTATTAGATTGACCAATACTTTGTCAATTTTATTTGTTTTTTCAAAGTACCAGCTTCTAGTCTTACTTATTAATTCAATAATTCTTTTACTTTTGATTTTATTAACTTCTTTAATTTTTAGGATTTCTAATTTAGTTTTCATCTGGGGATTTTTAATTTGTTCACTTTCTAGTTTTTTGATTTGCATACCAAATTCATTGATCTTTACCTTCCCTGATTTGTTAATATATACACTCAAAGATATAAATTTCCCCCTGAGTACTGCTTTTTCTGCATCCCACCGGTTTTTTGGATGTCTCGTCTTTGTCATTCTCTTCTATGAAATTGTTAATTGTTTCTTTGATTTGTTCTTTAACTGATTTTAGAGAATCATATTATCCTATGCACCCTTATTATTTTTATTGCATTATGATCTGAGAAGGTTGCATTTATTATTTCTGCTCTTTTGCATTTGTTTGCCATGTTTCTATGCTCTAGTACATGGTCAGTCTTTGTGGATGTACCATGTGCTACTGAAAAGAAGGTGTATTCCTTTTTGTCCCCATTTCTTTTTCTCCACATATCTATTAAATCTAATTTTTCTAGTATTTCATTCACCTTTCTTATTTATTTTTTGGGTTGATTTACCTAGATCTGATAGGGGAAAGTTCAGATCTCCTACCAGAATTATTTTACTATCTATTTCCTACTTGAGTTCTGCCAATTTCTCCTTTAGAAATTTAGATGCTATACCATTTGGTGCATACATGTTGAGTACTGCTATTTCTTCATTGTTTATACTGCCTTTTATCATGATGTATTTACCTTCCTTATCTCTTTTAACCAGATCTATTTTTACTTTGGCTTTGTCAGAAATCATGTTTGCAACTCCTGCCTTCTTTTTCTCAGTTGGAGCTCAATAGATTTTTCTCCAGCCTTTTATTTTTACTCTACCTGCCTCATGTGTGTTTCTTGTAGACAACATATGGTAGGATTTTATTTTTTTCTAATCTACTCTATTTGCTTCCGTTTTATGGGTGAGTTCATCCCATTCACATTCAGAGTTATAATTATCAACTGTGTAATCCCCTACATTTTGATTCCCTCTCCTTGTCCTGCCCTTTGTTCTTTCACTGTTTCCTTCTATACCAGTGTTTTGTTTTTAATCAGTTTCCCTGGTCCCCTCCCTTATTGTACTTCCCTTTCTCCCCCTCCCGTCTTATTCCCCTCTTATTATTCTTTTGGGTCTTTTTAAAACTACCCCCCTTCCATCTCCCTCCTTAGTGTTGCTTCCCTCCCTACCAGTCCTTTTGTTACTCTTCTACTTCTCTATAGGTTGAGAATTAATTCTCTGACCCAATGGATCTGATTGTTCTTCCCTCTTTAAGTTAATTTCAGTGCATATGTATTTCTTCTCTCCAACCTCTTTACCCTTCCATTCTTTTTGGTCCTCTCCCCTGTTCCTCCCCCCCCCCCATGGGATATGAATTTACTCCATTTTGTCTCTTTTCCCATTTCTCTTTATATTATCTTTTTTTTTTAACTCTAGCTTCATATATATTTATAAATATATAAATATATCTTGACACTTCATACTGTGTCACTGTTCCCTCTGAGTATACTTCTTCTAGCTACCCTGATGACAGTAACTATTTAAGAGTTACCAATATCATCCTTTCTTATAGGGATACGAATCATTTGAACTTATTGGGTCATGTTTTTTTGTTTTTTTCTCCTCTCTTAATTACCTTTTGGTGATTCTCTTGAGTTCTGTTTTAGGGCAGCAAATTCTCTATTTAAGTCTGTTTTTTTCTTCATGAATGCTTGGAAGTCTTAAATTTTATTAAATGACCATACTTTCCCCCGTAAGAATATAGTCAGTTTTTTGGATAGTTGATTCTTGGTTGTAGGCCCAGTTCCCTTGCTTTCTGGAATATTATGTTCCATGCCTTCTGGTCCTTCCGTGTAGATGCAGCCAGATCCTCTGTTCTGTGGTTCCTGGGTATCTGAGTGACTTCTTAACGGCTTGTAATATTTTTTCCTTCTTCTGGTGATTTTTGAGTTTGGCTGTAATGTACCTGGGAAGTGTCAGTTGTGGATTAAATGTAGGAGATTATCTATGGATTCTTTCAATTTCCACTATTCCCTCTCTTTCAAGAATGTTGGGGCAGTTTTCTTGGATAATTTCCTGTAGGATGAACCCCAGGTTTTTTCTTTTGTCGTGATGTTCCAATAATTCTTAAATTGTCTTTAATGAGATCTGTTTTCCAGATCTGAGGTTCTACCAATGAGGTGTTTCATATTTTCCTCAATTCTTTCATTCTTTTGATTTTGTTTTATATATTCTTGTGGCCTTCTGAAGTCATTTGCTTCCAGTTGTTCAATTATGATTTTTAAAAGTCTGAATTTCATCCCTGGCTTTTTGGGTCATCCTTCTGATTTTCTTTGTAGTTCCTCTTTCACCTTCGTTTCATTTTCAAGCTGGTCAATTTTGGCTTTCAAGATACTATTTTCTTGTTTTAGTTCATGTATTTCCTTTTTCCAGTTGACTTCAGCCTCACTTGCTTGTTTTTTGAGTTTCTGAGTTAATTGGATTTTGAGATCTTCCAAAAGCCTGTGTCCAATTCGCTGGAGTTTCTTTGGTCTTACTTGGAGTTCCTTTTTCTTCTCGATTTCATTTGCTCTTAGTTCACTTCCTGGAAAGAAGCTGTCAATTGTAATTTATTTTTCCTTTTTCTGTTGTTTACTCATATTTTTTCCTTCTTTCCCTCCTGTGCTTTCTCTGCTCTGCTGGCTGGTTAGGTTAAGCAGATAATTTTAATGTGCTTTGATGTAAGATCTTCCCCAGCAGGTAATAAAAGTTTGTAACTACTTTCTCTGTAGTGTATGGGGTAGGGTTGTTGGAGTTTCCCTGCCCTCTGCAGACTTCATACCTATTTTATTTATGGGATTATTGATCTGTCTGGCTTGATGTGCCCTGAGGCTAAAACCTCCAGAAGGGTTGAGGCAAGAGGTTTTTTTTTTTTTCCAAAGAGTTGGGGGAGAGTTTTTACTGTGTCTAGGGTGCCTTCTCTGGGTTTTTCCTCAAGCCGCCTCCCTGTGTCTGTGTTCAGTGTCCTCAGGCTGGTGCCCTCAAGGCTCTTTCTCCAGACTGGTTTGTTCAGTTTCTTTTTTCTGATATGAGATTATTTAAGAATTCTATTTCTAATTCTGTTAATTTAGGCAATT
The DNA here is from genome assembly GCF_016433145.1 of Gracilinanus agilis. NCBI lineage: Eukaryota > Metazoa > Chordata > Mammalia > Didelphimorphia > Didelphidae > Gracilinanus > Gracilinanus agilis. The sequence continues at coordinate 298,064,960 of NC_058134.1, read as the reverse complement.
TATATTTTTGTAAACATTCATCCATGTCATCTAGATTGCTGAATTTATTGTCATATAACTGGGTAAAATAATTTTTAATGATTGCTTTAATTTCCTCTTCCTTAGAGGTGATGTCTTTCTTTTTTGATACTGTTAATTTGTATTTCTTCTCTCCTTTTTAAAAATAAGATTAAGAAGTACTTTATCAATTTTATTTGTTTTTTCAAAGTACCAGATTCTAGTCTTATTTATTAATTCAATAGTTCTTTCATTTTCAATTTTATTAATTTCTCCTTTAATTTTTAGGATTTCTAATTTACTTTTTATCTGGGGATTTTTAATTTGTTTGCTTTCTTGTTTTTTAATTTGTATACCTAATTCATTGACCTCTGCCCTCCCTAATTCGTTAATATATTCACTCAAGATATAAATTTCCCCCTAAGTATTTCTTTGACTTCATCTCCTACATTTTGATATGATGTCTCATAGTCATTTTCTTCAATGAAATTATTAATTGTTTCTATGATTTGTTCTTTAACCGACTTTGGAAAATCATTTAATTCCCAATTAATTTTTGATTTGCCTGTCCATGTACCCTTTCCAATTAATATTTTTATTGCTTTATGATCTGAAAAGATTGTGCATTTATTATTTCTGCTTTTTTGCATTTGTTTGCCATATTTTTATGCCCTAGTACATGGTCAATATTTGTGAATGTACCATGTACTGCTCAAAAAAAGGTACATTTCTTTTTGTCACTATTTATTTTTCTCCATATATCTATTAACTCCAATTTTCCCAAGATTTCTTTCACCTCTCTTACCTTTCTTGTTTAATTTTTGGTTTGATTTATTTAGATCTGATAGAGGTAGGTTCAGGTCTCCCAGTAGTATAGTTTTACTATTTATTTCCTCCTTAAGCTCCAATATTTTCTCCTTTAAAAATGTGAATGCTATACCATTTGGTGCATACATGTTGAGTACTGATATTTCCTCATTGTCTTTTCTGCCTTTTATCAGGATGTAATTATCTTCCTTATCTCTTTTAATCAGATCTATTTTTACTTTGGCTTTTTCAGATATCATGCTTGTGACTCTTGCCTTCTTTTTCTCTATTGATGCCCAATAGATTTTGCTCCTGCCTTTTATTTTTCCTCTTTGTATGTCTAACTGCCTTATGTGTGTTTCTTGTAGGCAACACATAGTGGGATTTTGGTTTCTAATCCACTCTATTTGTTTCTGTTTTATGGGTGAGTTCATCTCATTCACATTGAGAGTTATGATTACTACCTGTGTTTTCCCCATCATTTTGATTTCCTCTCCTAGTCCTGCCCTTTGTTCTTTCACTATTTCTTTCTACACCTGTGTTTTGCTTTTAATCAGTCCCCCAATCCCCACCCTTATTTAACTTCCCTCCCCACCTCTTATTCCCCTCTTGTTTTTCTTTAGGGTCTATTAAATTCCTTCCCACATCTATTTCCTTCCCTTTTTATACTCCCCTCTCCACTCTCCTGCTTGGTATTTTCCCCTCTCAACTTTCTTGTATGGTAAGATAAATTGCAATACTCCATTGTATCTAGATGCTCTTCCCTCTCCGAATTGATTCCACTGAGAGAAAGGTTTAAGTATTACGTATTAGCACTCTCTTCCTCTCCTTCTTATAATAGTATTCTTCCACTCCCCCTACCATGCTCCTCTTTATATGGTATAGATTTTCCTATTTTTCTTATTCCTTCAAGTTTCTCTTGATGCCATCTTCTATTCCCCCCCTTTTTAAAAATATCATCTTAAACTACTTCATGCCCCAACTTCTGCCTGTAAATAATTCTTCTAACTACTATAATAGTAAATACAATTTTTTTACAGTTACAGATAACGTTTTGCCATATAGGAATATAAACAAATTGACCTTATTGTAGCCCTAAAGAAAATTTAAAAAATTTTTTTTTCCACTCTCATTTTTACCTTTTTATGTTTCTCTTGATTTTTGTATTTGGACATCAAATTTTTCCCTTTGGTTCTGTTCTTTTCTTTATAAATATAGTTGGAACTCTTTTATTTTGTTAACTGCCCATATTTTTCCTTGGAAGTATGTAGTCAGTTTTGATTGATAGGTGAATCTTGATTGTAGCCCCAATTCTTTTACCTTTCTGAATACCATATTCCTATCCTTGCAGTCCTTTAAAGTGGAGGCTGCCAGATTCTATGGAATCCTGATTGGTGCCCCTTGATATCTGAATTTTCTCTTTCTGACTTCTTGTAATATTTTTCCCTTAGCTTAGAAGCTTTTGAATTTGTCAGTTACATTTTTGGGAGTTGTCTTTTGAGGATTTAATGTAGAGGGTGACCTATGGATTCTTTCAATGCCTGTTTTGCCCTCTTGTTGAAGAACATCAGGGCAGTTTTCTTGGATGTTTTCTTGTATTGATGTCAAGATTTCTGTTTATTTCTAGGTTTTCAGGTAGACCTATGATTCTCAAATTGTCTCTTCTAGAACAGTTTTTCAAGTTAGTTGTTTTTTCAATGAGATATTTCATATTTCCTTTTATTTTTTCATTCTTTTGACTTTGCTTTATTAATTCTTACTGTCTTGTGAGATCATTAGCTTTTACTTGCCCAATTCTGGTCTTTGAAGAGTGGTTTTTCAGCTATGATCTTTTGATTTTCCTTTTCAGTTTGGTGTATGCTGTTTTTCATGGCTTCCAGCTGTTCGATTCAGTCTCCAATTTGCTTATCATTTAATTCAAATCTGGGCTTCATTTTCCAAGTGGGAGTTTCTGGCTTTTAAACTGTTATTTTCTTTTTGAACTATTTCCCACTTTTCTTGCCAAGTTTCTTCTCTTTCTAATTTGCCTCTGTGCTAGGTGCTTTTATAAATATTATCTCTGAGGATCAGCTGGGTAGCTCAGTGGATTGAGAGTCAGGCCTAGAAACGGGGAGGTCCTAGGTTCAAATCCAGCCTCAGATACTTCCCAGCTGTGTGACCCTGGGCAAGTCATTTGACCCCCATTGCCCACCCTTACCACTCTTCCACCTACAAGCCAATACATAGAAGTTAAGGGTTTAAAAAAAAATCCCCCCCCCAAAATTAAATAATATTATCTCATTTGATATCACCTTTGTCTCCCTATTTTGTGCTTTCATATTAATGATCAGAAATTGTTTTAAAATTGCCTTTGGATCAATTAAAGAATATTTTGTGATTCAGTGGATATAACAGATATTAGGCATAGAAAATACCCTATTGGAAAAGAAACTTTAAGGCTACATTTTACACTTAATAAGTCAAAAGCTTTTCCTGGATTAGTATTGATATGATCTTTGTGGTCTCTTTTTGCGGGGTGTAGGGAGAGTTGAAGAATGGTAATACTTTTCATAATCTTTTTTTTTTTCCTTTTGGAATCTTCTTTGAGATCCTGAAAATTGGTCCTTGGATGCCTTTAAATACCTTGCTCCATAAGTATGGAGAGAGTGTCAGATGTAGCAGTCAAATTCATGTCCTCAGATGCTAGAGGCAGTGAATTTATGTTATGTTATGTTATGTGTTGTCATGTTAGGTTTAAAAAGTGTTTTATACATATTATCTCATTTGATCTTCACAAAAGCTTCAAGGAAAATATCCGCTTGCTCATCCATTTATTTTAAAGAGCACAATGGGTGGGGTCATGTTGGGAATGACTAATATAAAAAATAAAAGGCATCAATAAAATCTTTTTAAAGTATTTTTTCTTTTTTGTGTGTGAAAACCAAAGATTTTTATTTTGCTGTTGATTATTTTCCTTTATTGCAGGTAATATTTGATCTCTCACCCCAACAAAGAGAGTGGCAGAGGTAATAAGTAAAGTATTATGCCTTTTGATTGACTTGTCGGGTATTGTTTACTTATTGTTTATTGTAAACTACCTGTAAGCATTCCTTTGCATGTTTGTTATAGAATATCACTTATGATGTTAAGGGTTCCTAACTTTTTATTGATTTTTGTCTTTTTAGGTCTATAAAAATTTTAACACCAACATTTTAATTCAATTAAAGCATTGGTTAGACATTTTATATAGTTGGGAATAGAAGGCCATCACAAGACTTAATGCATTTTAGGTTAGCTTAAAGTATTCAGAAATTAATACTTCTCTAGTTCTAATAAAGTTACCTAGTGAGAATGACTGCTCTTTCATATCATACTTTATATATACTCTGTCTAGACAGTTTACCCACTAACAATAGGTTTAGAGCTGAAAAAGGGACCAAGCCCTGTTAATTTTAGTTACTTTTATAGATGAAGAAACTAAGGCCCAAAGTCACAAAACTTCCAACTAGCAGAACTAGAATTCAAACTTATATCCACTGATTATAATTCTAGCCTATTAACTATTACCTTTTAGTACAATTGGGTACAATATAATTTAGTATAATTAGTATAATACATTTGGCATTAGGTTGATTTCATCATAATAAGAATATGTACTCCTCCCCAAATGAAAACTAGATTTTGAAAAATCTGTGGTAGTTTTGTTTTTTGAGTTTTCAAAAAACAAGTGTGATTCAGAGTTCAGATTTTTAGGACTATACTGCATCACAAAAATTTTCTGTGTCACTGTGTGGCATTCATCAATGGCCTTATAAAATTTCATGATTCAAAAACATTTGTTTCCTGAATATAAAGTAGGACTTTATATGAGCTGAAAAGGATAATGATCTTATCAGAAATGTATTAAAGGGAAACATTCCTTGGTGGAAAAGAATCATAATCTAGAGTGTAAAGAGGTTTGGAGGATTTGAATTTGTTTCTACATTTTTTTTAAAAAAGATAATTACGTGTTGCCTTAGAGTAAAGGTCAGCAATGTATGGCTTTCGAGCCATATCTGGCTCTTTTAAGGGCCAGATATGGCTCTTTCTGCAGGAGCCATAAAGTCCATTTTTTTTTCAGGCGCTGTTACAGGAGCGGCACTGTAAGCACTGTATGGCTCTCACAAAATTACATTTTAAAAATTGTGGCGTTTATGGCTCTCACGGCCAAAAAGTTTGCCAACCCCTGCCTTAGAGTATAAATAATCCAGGCTTGTTTTTAAAAATACTTGTTGAGTTAGGACAAAAATTGGCATGTATACCCAAAGGTAAAAACTTGTAGGAGATTAAGGGTAGACTAGACAATTATATAAAGGTATTGTTAACAGTTGTAGGGAATAAATTTGACTTTGAAAAGTGCAGGAGTATTCCATTCCTTTGTTACTGTTATGAAATATGACTTACATATATATGCCTGATTAGATAAATAGGGATGTTAATGCATACATTAAAAATAATATGAGATAATTAATTTTACATTACAAGTTATCTGGACATTCGAGCTACTTGTTCTGTCTTATTAAAAATAATTTTTTGATGCAGTTTTTTGCTTTGAGCTACAAAAACTGTTGAATACTTTTAAAATGACTACTTTGTTCATTAGAATCCTGGATTTACTATAAATGTACTATAACATTGTGTTTCTTTGAGATATTAAAGTTATTAAACTTTTACATGTAGAGTTGCTTTTTAAAATGGCATCGTGACCAAGACTGAAATCTCACTAACTTCTTGTCTGTTGTTCCTATTCGTGATATCCCAGGTCTCTATGTTAGCTGAATCACAAAACTTGGGAAGTAGGGTCCTTTCAGCATAGCTAGCTTTAGGATTCCCACATTTGTATTTTCATGCGGCTGCTACCACTACTCTCATATTTTACTTGCTGCTTTTTTCAAAGAATTGAATGAAGACAGGTTGCCTTTTTCAAAATAGTTGCTCTCATAGATCAGTGCATAGTTCTGCTATGTTGCTGACTGTTTTGAACAAATTTAATGAAGTGTTTAGTTTTGGGTCTTCTTATAAAGCCTTTTTTGTGTATACCCTTTTTGTAGCCTTTTCATAACTGCCCTGTTAAGATGACCTAAGATGTGTTTTTTAAAAGTAATAATAATCTATAGCACTTTCAGGTTTGCAGAGCACTTTACCACCTATGTTTTAAAATTGAATCCTTACAAAAATCCTGAGGTAGATGCTATTATATTTAGTATTATCCCTATTTTATAGATAAGGAAATAAGCTTGAGAGAGTTTAAATAATTTGCCCATGGTCACACTTGTAGTGAAATGCCTGAGGCAGGATTCAAACTCAGGTCTTAATGACTAACTGCTCTAGTGGAGTTGTACTCAGTGGAGTACAATCTTCAGTAGGTCTAGCTAAGCCAAAACAGGTTTAAAGAACGGGCATGATTACATCTTTTATTCTAAGTTGGACTTGGATAAATTTGAGTCTCTGCAATGGCTATTACTTGATGGATCATAGGATGATGATATTTTTAGTCTCTGCAACTCTCAAAGATAATCTACTTGGTTTTAGAGGGATTATAGTTTGCACATGTTGGCAAAATCTCTGAAGTAGTCAAGTATATTTTACTTATGTCTCTCTACCTTAGTAATTGTATCATTTTTTTGTTGTTATTTTTAGAATGTTACAAACAATTCAGAGTAGACTGCAAGAGGAACATTCACTACAAGATGTGATATTCAAAAGTGCTTTTAAAAGTGCCTCAACAGCACTACCCCCAAGGTAAGAGAGGCATTCATTATATCTTAGTCTAATTTCTATAGCCTTAGATATTAAAGAAAATTGAAAATAATACTCTCTCCTTTACAAAAACTCTGCAACAAAAAGACCACCATGAAAACAGATTAATTTTATATTATGATGACATTCTTTTGAAGTGGTAGGAATGCTTAACATTGACCCAAGAATTTGACAAACTCATTTACTAATTATAATTTAAAGAAAATGGCTTAGTTTTATTTCTCTTTTTTCATTTTTTTTGATGTGAGGGCCATTTCTCTAATTTCCTACATAACATTTTGTTCATAAGATTTGGAAACATAAACATTATTATTACAAAATTATATTAAATTATTTCAATAATTTTTTGAGCTAAATAAATCTACAAAATATTTTGGTGTCTATGAATTGTGGAAGGGATCTCATTTTATAGAGGAAGAATCTGAGGCTCAAAAGGGTAAATGACTCACCAGAGCCAGTGTGGTAGTTTTTACGGCAGAAGTAAGAATCAAATTCAGGTTTTCTGATTCCAAATGCACATCTACCTCAGGAGCCTCTGAGGGCATTGCTGTAATAGCATAGTATGTAGAGTACATAAGTTATTTTTGTGATCTTCTGTCATCTTGCTAACATATAAGAGCTCTTCCTATGATTCATTTGCTATTTTGTAGAAAGAAGTATAGAAGTGCAGTATATAGGCATTGTGATCCAAGGGTACTGTGTTTGGAATCAGGAAACCTGGATCTATATCCCATTTCTGACACCTGTTCTCTGGGTGACCCCAGACCAATTGCTCAATGTCTACATCTCTTAGGCAATTCCAAAGGATTTATTTATTACTAAGTCATAGGTGGGTTGAAGATATATGTGGATGGAAAACATTTCCCCAAGATGAATTCCCTAGTTACTGAATTTTTACTTCTCTTATTGATTTAAGATATTTAATTATGTAGAGATGTAAATATCATATAAATAGCTTATTAAATAATTTGGTGTGGTGATAAACTACATTTTGGCAAGATACATATTTTCTTCTAATTCCTATTTGATAAGTAGGTACCTGTTTGATTTCTCTGTCTCATATGTATACACAATGTATTTCTTTCTCTCTTTTATAGTGTTGGAAGTTAAGGAAAAGGACACATGGCATCTCATGTAGTTAGTTTTTTGCTTAACTATGAAGAACTATAGAACTAAAGATTAACTTTGATTAGTAATCTTTGTCTTATGTAGGAGGCATTTGAAATGTAGTCATTAAAGCACTGGAGAAAATCTAGAAGTCTTGGGCTCAAATTGTTCCCTTGATAGCCAATAATAGCTTTGTTACTATGCACATATCACAACCTCTCTAAGCTTCAGTTTCCTCATCCATAAAATGGGAATAGCAATACCTGTTTACACTTTCCTTACAGTGTCGTGTGGCCCAAAGGAAATAAGAAATTTAAGTCTTTTTCAAATTTCAAAATGCTATATAAATGTTAATTTAAATTCCTTCTTACACTTCTTAAGGTTCTGATTATTAATAGAAATACTGGATTTTTTACTAAAAATTTTTTTTTAATTTAGCGTCTTCCTAAAATTTTTGACTTTTCTTCCAAATAGCTCACCCATTTATGCACAGTCAGTTCCTTTGATGAATATGCTTTAAGCAGTCTTACTGTATTTTGTTCTAACAGGGAAGATAATTCATTACAACCTCCGGATGCATGCAGAATTCATGGTCATCTATATGTCAATAAAGTAGCAGGGAATTTTCACATAACTGTGGGCAAGTATGTTCTTTTCACTTATTGAAAATACTTTAGATGGAAAATGAGGGCTTTGATTTAAATTAAATCATATGTTAAATTGACCAAGTATGCTTTACTTAATTGAGGTTTTCTTAACTGAAATTTTTTATTTTAAATTTTATTTTTAAATTTTTTCCATGGTTACATGATTCATGTTGTTTCCCTCCCCACTCCCGGAGTTGACAAGCAGTTCCACTGCGTTATACCTATTATACATATACATATTATACATTATTCATTTTTGTAATGGAGTAATCTTTAAAAACCAAAAACCCAAATGATATGCCCATATAAACAAGTGTTAGATCATATGTTTTCTTCTGGATTTCTACCCTTAAAGTTCTCTCTCTAACTGTGGATAGCATTCCTTATCTGAAGTTTCTGAGAATTGCTATTAGTAACAGTCAGTTGCATTTGATCATCCCACAATGTTTCAGTTACTGTGTATAATGTTCTCCTGGTTCTGCTTATTTCATTCTGCATCATTTCACATAGGTCTATCCAGTTCTTATAGAAAAAAAAATCAATTCATTATTCCTTATAGCACAATAATATTCTATTACCATCATATGCCACAATTTGTTCAGCCATTCCCCTATCAAGGGACATCACCTCATTTTCCAGTTTTTTGCCACCACAAAAAGCACAGCTATAAATATTTTTGTACAAACAGATCCTTAACCATTTTTAAAAAATCTCTCTGGGATACAAACCTAGTAGTGGTATGGCTGGTATTTTTTCATATGATTATTGAGAGTTTTGATTTCTTCTTTTGAAAACTGAATATTCATATACCTTGGCCATTTGTTAATTGGGGAGTGATTTGATTTCTTACAAATTTGACTTAATTCTTTATATATTTGAGAAATTAGACCTTTATCAGAGAAATTTGTGAGAAATTTTTTTTCCAGTTTGTTGCTTCCCTTCTAATCTTGGTTGCATTAGTTTTTGTTTGTACAAATCCTTTTTAATTTAATATAACCAAAATGATTTATTTTACATCTTGTAATGTTCTCTGTCTCTTGCTTGGTCTTAAAAATTCTTCCCTTCCCCATAGATCTGACAGGTATACTATTGCACATTTACCTATTTATTTGTATATTACTCTTTATGTTTAAGTCATCTACCCATTTTGACCTTATCCTGGTATAGCGTGTGAGTTATGATCTAAACCTAATTTAACTGAAGTTTTCTAACTGTATATGTATGTACTTTTTCACTGTCACAAGATTTTATAAGAATTCAGAGTTCAAAATTTTGAGTAGAAAGAACTGCAAACATTTAAGCACCCCTCTCCGCCTTTTAACAGTCAATTTAAAGAGAATTAAGTTATCTCAGGAAGCCTTCTGAAATTTCAAAATTGTATTTAGTGTGTCATTAAGAGACTTTTGTTTCCTGGACTAGGGAGAGGGGATACCATTATACTCTCTCGGTCACATCAAACCTGGAGTATTGTCTTGATATTTATAACATGAAGTTCCTTGAGTTCATTCAATTTATGGGATGGTTGAAGGTAAATATAGATATTTAGCTTAATGAAGACATAGGAGGAATAGAATCATCATCTATGTGAGGGCAAAGCTAGGACTAATAGGTGAAAACTACAAAGAAGCACATTTTATAAGCTTTTGGTTAGGAAAAACTTCCTAACAATTAGAATTATTCATAAGTGGAATGTATTGCCTATAGAGATATTTGATTTCCCTTCATGAGAGGTCTTTATGGAATAGCTGGATGACCATTTGGTTGGACTGGCTAGATCGTCTTTGACAATAGGGGATCATAATAGTGCTGGATGTGTGTGAGCTCTGCCTAATTGTATAAGAGCATTTCATTATAAATATTGGAATTAGCACTTTCTAAAATCTTGAAATAAATTAGACTGAAGTTTTTAAAAATTATTTTTAAAAGTTTTTTACAGTCAGATAACAGGCCTAAAAGATATTTCTTTGACATTTAAAAATTTTATTTCTAGAACTAGTGTTGAAATTTTCATACCATAGATGCTTAGTGATTACTGTCATTGCTTTTTTTGGCTATTTAAAGATATATTAAGGTTTTTGTTTTTATTCAGTTTCATGAGATTTTTTTGTATATTTAAGGTAGTTTTATTAGAAGTTGTTCTTAACTATACACAAAATGAATGAAAGTGTTACAATCTAATGAGTTCTTTTGGGTTTTACCTTATTAAATATATGTACTCATAGGATCATATACTATTAAACATATGACATTTAATTTTCTTTATTTTTAATGCTACAGCAGACCTCATGAACAGTGTTTTTTATTTTCTAGGATATGAGCAATTTGTTACCTAAAGGCAGTGTTTTTAAATATGACATGACATAAAATAGAAAACTCATATAAATTGGTTCAAAGTATAAAATTAAGCTGAAAGACTTATTTAACTTTCATGGTAATTAACACTTGTCTTTCACAAGCATATTATTGATAGAAAAAAGTTAACTCTAATGTTTCCAAGGCAATTTAAAAATGTTGTTTTATCTTTTTAACATGGCAATGTATATTCTTACTTATGGATTTGCTTTAAATTTTTTTGGTTGGTTTTTTAATTTTTTTAAACTTCCTTTCAACTCAGTTTCAGAACTCTGGGTAGTAAGGAAAATAGTTGAAAGCTGAAGTAATTTCAGCTTGCAAAAATTTTTTTATATTAAGTTTTTACTATTTTATTACTTAATGATGTTTTATACTTTGTCTTTTCGGTATTTCATTGCAGCAACTATTTCATTTATAGGAAAACGTCTACCTTCATTTAAAGAAATAATTTCAAGTGTAAGTAGAATCTTCAAGACCTTGGTCTAAGAAAAGGAAAAATTGGCTAAGAATTTGAGAGGAAATTCAAAATAGTGGCATGAGTAAAGTTATAGCAGAACGTTTAGGGAAGTTAGATGAAGCACATGTTTGAGAGGAGTAGATTTATTTGCTCAGAGAATTGTGAAACCTAGTTTCTAAAGCTTGTCCTCTTAATAGGAAAAATTAAAATAATTAGTTTAAGAGAAAACCCAGTTTCTGGTCTTCATTAAAATCATTGTTTTTTTCATCCTCACAGGGCAATTCCACATCCCCGAGGTCATGCACACCTGGCGGCACTTGTCAGCCATGACTGTAAGTGATTTATGCTATTTTTTCCCCTTTTTTGTTAGGATTATTAAAAATAGTCATTTTGTTTTTGGTGCTAATGTAAAACAAGGAGTTGAAAGGAAGTAATTTAGACAGATCATTAGATGTATCAAACCCTTTCATTGGGTTTGATATCATAAAGAAAAATAGATGTTTTTTGAATTCACAGTTTCTCTGAATATTCATTCTTCTAGTCCAAATTTTTCCTAAGGATTGACTTATTTCTGTTTCATTGACAGGTCGAGAATGTGTTTTAGCCAGCAAAAACTTCTGTAAATGTACCACTATCATTTTGTTATATATGCATTTATCTTCCTTTTTATTCTTTTGGTTAGTCAATTAAGTTCATTTAGTATACTTTAACATATGCATATATAATATACATACTATATTTTAAATTTGTAGCTAAATTAAAATAATTGATAAAATGGTTATAATGTAAGATAACACTAAAACCACTAGATTGAAAAAAACAAAAGATGTAATGCTAGAATTCCTTAAGACTTCCTTTTGAAATCTAGTTTGATCTTTCTTTTGGCTTTTGTAGGGGAAGTTTTCATTTTTCACTGCACAAAAGATAGTCACAGTTTAACACAATACTTTTGAGCTGTTGGACTTGGAGATATATTGATTTTTGTGTTTAATGATTGGATTCAGGATAAATAGAGAGTTTATTAAAGCAGGGTATATTAAAATATAGCTTTTCACAATATAACACACTAATCATGCCTGTTAAAGAAAGCCAAATTATCTCCTGATGGGAAGACTCATATGAGAATTAAATTCAGTATCCTCTTAGAAGGTAATTTGTAGTAGATTAATTTAACCATGGGCTATAAAAATTTGTATGAAATTTTTATATATTTGTTTAGACTTACTAAACATACTTAAACATTTGTATTAAATAAAACTATATTTTTAGTCTATAGATTGTTAAAGTTTATATTTAGGAAAAAGACTTCCGAAATTGTTTCTAGAAGGTTATGTTTTGCAACATTATGGTTTCTGTATTTTTTTGTCTTTTAGCCTACAACTTTTCTCATAGAATAGATCATTTGTCTTTTGGTGAACTTGTTCCAGGAATTATTAATCCTCTAGATGGAACTGAAAAAATTGCTATTGATCGTAAGTATTTTGTTATAGAAATAGTTTTCAAATATGTGAAAATTGTATTGCATTGATGATGGTGCTTTCTTTTCACCAAGGACAGCATAAGCACTAGAACAGAAGATTTGGATTGAAACAACTCACTTAAGATTTTTTAAAGTCCAAAAGCGCACTGGTATTTTTGAAAGCATCTTTGGAATTTTTACAAACTGTATGCCTTTCTCTATTGACTATTTTAGTCTGTAGCCACAGAGTTTTCAAAATAGATTAGTTAACCTTTTATTATATCTTCTAGCACTCAGTCCATAGTGCCTTTTATTCCCCTGGTATAGCCATATAACTACATTTCAGAAAAATCTGGTATTTAAAAAAAATAAGTCAAATGAGGAATTCATTCCAGGATCTTTGAACCATAGTAGTCTCAAGCACAAAATTGACTCAGAATATTAAATATAGATTATAGCAGATAAGTAATTGGAGGACTTATATTGGTAGATATTTTGCTTTTTGATGTCAGGCTAATAAATTGTGTGTATCTAATGTATATCTTCACATCCATACAATATGTATCTTTGGTAATGAATGACTCTTGAAATGAAGTAATGCTTCTGAAAATTAGTTAGATAAATTTGAAGTTTTCAGAGGCCAGACTGAAACTGAGACTTTTCCTCTGAGGTCTATACTCATACCTTGGGGGGGTGGGAATCAAAAAGGATCATTGATTTTTAGATGGTCTCATTTTTTAAATGAGAAAAACAAACTTAAGACCAGGTTCTCATGGCTCCTGCTCAAGGATGATGCTAGATTGTTTACATAAATGGTCCTACCAAAACATTTTAAGCTATGAAATTCATAAAATTAAATTTGCATGTATATTTTTAAGCAGCTTCGCATAGTAGTTAAGAAAGCCAACCTATCTCTTCAAGGCCTTCCCAGTGACCCATATACTAGGTGTAGGACTCTAGGCAAGGCACTTAAATCTTTCAGTGTGCCCCAAGTTCCAAGTGCAAACAATTACTGTTCTTCATTCATAGAAGAAATTCCCGTATCCATAATTCTTTATATTAATGATGTCACAGATCTCAACAAAATAAAATTGAAGTATATTCAGGCTTATTTTGATTTTGTCCCTGGCTCTTATGATTAAAATATAAAGTTAAAAACTAATGTTAGTTATATAATTGAAATTTGTTTAAAATTAAAAATTAATAGCTATATTTACATTTTTAAATTCCGGATTATGGCATTAATCTAAAACAAGATGTTAAATAGATGTTGGCAAAATATTTATACTCAACCTAATTTATTTATTTATTTTTTGGGGGGCCCTGATATCTTTTATATATAGCCTTCTATATTACTTTTATTTGTTACAGGGCTAGGCAATGGGGGTCAAGTGACTTGCCCAGGGTCACACAGCTAGGAAGAGTCTGAGGCCAGATTCGAACCTAGGACCTCCCGTCTCTAGGCCTGGCTCTCAATCCACTGAGCCATCCAGCTGCCCCCCAACCTAATTTATTTTTACCCACTTTTATATTTTCTTTGAGAGTATTGTTTTTTCTTTAAGCTTAGAAATGAGCTTAATTCCCACACAAATGGGGAGACTCCCCAGAAACAGTGGTAGAGGTTTTTGTTATATTTAGTTCTGTGATGTAATCCTTGATATGCCTCAGATATTTTTATCTTGTACTGCTCTGATGAAGTTTTGTTTCATGTACAAAATATGAAGACATTTGTGGTGATAGCTAAACATTTCTATGTTTTTATTAATACCAGCATGACTTTATTTTACTCCCCAGATGTAGCTTTTGCAACTATGTAGAAATTTTGATGTAGCTTTAAACACCCTTCATCATCCCCCTCCCCACAAAAAAAGCAAAACATTTTTAGCACTGAATTGGCTATTTTCCTTAGAATTTGTTTAGAAATATAGAGGATCATTTTGGTTCCTTAAATACATTTAACCAGGTTTTATGTACATTATTAATAAATAAGCGGTATTTATTAGTTACTGTATATTTGGTAGTTGATGGGTGGTATTAACTTTCAGGAAAAATGTAGTTAGTGAACTGTATTTTTAAGTACTAATTTATTTTTTGAATGACTTCCTGGAAAGCTTTTCTTATTTTATTCTAGATAACCAGATGTTCCAGTACTTTATCACAGTTGTGCCAACAAAACTCAATACATATAAAATTTCGGCAGACACCCACCAGTTTTCAGTGACAGAAAGGGTAAGTAAATTTCAGACTTGCAAAGTGATCTGGTGATAATAATTACTTGCTAGTCTTATCTGTTGGAAGAAGAATTTCAACTTAAGTTGAGGTTTTTCTCAAGCTCAGAACTTAAAAAAAAATGGAATCATATTAAAACTATTGTGTCCCTTTTTGGCAATAATTCTGTAAATGGTTTTTTTCCTGTATTTGTTGCACTGTAAAATTTCAGGGCAAGGAAAAACGAATCGATTTTGTTTTTACCTTCTAAAATACTTTTTAGTTAATCCAGAAGTTGTTAAACTTTTTGTATATTTAATCATAAGTAATTTGATCTCACATAACATCTTTTTCATTATTATATATATTCTCTAAGATCATATCCCCTTCCTGATTGAAGATGGAAAGCATTTAAGTGCTTACTATGTGCTAGGAATCATGCATTGAGGAGATAAATATCAACAAAAGATGGCCTTGTGGAGGGATAGTCCATGGTGCAGGTGCCTTTGAATTGGTAGGCTGTTTGAAGGCGATGAGGCCTCAAGCACTGAGGGAATTTCTAGGACAATAGTAGAGAAGACAATGATTCTAAAGTCTAGAGGAAGTTGGGAAGAGCCAGGAGGAAAAAAAGCTTTAAAAAATCCATTACCTGGTGGCTGAACATGTAATTAATGATGTTCTTCTCCATGATTAGTTAGATTGGTCTTTAAATTCCATGCACGTATTTGGACAGGTAGGTGTGTAGTACTATGGATAGAATGCTGGGCTTGGAATCAGGAAAACCTGAGTTAAGATACGACTGCAGACATTTTGACTCTCAGTAAGTAACTCAACCTTGTTTGCCTTAGTTTCCTCATTTGTAAAATGAACTGGAGAACGAAATGGCAAATTACTCTAGTAACTTTGCCAAAACCCCCCCCCCCAACCATAAAAAACCCAAGTTGGATCACAAAGTGTTGGACACAACTGAAATGATTTAACAATAATAACAAATGTACTGTATTTATCAAATTACCCTGTGACCTATCAGATTTTATATCCTAGTGACATATATAGGCTTTGAGAACCCAGTGTAATCTATATGCTATAATGAGGTTATAGAGTAGATCATTATCGATGGAATTTTGTTTACTTTCACCTGAAATTTAATTTGAATGCCATAAAATATGTACAAATATGTACAAATATTAAATATAGCAAGTTTTCACTTATCTGGGAACAGAACATTTGCTTTCTATCCCCTTATGCCTTTAAGTTGGGAAAAGAAGTAGATTTAATGTTTCATTCCAACATTAACTGTGTGACCTGAAAAAGAATTGAGAATATAATTATTCCTCTTCTCCAGTACCCACTCTGGTGAGAGGAAAAAGGTTTCTTAATTAGTTGACCTCTTTAGTGATGTAAGTTAGACCGAAAGCATGGCTAGAAGTGCTTATGTTTCATTTGAAGAAGCAAGATAAAGTTGAAGACTTTTGAGTGGCCTTTGCCACTTAATGGTAAATGTTTTATAGCAAAACATGCCGATATTTGAAAAAATATTTCCTCTTACTTACTACTCATCCACATGGCACAATGATAAACATTTTAAAGCTTTCTCAATAAATCCTGTGAGTGCAGTGGAATGTTCCTTTAGTCCCTACTGATGAGAAAGACTGAGCCTGGTGGATTATTTGAGTTCTAGTGGTTCTAAGCTTTAGAAGAGCCAAAAACTAATCAGTGTCTGCACTAAATATGGCATCAATATGGGAAACTCTTGAAAAAAGAGGTGCGCTACATAGCGCCTTAAGGAGGAACAAACTGTCCCAGGTAGAAAAAATAACAGAATTGAAGCTTCCATGTGGATCAGTATCAGGGCAGTCCAGTGAGTAGCTGTTGTACTTCCAATCTGAACAGGATAGGGATTCCCAGTATTTGGTCATGTTTCTCATCTCCCCCAATTAAAAAGAAGCCTTTTAAAAAAAGTTTGACCTGTAGTGTTTTAAATTATGCTGTAATATCTCGGGAGAGTAATATTAATAGGTAACGAGGCATTATATTATTGTATTTAACATTTTGCTTTATGTGTTTCCCTTGGGAAATAGTTGACCTCATTACTGTGATTCTTTTAAACCCTGGGACAGATTATAATTTAGCTAAAATGGGTCATGGAAGAGGAGTGTAAATGCACTCAGAACTAAAACATTCGTATTAGAAACTCAGCCTTTTTTGAGACAATACAGGGATGGATAAAGTGGAATATTATTAATTGGTTAAAAACTACTGATGTTGCAGATCAATGGTAAATTTTAAAACTTGGTTATGTTAGATTCAGAGAAAGATGCAAAAAAAATCTGATATTTGGGCTAATATCTCAAAAAAATCTAAGTAAATTTTTTTATAATTATCACCTTCAATTCTTACCCTTTGGTTAATCTCTTATAATGAGAATATACGTTGCTTGTTCTAGTGATACTCTCTTATTTGAATGATGGTATGTATAGTTCAAGATTCACTATAAATTGTGGCAAGGAATCCATCTTGCCAAAAGTGTCAGATGGTAAATTTAGGTTTTTATTAATTTAACACTAACATTAATTTGATCAACAGATTAAGATGAGATTAAAACTTTTCAAAAATTTATTTTTTAATCATCTATTTAATCACTACCACCACCACCAACTAAAAATTTAATTATAATATGTATTTATTCTTATTCTCTTTTCATCTTGAGTAGGATAAAATAAAAACTTCCTGAAAGTTCCCCACTTAAAAAAGTAGGCCAGTAAGAAAGCATGAGTGAAGAAGCAATAGTTTTATTATTCTTTTCATGAAAGATGACAGATGCCCTAATGGCAAATGCAAATGCTTGAGAGCAAGAACAATCTTTTATAAAATTCTAATGCAAGATTTCCCCCTCCCTTCTCTGTCCAGCCCCCTTGTCTGGGGGAAGCTATGATGTACAATCTTGAACATGTGAGCTAGCTTCAGAGTACAGTGAAGTGAAATGCCATAATACAGAAAAAAGATTTACATATTTTAAGACTCATGAGATAAAAAAGTAACTGAACTGCTAATTGTACCCTTGAATCAGAAACCTCTGTACTTTCTCAGACTTGTCTTGCTATCAATCAGCTCCTCTTGGACTTGTTCTGGGACTGTTTGGGTAAACAACCAAAAGGTTATGAACTGCCTCCTCTATAGTCCTTCCCTAGTCTAAGTGGGGGTTCTTGCCTTCCTGAATAAGCTGAATGTCATTCTGGGAATGATACACTTAATTCTATCTCACTCAATCTCATATATTTCCCTTATTTTCTTTATATTTCTAATATTTGTCATTTCTAATAATTAATACAGCTAAATTTTGTGTTATTTATAGTCATTTTGCCATAACAAACAAAGCTTCTGTAAGAGGGAGATTTTAAGTATTTATAGATATATAATTAAAGTGTGGCCGCCAGGAATCAACAATTCAGATTGATTCCGTAATTAAAATAGACCCAACTAAGATGACATCGGGGGGGTGGAAAAGAGAGGGGTGAATAGTAGGGGACACCAAGAGAAACTTGAGTGAATAAGAAAAATAGGATACTCTATTATACACAAAGTGGGCATGGGAAGAGGGGGGGACAAATACTATTTTAAGAAGGAGAGGAAGAGAGCATTAAGAGGTAATATTTAAACCTTACTCTCAGTGTAATAACTCGGAGAGGGAAGAGTAGCTATATTATCCATTGGGATAAAAAACTATCTAACCCTGCTGAGAAAGTCAGAAGGGATAAACCAAGGGGAGCAGGGGAGTGGGGAGGTCAAAAAAAGGGAGGGGAGAAGAAGGGGGAGGGAATTCATTAGGCCTTTAAAAATAAAAACAGGGGAATAACAAGGGAGGGGGTAGAAAGGGAAGCTAATCAAGGGAGGGGATAAGGGATACCAGCTCAAAGCAAACCACTGGTTTAAAAGAAAATAGTGGAAGAAGAAGGGGTGGGACTAGGTGAAGATACAAAAATGTCAGTGAATGCACAACTGATAATTATAACTCTGAATGTGAATGGGATGAACTCTCACATAAAATGGAAGCAAATAGCAGAGTGGATTAGAAACCAAAATCCCACCATATGTTGTCTACAAGAAACACATATGAGGCGGATAGGCATACACAAATTTAAGGTTAAGGGCTTGAGCAAAATCTTTTGGGCATCAAACGAGAAAAAGAAGGCAGGAGTGGCTATTATGATTTCTGACAAAGCCAAAGTAAAAATAGATATGATTAAAAAAGACAGGGAAGGTCATTACATCCTGATTAAAGGCAGTATAAACAATGAGGAAATAACACTGCTCAATATGTATGCAACAAGTAGTATAGCATCCAAATTCATAAAGGAGAAACTGGTAGAGCTCAAGAAGGAAATAGATAATAAAACCATAATAGTGGGAGATCTAAATATTCCTCTGTCAGATCTAGATAAATCAAACCAAAAAATAAATAAGAGGTAAGAGAGGTGAACGAAGTCCTAGAAAAATTAGATTTAATAGATATGTGGAGAAAAATAGGGACAAAAAGGAATACACCTTTTCAGCTGCACATGGTACATTCACAAAGATTGACCATGTAATAGGGCACAGAATCATAGCAAACAAATGCAAAAGAGCAAATATAATAAATGTAACCTTCTCAGATCATAATGCAATAAAAATAATAATTTGTAAGGGCACCTGGATAGGCAAAGCAAAAACCAATTGGAAATTAAACAATATGATTCTTCAAAACCAATTTGTCAAAGAAGAAATCATAGAAACAATCAACAATTTCATTGGAGAGAATGACAATGATGAGACATTTTACCAAACTCTGTGGGATGCAGCCAAGGCAGTACTCAGGGGGAAATTTATATCCTTGAGTGCATATATTAGCCAATTAAGGAGGGCAGAGATTAATGAATTGGGCATGCAACTCAAAAAACTAGAAAGAGAGCAAATTAAAAATCGCCAGATGAAAAGGAAATTAGAAATACTAAAAATCAAGGGAGAAATTAATAAAATCGAAAGTAAAAGAACTATTGAATTAATAAATAAGACTAGAA
The DNA here is from genome assembly GCF_016433145.1 of Gracilinanus agilis. Taxonomy (NCBI): domain Eukaryota; kingdom Metazoa; phylum Chordata; class Mammalia; order Didelphimorphia; family Didelphidae; genus Gracilinanus; species Gracilinanus agilis. Next base: position 298,045,091 of record NC_058134.1, on the reverse strand, counting down.
GCTTGTATTTTGAAAAAACAGATAAAATAGACAAAGTACTGGTCAATCTAATAAAAAAAGGAAAGAAGAAAACCAAATTGACAGTATCAAAGATGAAAAGGGAGACCTCACCTCTAATGAAGGGGAAATTAAGGCAATCATTAAGAAGTATTTCGCCCAATTACATGGCAACAAATATAACAATTTAGGAGATATGGATGAATATTTACAAAAATATAAATTGCCTAGATTAACAGCAGAAGAAATAGAATACCTAAATAATCCCATATCAGAAAAAGAAATTGAACAAGCCATCAAATAACTCCCAAAGAAAAAATCACCAGGACCTGATGGATTCACAAGTGAATTCTATCAGACATTCAAAGAGCAACTAATCCCAAAACTATACAAATTATTTGTTATGATAAGCAAAGGAGTCGTACCAAAATCCTTTTATGACACAAATATGGTACTGATTCCAAAGCCAGGTAGATCAAAAACAGAGAAAGAAAACTATAGACCAATCTCCCTAATGAATATAGATGCAAAAATACTAAATAGAATACTAGCAAAGAGACTCCAGCAAGTAATTAAGAAGATCATCCACCATGATCAGGTGAGATTTGTACCAGGAATGCAAGGATGGTTCAACATTAGGAAAACCATCCATACAATTGACCATATCAACAGTCTAACAAACAAAAATCACATGATTATCACAATTGATGCTGAAAAAGCCTTTGACAAAATACAGCATCCATTCCTATTGAGAACACTGAAAAGTATAGGAATAGAAGGACCTTTCCTAAAAATAATAAAACAGTATATACCTAAAACCATCAACAAGCATTATATGCAATGGGGATAAATTAGAAGCCTTCCCAATAAGATCAGGAGTGAAACAAGGATGCCCATTATCACCTCTACTATTCAACATAATACTAGAAACACTAGCAATAGCAATTAGAGAAGAAAAAGAAATTGAAGGTATCAAAATAGGCAATGAAGAGACTAAGCTATCACTCTTTGCAGATGATATGATGGTCTACTTAAAAAATCCTAGAGAATCAACTAAGAAGCTTGTAGAAATAACAACTTCAGCAAAGTTGCAGGATACAAAATAAATGCACATAAATCATCAGCATTTCTATACATTTCCAACACACTAGAGCAGCAAGAAGTAGAAAGAGAAACACCATTTAAAATCACCCTAGACAATATAAAATACTTGGGAATCTCTCTACCAAAACAAACACAGCAGTTATACGAAAACAACTACAAAACACTTTCCAAACAAATAAAACTGGATCTCAACAATTGGAAAGCCATTAATTTCTCATGGGTAGGATGAACTAACATAATAAAAATGAACATTCTACCCAAATTAATTTGCCTATTTAGCACCATTCCTATCAAATTACCAAAAAACTTCTTTATTGAATTAGGAAAAACTATAACAAATTTCATTTGAAATAACAAAAGATCAAGAATTTCAAGGGAAATAATGAAAAAAAAAATGTGAAGGAAGGGGGCCTAGCAGTACCAGATATTAAACTGTACTATAAAGCAGCAGTCATCAAAACAATATGGTACTGACTAAGAGAAGGGAGGATCAGTGGAATAGACTTGGGGTTAATGACATCAGCAAGACAGTGTATGATAAACCCAAAGAGCCCAACTTTTGGGACATGAATCCACTATTTGACAAAAACTGCTGGGAAGTTTGGAAAACAATATGGGAGAGATTAGGTTTAGATCAACATCTTACACCCTACACCAAGATAAATTCAGAATGCATGAATGACTTGAATATAAAGAGGGAAACTATAAATAAGTTAAGTGAACACAGAATAGTATACCTGTCAGATCTCTGGGAAAGGAAAGATTTTAAAACCAAGCAACAGTTAGAGAAAATTACAAAATATAAATTAATGGTTTTGATTATATTAAGCTAAAAAGCTTTTGTACAAACAAAAACAATGTAGTCAAAATCAGAAGGGAAACAATGAATTGGGAAAAAATCTTTATAACAAAAAACTCTGACAGGGGTCTAATTACTCAATTATACAAGGAGTTAAATCAATTGTATAAAAAATCAAGCCATTCCCCAATTGATAAATGGGCAAGAGACATGAAGGCAATTTTCAGGTAAAGAAATCAAAAGTATCAATAAGCACATGAGAAAGTGTTCTAAATCTCTAATAATTAGAGAAATGCAAATCATAACAACTCTGAGGTATCACCTCACACCTAGCAGATTGACTAAAATGAAAGAAGGGGAGAGTAATGAATGCTGGAGGGGATGTGGCAAAATTGGGACATTGATGCATTGCTGGTGGAGTTGTGAACTGATCCAACCATTCCGGCTGGCAATTTGGAACTATGCTCAAAGGGCTATAAAAGAATGCCTGCCCTTTGATCCAGCCATACCATTGTTGGGTTTGTACCCCAAAGAGATCATAGATAAATAGACTTGTATGAAAATATTTATAGCTGCGCTTTTTGTGGTGGCAAAGAACTGGAAAAGGAGGGTATGTCCTTCAATTGGGGAATGGCTGAACAAACTGTGGTATATGCTGGTGATGGAATACTATTGTGCTAATAGGAATAATAAACTAGAGGAGTTCCAGGTGAACTGGAAAGACCTCCAGGAACTGATGCAGAGCAAAAGGAGCAGAGCCAGAAGAACATTCTACACAGAGACTGATATACTGTGGTAAAATCGAATGTATTGGACTTCTGTACCTGCAGAAAGCAATGACACAGGACAGCTCTGAGGGATTTATGGTAAAGAATGCTACCCACATTCAGAGGAAGGACTGCAGGAGAGGAAACATATAAGAAAAACAACTGCTTGAACGCATGGGTTGGGGTGGACATGATTGAGGATGTAGACTTGAAACTACCACACCAATGCAACTACCAACAATTTGGAAATAGGTCTTGATCAATGACACATGTTAAAACCAGTGGAAATGTGCATCAGCCATGGGTGGGGGGAGAGCGTGGGGCGAAGGGGAAAGTAGGGACATGAATCATGTAACCATGTTAAAAATGAATATTAACAAATATTTAAAAAATTAAAAAAAAATAGACCCAAGTCAGGATTAGGTTTAAGGTAGTTTATTTACAATTAGGAAGGTAAAAGGTAGGGAAATAAAAAAGAGGGAGAGGATAGTACAGGCCTGCAGAGGTCTGGACGGAGAGAGAAGGATAAAAGGCTAAATAAATGAGGCTACAAGCTACAAGGCCTAGCAATCAGATAGGCTGGAGCCTACTTAAGGTAGAGTCTTAGAAAAAAAGCCAAGGTAGGCCAAGGAAGTCAGCCTAACTTACCCACGTGATCATTCAGAGTAGAAGCTGCCTGAGGTCTCCTCTGAGATCCTTCAGTGCCAAGTTCAAAGCGGGAACTCTCTTAGCAGGAAGTAACCAACATACTTAAAGAGACAGTATCTTTCGTCACCTCCCGTGGGTCCACCTCTAATTCAAGTGGACAAATGGCAACCTCTGCCCTGATTTGGACTGCCCAAAGGGCCGTCCCTTGTTCTTGATTTGTTACTTATTGTCACGTGTGGGTAACTCATCTCCCCTCCCCACTAAGGGAGGTGAGGATGACATCATCTCAGAGTTTTGACTATGAATGGACTATAGCTAATTCTATTTACACACTTCCACGAATATTTTCAACCATACACAGCTTTTTATGTTTCAGTAATGCCCTTTTAGAGCATAACCCTAGTGATGGGATCCCTAGGTCAGAGTTATATGACTCTTAATGTATATTTCCATCTTGTTTTCTAAAATAACAATCTACAGATGTTCTAGCATTGTAATATATGGTTTGTTTCTCCATGTTCTTATCAGTATTTAATTTGACCACTCTAACCCATCTAGTTCTCATTTAACATACATTGCCAGGACCATTTTTAGTTAGATTGGTATTTAGGCATGTGTGGAGTGAAATTCTGGAGGGCCTTGTACAACCCCAAGATCACTCTAATGTGCGGACAGGAAGACTTGATGCTGGCAGAGTTAGGTTTGCATTTTTTTAGTTGAATCAGGTTTTTAGGCCTGTCCAAGGATTTATCAGATTGCAACAGTTTAAGCTAAAACACTCTGAAATGTTTCATTGCATTGCAACACTGAGCTATAGCATTCAGACTGAGTCAAAATTATAACTTGTAAGTTTTGAGATTTCTCTCATGGAAATTAGGTCACCCCTAAAAACACCCAAATATATATAGTCTGAGAAAGTACAGAGGTTTCTGATTCAAGGGTACAGTTGGCAGTTCAGTTACTTTTTTTATCCCATGAGAGTGTTAAAATACGTAAGTCTTCTTTCTGTATTATGGTATTTCCCTTCACTGTACTCTGAAGCTACCTCACATGTTAAAGATTGTACGTCATAGCTTTCCCCCAGATAAGGGGGCTGGACAGAGAGGGGATGGGGGGAATCTTGCATAATATATTTATATATATAAAGCTATTGGAGGAAGGGGTTTCTTCTACTCTTCAAAAGGAGAGTTTGATATCTCCTAGTGGAGGGCTCCTAACTTCACTATTTTTCTATAGGAAGTTGCCAATCTATAATTACTAAAATTAATCAATGTATATTAGGGAATAATGCACAAATTTCATCCCACACAGGAAGCAGACACAATCTGTTGCCAGGACCATATTTTTTCCAAAACAAGCCTTTCCAGCTTGGTTATACCCAGTGGAACTTTTGTTCCAATTCCAGAACCCCTCAAGAATGCAGGATTACCTCCATAGTTTGATGATATTAAAGTAGACTTTTGCTAAATTATATTTATGCTCTCTAAACCATTATCGTCCCACCAGAAACTATGTTTGGATTTATGTGTCAGGTTTAGGTCTACTACTAATCTCATGCAGGTGTGTTTTCCATATAACTGTATTGGGAATAAATTAAGATTAGGAGTAATTAAGCATAAAATCTAATTAAGGGGTCAGCAAGCTAAAGACAAGGAAAAACTGCTAAGAGAGGAGGTTTTTTACCTTAAGTCCAGTTAGAACCTTGGGGAAAGGTTCCTGGCAGTGAATCTTGAGGAACTGAAAGTCTGTTAGGGGTCCAACTGAAATCCTTCTTCTGGGTTGTGTATCTGCCCTGGAAGGAGGCTAGAAACTTAGCTCTCTGGGAAAACCTGGAATCCTGAGTAGCAATTGGGAAAAGAGAAAAAAGTTGGAGTGTTTGGGAATAGTTGGAGAAAGGAAACCCAACAGATAAGAAGAAAGAAACCTATCTTTTTCATTTCAGTGATAAGAAGTTTTAAGTTAGGCTCAGGGAAACCTGAGCAAGAAGTAGATTCTCATGAATCGGGAGGGGAATTGGGATAAGCTTAGACCCCTGTTAGATTTAGAGAATCAGTCCTATCCTCAGTCTTTGTTATCTATCCTTACCTTTCCTAAACCTTTAAGAAATATTAAATAAGAGGTTTTTTTCTTTAACAAGCTGTCTCCAAGTCCTGTTACTATCAGCCATTTTTCACTAGGCCCAAACCTGTTACACAGGGCCTCAGCTCAAGTGCCATTACAACAATAGCAACCAAAGCCATAAAGAAGATATACAGTATCCCATTCTAAACCTAATAACTGTCATATTTAACTTATCGCAGGTTCTATTCATCTCCTTAACTTATTTCTTATTTATTTTTTGGTTTAATTTGGCCCAGTTCTAAGAGGGGAAAATTGAAGTTCTCCACTGTTACTATTTTGTTATGCAATTCATCCATATCTCATTTAGTTTTTCCTGTAAAAATCTGTGTCCTATAACACTCAATGCATACAGGTCCAATATTGATGCTTTATTATTCATAATGTGTATGTCATTCCTCCCCACCCCCCATACCCCAACATAATATAGTTATCCTGTTCATCTCTTTCAATTATATTAATTTTAGCCCCAACTCTTTCAGAGATCATGACTGGTATTCCTTGCCTTCCCTGGAACAGCTGAGGCATAGCAGTTTGCTCTAGTCCCTCACCTTCGTTCTCATATTCAGAGTGTTTCTTACATTGTCAAGTCCTGATTTTTTATCTTTTCTACTTTCTATTTTCTTCCCATGGATGAATCATCCCATTATACTCAGTGTCATAGTTACTAGTTATTCATTTCCAGCTATTCTGTTCCTCCTCGCTGTTTGTCCCCCATTTCTTTTGACTAATACTTTTCTGGTTCCAAATTGGTCCACCTTTCCAAAGGTCCCTCCCTTGTCCTTTCCTCCTTTTAATTCTTGTTCTAGCTACCTTTCCAAAAATCCCTTCCTTATCCCCATAACCATGCCCTCCTGTTTCTTCTTCTTCTTCTTTTTTTTTTTTAACCCTTACCTTCTGTCTTGGAATCACTACTATGAATTGGTTTCAAGGAAGAAGATTGGTAAGGGCTAGGCACTGGGGTAAGTGACTTCCCCAGGGTCACACAGCTAGGAAGTGTCTGAGGCCAGATTTGTTCCCAGGAACGCCTGTCTCTGGGCCTGACTCTCAATCCACTGAGCCACCCAGCTGCCCTCCTGTTTCTTGAAATGAGTTCGATTTTAAAAGTTCCTCTCCATTCTGTGCTGAGTCCCTCCCTATCCCCCTCATCTTATCCCTCTCTCTTGATATGTGCTCTCCTTCTTTATCCCATCTTCCTTCCCTCCTTTTTCTCTATTTTTTTAATCTATCTATCTAATTTTCCCATGTCTGATAAGAGTAGGATTCTAGTACCTCTTCCTCCCCTCCATTCTCCATTCCTCTTTCCTGTAAGATAGCCATTCTATCCTGCCTCCTCCTGGTCTATTCCATTATATTCACCTCGTCCTTTTGTGAAGTGGGATTTTTTGGGGGGAGCTTGCACCCCCAGAAATCACTAATGAGCAAAGAGGAGATAAGATGCTGGTGGAGAAACAGCAGCTTTATTTGGAGAAAACTGGACAGTGGGGAAGAGGGGGGAAGGAAGGAAAAGGAAATCTGCTTACACAAGATGCCTTCTTGGGGCAAAAATGTCCTCTCTCTTACATATAATCACAAGCTTTTATAATAAATCCTGACACAAGATTCTCCTCCTTCCCTCTGTCCAACCCCACGGAGGGGGTTGTGGGGTGTTTGGTAGGTGTTGGGAGGGGTTGTGACATTTCAAGTCGTGAGGGCATGATTTACATCATTACGTACCTCTAAATAAATGATCAAAAAACCCATGATTTATCATGAGATTTTCAGCCTGGGACAGTAAAGATACTTTTGAAACTCCCTCTTCTTTCCTCCTTCAGCCTGGAGTTAGCAAGTTTCCCAGGCTACAGAAAAACTCATCTCAAGGTTTTTGAAAATAGGTCAGGAAAATAAAAATTTTATGGCAGAGGGCAGCTCTACTCCAAGGAATAGTTATACTCAATGGTTTTGAAAATTGAGATTATAAGCCAAATACTAGTCTGAGAATTATACACTGAATCTCATCCCATACAACCTCAAACCCTCCCTCTATACACCCCCATTCAAAATAACCAGGCAATGATGCCATTCTCTATGGCCATAATGTCATTTTCCCAAAAAGGAACCAAATAATTTGACCTTTCAAGTTGCTTATGATTAAATGTCTTTCATTTCCTTTTGTATGTTCCTTATATATCAAATTTTCTGCTGAGTTCTGGGTTTTTTCCTAGGAATAATTGAAGCCCCTTTAGTTTATTAAATATCCATCTTCTACCTTTTATAATTATGCTCACCTTTGCTGGATATATTATTCTTGGTTGTAAGCTCAGTTCTTTTGTTCTACGAAATACTTTGTTCTGTGTCTTGCATTCTTTTAATTTTGTGGCTACTAAGTCTTGTGTTATTCTGATTAGTAGCTCCACAGTATTAAATTTTTTTCTTTTTTGTAGTATTTTCTCCTTATCCTAGGAGTTACAATGATAATAGCAATGATATTTCTGTGCATTTTATCTTTAGATCTCTTTGAAGTGGTGATCAGTAGATTCAATTTTATCTTACCCTCTGATTCTAGAATTTCTGGGCAGTTTTCCATGATAATTTCTTGGAGTATATTGTCTAAAACTTTTTTGATTGTAACTTTCCAGGAGTTCAGCTATTCTTATATTGTCTCTCTTTGATCTGTTTTTCAGGTCAGTTGCTTTTGTGATTAAGTGTTTCATATTCTCCTCTGTGGTTTCATTCTTTTGATTTGCTTTATTATTGTCTTAGGAAATTGTTAGCTTCTCCCTATTTTTTTTCTTCTGTGACTTACTGCATCTCTTTTTCCATTTGGGTGATCTGTCTTTCATCATTTTCTTGATTTTGTTTTATTTTTTCTAATTTCTCAACTTTTCTCATTTGACTTTTAAGGTCTTTTCTTAGCCCTTTGAAAAGGTCTTTTTCCGCTTATGGCCATTTATTGTATTTCTTTACTGTTTTTGAAGTAAGTGCTTTTATTTCACTGTTCACTAAGTTTGAGCTAAGATCTGCTCTGTTCCTGTAATAGCTATCAATATAGTTGGGTTCTTTATCCTTTGCACATTTTAATTTTTTAATTTTAAAAAATTTAGTGCCAAAGTCAGTTGATTTAATTATTGGCATTTTACTGGACTTGCAGGGTTCCTATTGTGCTGAGGTGTATTACCTTAGGTTTCAAGATTTTTTGTGTTTGTTTTTACTTGGGTCCTTTTTAGTTATTCCAGTTCTTATAGACTAGGGTCTCATGTAATTCCAGTTCTCCAACTCAAGCCCCAGTCCGTGACTGACCAAGTGTTCTGACCAGAGCCCACTGGCAATGCTGTCACTGCTACTATGGGACCCCATTCCCTCAGTAACCCTTTCACGGGTTACTTCCTTCCTCATTGCTCCTATTGCCACAATAGTAGTATTACAGGATCAAAAAGTATGCAGTTTTATAGCCCTTTGGACATAGTCCCAAATTGCCTTCCAGAATGGTTAGATCAGTCCACAACTCCACAAACAATGAATTCATGTCTCAATTTTGCCATCGCTGTCCTAGATTGTCTCTGGCTTAATTGTCTATTGGTCTCTCTTCTTGAGCTGTAGTCTTACATTAGCCTAATTTTGGGACATTTTGAACTGGATATCCTGTAGGCCAACATTTACAAAAGCAGCTAGGTGCTAAAGAGGATTTAGGAAGATTTGAATTCAAATCTAGACTCAGAAATTTGCTAGGCGTATGACCGTGGACAAATTATCAACCTTTATTTGCTTCAATTTCCTCATTTTTAAGTTAGAGATAATAAGAGTATCCACCTCCTAGGATCAAATGAGACAGTAAAGCACTTAGCACAGTCTGGCATATAGTAAGCACTATATAAATGTTAATGTAATGAGAATAAGTAATTATTATCTCACCTTTTCCCCCTAAACCCATCCCAGAGCAACTAGATGGTGCACACTAAGCTTGGAATTAGGAAAACTTATTCTTTGGAATTCAAATCCAACCTCAGATACATACTAGCTGTGTGACCCTGAGCTAGTTGTTCAACTCTGTTTGCCTCAGTTCTTCATCTGTAAAATTAGCTCAAGAAGGAAAACCTCCACTTTTTTTTTTTTTTTTGCCAAAAAAAAAAAAAAAAACCCAGTGGAGTCACAAAGAATCAGATGTCACTGGGATAAAACAAATAAACTACTACACAAGTGAAACTTTGCTTCTTTTCTAGAATTTCTGTTTTTGGTTACCACTGTCTTTCCAGCCACCTAGGTTCTTAGTCTTGCTGTCATCTTTTATTTCTTTCTCTTACCATATAGATGTAATCATTTGCCAAGTCTTTAAGTTGCAAGTTCTTCTTTAACTCACATGGCCAACTCCCTGCAAGACTTCCTCTCTACTCTGGACTATTTTGTAATAGTTTTCTAGTTAGTCTTCTTGCTTCAGGGCTTTTTCCATTCTGTCTTTCATGTAGCTGCCGTTGTGATATACATAAATTATATATCTAATAACATACTCCCCCACGCTATAAATTTCTTTGGCTCTCTATTACTTTTAGGATCAAGTATAAACTTCTCTGTTTGGAATCTAAAGACCTTGACCACAAGTTCCTGACTACATTTCTAGTATTATTGTAGATTTATATGCCCTTCTGCATGCAAGACATTTCCTCTCCTATCTCTATACCTTTATGTTGGCTGCCCTTCATGCATGGAGTTAAACTTCCTGTTCTTGGAATTAATACTTAATTTTAAAGTTTAACTGAATAATGAAGGCTTTTGTGATTGATATAGTTTTTATATTTCCATGTTGTCTCCTCCAAAAGAATGCCTTAAGGGCAGAGACTAGGACTACATTTTTGTTGTTTTTGTCTTTGTATGCCTGGTGCTCATCCCAGTATTTGGCACAGAGCCAATTATTTGTTAATTGATATGCATTTATAAAGAGAGTTTCTTTATTGGCATCCCATTTCTCAAAAATTCAGCTGCTCTGAACCAAAATAAAACACATTCCAGTAACTGTAAGGATCTTTTATGATCTTTAATGTATTTTTGGTAAGAGTGAAGAAATAGAATAGAAACATTGGAAGTTTTAACCTCAAGTATTGATGGGAAACAAATTTCTTCTCTCATTTATTTCCTACTTTTAATCCACAGAAACTTTTTTGCCTGAACTTCTTTATACCAATTTATTAGTCAAAAAGTTAAGAAGCAATAGAAGTTGACTATGGATTATCAATTGATAATCTTTTACCTTTTCACCCAATTTGCTTCAGGAACGTGCCATTAACCATGCAGCAGGAAGCCATGGAGTATCTGGGATATTTATGAAATATGATCTTAGTTCCCTTATGGTAACAGTGACTGAAGAGCATATGCCATTCTGGCAGTTTTTAGTGAGACTATGTGGTATTATTGGAGGAATTTTCTCAACCACAGGTAATAAAATATTTTTACATCTTATTTCTGGAAATGTTGTTTATTAATGGGAAAGAGTCTTGATTCAGAGTCACAAAGGAGGAATGATGCAATGGAAAAAATAATGGATTTATCGCATAAGTCCGGGTTTGAATCCCCACTTTGCAACTTAACCTATTTGGGCCTCGGTTTCCTCATTTGAGCAAAAAACTAAAAATTTGGTTTATACATTTGAACTCTCTTCTAGCTCTAAATCTATGATATTATAATCTGATTCTGAGTTCTGGCTCAAAAACTGTGTGACCTTTGGTTAAGGCTTTCTTTCCTTTTCTCGTCCATAAAATGGGTTAGTAATACATATCTATCTCACAATTCTGATTTGAGGAAAAATTTTTTAAAAACCCTTAACTTCTGTATATTGGCTCCTAGGTGGAAGAGTGGTAAGGGTGGGCAGTGGGGGTCAAGTTTTTAGTGACCCAGGGTCACACAGCTGGGAAGTGTCTGAGGCTGGGTTTGAACCTAGGACCTCCCATCTCTAGGCCTGACTCTCAATCCACTGAGCTACCCAGCTGCCCCCTTGAGGAAATTTTTTAAATCATTAAAACACTATAAATCTGAGCTACTGTATAATAATTTTTCATCACATCATAAAATGTATTATTTAAAATAGAGGCCTATAAATTAATCTCATTTGATTGTCAAAACTGTAGTCCTGAATTGAAAATAGATAATATATCATGAGTTCAATTTTACTTAAGTTGCTATTACAAAGATTAATAAGATTGTAGTTCTGCAATTTTCATAAGAAATGCTGTTGAACAAGGGAAAGATAGTTTTGTCCAGAACTTCAGGATAAACATATCCTATGTTTAGGATAGCATGTAATTAAATAATTTATGTTTATTGCTCATCACAGTTTTTAAAAAGTCGAGGTATTGGGTATACCCTTTTTTCCTTGATTTGTAATAATCACGTGCTACTTAGCATATGTACTGTTGCAATATCATTAATTTCCCAAAAGAAACAAAAACAACCTTCAGTGTTTTTTTACTTTGGAAATGTTTCAGGAATATACTTGGAGAAATTGGATTTCAAGGACCAAGAGCTCTGTGGCCTTAATTTTTCATATAATTTTTTAAATGTCTATTTTCCTTGAAAATTACAATTCTAAGTTAAGCTGTTGCGTAAGAAGTGTCATCCATGAAATTACTCGCTGTTTTCCACACCTTAATCCATAATATCTGATTAGTTGTTATTATTCTTAAATTATAATTCAGGAATTAGTTAAAAAAGAAAATACTTATTGTTTTCTGACAGTGTACTTTATAAGTACTTATTCTTAACTACAGGCATGCTTCATGGAATTGGAAAATTCCTAGTTGAAATAATTTGTTGTCGTTTCCGACTTGGAGCCTACAAACCTGTTACTTCTGTAAGTAAGAATAGTAAATCAACTATCTGAATATCAATATTGTGTTTCATATATTGCAGCATTTCAAATAGAGGTTGAGAGGCAGTGTCAGAGATAGGAAGACCTAAGTTCCAAGTCTAGCCTTTTTATATTCACTGATTGTGTAACCTTTTTACTGAAGCAAGTTACATAACTTCTCAGGCATTTGTCCTGGCCAGTGGAAAAGCTTGTCTGCTTTGGTGTAGGGTGCTTGCTTATTTGAGGATTCCGTAAGTCAGTAAAATGACAGGTGTGTGTGTGGGGGGGAAGCAGATGTTTTTCAGGATGCCCAGCATATCGAAAATCAGTGAAAATTGTTTCTATCTTTACATCGAAGGCATGTTTCAAGAATTAAAAGTAATAATCTGATCTTTTTCTGTTATGTTTTCTAGGTCCAGGATGGCCACACAAACAACCACTTACCTCTTACAAAAAATAGTATACATAACACCTCCTGAGAAGAGGAAAAAAACTTTTTTCCGTGACAGAAAACTTTTTTTAAATAATAAAATATTGTGCAATATGTTCAAAGAAAAGAAAGTATGAATGGGAAGGAGAAATCACACTTAAAAAAAAAAAACCAACCACCACCACCTTGTGTATGTTGTATTTGTTACAAATTTGTTAGAGGAGGCCACAAAGCCCATCTTCTTATTGAACCCAACATGAGAAATTCTGTGAAGAAAATCCCCAACTACAGCAGATGAGCAGTCAGCTTTAAAATCAGGCCATTCTGATTGGTAAGGTAGATTCTTAAAAGAAAAAAGTCAAACTGCATATAAATAAAAAAGTAGTGGATATAGTGAATCACTTTATTTTTATAAAGACATCATGTTAGAATTAAAACATGTTTAAGGTTAGTCCTGACATTGAAAGTCAGTGAACAGTCTTACTATTAACACAGAAAAAGAACAGAAATAAGGCCTAAATATAGCCATAGTAATATTAATGAGCCATACTAATACAAAGATTCCATTAGTTAAAGCTGGTCTAAAATAAGAAATGTGACCTAATTGCTTTTTACCATAATTGGATCTTTTAATTATCTAACATTGCTCTAGCCAAGAAGATGATAAAATTGAAAGTTACTATGATGACACTGATGCTTGGAGTTGTAACCAAGGTATCTTATTGACAAAATTTGAGAATTCTTTTGGATGGGTAGTAGGAAAACCTATTGTATCAATTCCTTTTTTGCAAGGATTTTATCATCGAACATATAGTGTAAGGAATTTAAAACTGCAAAAAGTACATCTATATTAGTGGGAATTAATCTTGTAAAGGAATTTAGACATGGGATATTTAGGTTGTGTTGGTTTATGTTAATTTATTCAAGCAATATGAAGTTGAAGAGCAAATCGAGAGGAACCAGTATTATGCTTAAGGAAAAGATACAGGGATATAAAGAGTAAAGATGAAGAAATGTGATTTGTAACATATATGGCCCAAGTTTTCCTCCTTTGTAAAATGATGGGATGTGACTGAAGCAATTTTCAATTCTAAAATTCCATGGGACAAAGAAACAAGTTGCTTTATTAATATTAAGAGTATCAGGCCTTAGATTTACATTTTGGCAGAGTGTAGGGTATATAGCTATAATCTTAGATTAATTATAAAATAGTAGTATAATAAAATTGAAAGTAAAAAGAGGACTGTAATCTGAACTGCCATTCACAGCTATATTTTCCTATTCAATAAACTTGCCAAACTTTAGTTTTCCTTTTGTAATAAATACTTAAGGATTTGAAGGAAGCATTTATTCATTCACAAAGTTCAAATCAGTAAGGGGAAAATGAATGAGGAAATCTTGCAGGTAAGTGATAGCTTAAATCAAATAAATGCTAATATAATAAACTGAAAATTAAATGGTGGTTTTATAGATAGTGGTATATCAGAAGATATCAGAAGACAGTAAACTAAGAGTTATCTGGTAGACTTAGAAAAAAAGGTGGGGGGAGGGGATTGCTTTTTTGAAAATAATGTTGATAACTTAAAAAAAAAAAAAAAAAAAAACATCCCTTACCTTCTCTGTCTTAGAATCAGTACTATGTATCAGTTCGAAGGCAGAAGAGTGGTAAGGGCTCGGCAATGGAGTTTAAATGACTTCCCTCGATCACACAGCTAGGAAGTATCTGAGGTTCAGTTTGAACCCAGGACCTTTAGAGCTGGCTCTATCCACTGAGCCACCTAGCTTCCTCTATTGCTAACCTTTTAACATAACATGGAGAAGCAAAGGGAGAATTACTGAAGGAACTAGTTTGTAGTAGAATTCACATGTAGCAAGTACTTTGCAGAAAGTAAAAATATAACTGAAAAATTGAAAAATTTTAAAACATGAAAGCCTCTTAACTCATTGAATTTCTGCTCAAAAATAGTTTGGTTCTAGGATTTTGATGAATGATGACTTTTATGTGCCTAACAAAGTATTAGAATTTTACTTTGAAAGCCAATTTGTAGCATGTGCTTTGTATTAGAATGTTTTAAGTAAAAAGAATCAGAACTTCATCATATTACAAGGTTTTGGATAGCTTAATCCAATAAAGTGTAGGTTAGTTGATATCCATCTCTAATCCTGAGGGGAAAAAATCTCCCATACAACTCTAGAGCCACCATTTTGATTACAAAGAAATGTGCTGTAGAGGGTTTTTTTAAGGGCATTTAAAAAGATTGCTCACAAAGATTTTTCTTCTCTCATAATATTTAAGGTTTTGCAGATATCTCTTGCTTTAAAGAATGAATCTGTCCCAAGAAAGCAGAATTGTTACTTCCTTCAAATCAAATCCTGTTATGTCACTGACTTTCCTCAAGCAGACAAATGACTTTTTTATAAAGGGTTTATAAGGTGGGGACCTGAGACACCTCCATGATAGATTATAATCAGGGAACTACATTTATGAGTATTTCTTCTCAACAAGTATTTTTTTTTCATTTTGCACTTTGTGATTCAACCTGTAGCAACTTTCCCCTTAACCTGGAGCTTTCCTTTTAGTCCTTACAGCTTTATTAAAACTTTTTTTGCCTAGATGATTGAAATATCTAAAAAGAAGAGTAGTCAGAAAAGTATTCATTTTTGTCTAATATCAAATGATGCTGCTATCATTATAGTTTGAGAATTCCTTAATTTGAGACTTCAGTTTCTATACAGTCAGTTTGTTCTCTGTATAATCAGTTTTGCATGTGGACTCAAAACAGAATAGTTCTACAAGTTATTTTCATCTGGGTATAAATGAATTTATATATGTGTAGTTCATTGCTACACATCTGTTCATCCTTAAATCTTAAAAACTTATAAATAACATAAGTATAAAATAGAGAAATTCTATGATTAAAAATGCATTAATGTGGGCAAACATTTTTAATCCCTTATAACCTAACCTTTTAAAATATTTTAAAAATTAACACATTTCCTACAAAATTGGGTAAGGACATGTTACATGTTTTCTCTACATCTGTGCTACTTACCATTAATTCAAGAATGAGAATTGAAATGGTTTCTACTCTTCTACTGCAGACTACTTTCTTTTGATTGTTTGATTGAACATGATAGGTTCGTGTTTAAGGTGTACACATTACAAGTAATTCAAGAAAATCTTTAAACTCCACCTTAGAAATTTATAAGATTTCAAGAAACGACTTTAATATTTTGTATTTTAGAATTTTGGCTTCAGTTCCATGCAGCCATCCTCTTCAGTATTTGGAATCCTGACGATGAACTCTCAGCTACCTTTTTTGGTGCTTTCCAAAAAAGGGGAGAATGTATATCATTTCCCCTGGAGTATCTTGTGTGTTTTATAGACATATACCACACTGTGTAGTCACTTTAGGGTCAGGAGTTTGTTTTTTGTTTTCCAAACCTCTGATGTATTTTTCCCAGAAACATTTATCCACAATAATGAGGTAATTTCTGTTTTATGAATAGAGACAAGACCGCCTAGTTTTAAGTTGTTTTGCTTTGGGGTTTTATGTTGTTTTTTTAGGAATAAGTTAGAAGAATTGAAAAATCCTCCCCCCCTCCCAATTATTTCTCATGACCCAGGACATTTGGAATAAATAAAATAGTAAACTATCAAAACAACTAATTTGTCTTGATCTAAAGGGGAAAAAAGATATATCCTCAAATATACCTTAAACATGACAACTGCCCTTCTGAATAAAAACTTAGTAAGGATTTTAATATAATGACCCTCATTTTCCCTGCATGTTGAACTATTCATATGGACTTCTTTTTTCCTTTCTTAGAGCAAAGATTGGCACCAAAAAATCATGTGGGAAAATTGAGGATATTATTAGTGTTGTCCACCTGGATACTAGTTTGAGTAAAATGAATGTAGAAAGTTAGCACTATTTAAGAAAACTTTCAAGTCCTTTTGTAGATTTGTTACTCATTTATTTTATTTTATTTTTTAATTTAAAAAAATTTTTTTTATTAAACCCTCACCTTCCATCTTGGAGCCAATACTTGGCTCCAAGGCAGAAAAGTGGTAAGGATAGGCAATGGGGGTCAAGTGACTTGCCCAGGGTCACACAGCTGGGAAGTGTCTGAGGCCAGATTTGAACCTAGGACCTCTCGTCTCTAAGCCTGGCTCTCACTCCACTGAGCTACCCAGCTGCCCCCTTTGTTACTCATTTTTTTTTTTTTTAACCCTTAACTTCGGCGTATTGTCTCATAGGTGGGAGAGTGGTAAGGGTGGGCAATGGGGGTCAAGCGACTTGCCCAGGGTCACACAGCTGGGAAGTGGCTGAGGCCAGGTTTGAACCTAGGACCTCCTGTCTCTAGGCCTGGCTCTCACTCCACTGAGCTACCCCTTGTTACTCATTTTTAAAAGAAGTACCCAAGATATTTAACTTGCACAATGCTATATTTATTTAAATTTTCAGGGGAAATTTTTTTCATACAAGTATGAGGAAAATAATGTCAATCTTAAATGAACAAAAGATAACCAATATCTTAAGTAGATTTATGATAATTAAAGCTTGTTAATTTGTATCTCTCACATTTTGTAAAAATAAGCCTTAGTATCTCATTCCTTAACAAGTATACATTTATGAGCCATGAGTATTATAGGATATCTTTACAAATGAAAGAAGTGCTTATTTAGTGTTTGAACAGGTCATAGTTCCAATAAATCCTTTATTTTAGTTTTTTTAAATATGAATACCTGGAACTAGCCTGATTCTGTCTTTCTCCCACCCTACCTATGTGTAATTCCAGGTTGGGAGCAGTGGATCATATAAATTGGGGGAACACTTGCTCAAAGTGCTTCCCTGGATATCAGAAGAGCTACATCAGGAGGCTCAACTCTGTTCCAGTTAAGCATCCCCTGCTATGCTGAGTAAGCACAGTTTAAAAAGGCACCACTCCTTACTTATGAACCATGGAGGCCAAGTGCTGGTTTTCTTTATTTTTTAAATTTAATGATACCAGACCCCTAAATCAAGAATGAGCATCTTTCTAGATCCTTTTTAGTGGGATGTTAGGGCATTAGTTCCTGTTTATATTTTGTGGCTAACAAAGACCTTTTTTTAAGTTGCAAGAATAGCTGATCTTTGGTAGGTAGAATCTTCTTTCTTAGATGTTCATACAGTTTGATCATAGGTTTGAAGGGGAAAAATTAGGGAAGTGTTTCTAATTACTGTTAAATGAAAACAGTAAGGTCTTAGGTGATCTATTTACTATGAAGTTTACCAGAGTAATAGAAGCCAAATGAAGCATAACTGACAAGATGCTGGTGAGATATGAACTGTAATTCTTAGCTTTAGGATTATCTGATTTGATTGATTTATCCTGTGCACTTAGAGGCAAAAACTATTCCATGGCATTTAGTGTGAGCGTGGTATAATGGAAGGAACTTTGACTTTGGGGTTAAAGGATTTAATTTCTGATGTTTGTTTTCTACCTATCTGACCCAGGCAAATTGTTTTACCTGCCTGGGTCTTAGTACCCTCATCTGTAAAATGAAAGTGTTGGACAGGATGGCCTTTGAGGTCCCATCTAGCCTGTGATATTTTATCATATTAAATATCCAAACCAGTCAGGGCTTTATATAGAAAAGCTCCTGATCAGTGATAAGCATGTTCCCTTCATAATAATAACTTATATGAATAGTCCTTTAAGGTTTATAAAGTACTTTCCTTTTAATAAACTTTTAGAGATTAAGAAAACAGGCTTAGATGAACAAGGAGACTTAAGTATGATCACACATTTATTAAGTAACTGTTAGGATTTGAACTCATGTCTTAGTGTTGAAGTCCACTTCTTGTTTTTTCATTACATCATAGCTTAGCAACAACAAAAAAGGAAAGCATATGGACAGCTCTATTCTGTACTTCCTATAAATGTAAGCATGAAAATGTTCCCAAAAGGATAATGTAAGAACATGATAAGAAATAGGTTTTAAAGGAATTTTTTTTTCATCCAGAAAGATGAAAGATGAAGAAAGATGTCTAGAAAGTCTGTAAAATATAGGGGCAGCTGGGTGACTCAGTAGATTGAGAGCCAGGCCTAGAGACAGGAGGTCCTGGGTTCAAAACTGGCCTCAGACACTTCCTAGCTGTGTGACCCTGGGCAAGTCATTTCACCCCCATTGCCTGGCCCTTGCCATTCTTCTGTCTTGGAGCCAATACACAGTACTGATTCCAAGACAGAAGGTAAGGATTTAAAAAAAAAAAGTATAAAATGTAGAATTCCAAATGAAAAAATATATTTGTGCGCTTAATTCTGATATAATAAGGGTGCAGTCCTAGGAACATAGATTTAGAGATGGAAGGAATATTAGAAAACCTTCCGGTCTAATCTCATTAATGAAGAAACAGAGACCAAGGGACTTGGTCTAAGTTTTTTAGGTAGGAAGCTCAAAGGCAGGATTTGGAGCAACGTCTTAAAGTTTTATAGTTGGTATCTTTTTCTATTGTACCAAACCACCCCTACAATATAATTTCTTGAAATTTAAAAGAGGAATATTAGACAATCATAAGGAACTATGTTCTACTTATTACCTAACTTGAACTGCAAGACATTGTACTAGTAGATCATCATTTATAAGAATATATACAAGGGGATGGTCACATTTATAGATCTTCTAGGAAAATTTTTTTAAAAAAATTGGTTTCTCCTTTTGAAATTGGTGATAGCACCGAGAAGGAGGTATTTTACCAAGACATCAAAGGCTGAGTAGAATGGTAAATGGGGCTATCACTGAAATAATGTGATAATTCTTATGGGATGGATATATGATTCTGAAAGTGTGGTGGAATTCTGATAGATGTGGTGGTAGATCACTGAATAATAGACTTGGAGTCCAAAAAAATAAACCTACCTTCTAGTCTTGCTAGCTGGACAAACATCACTTAATCTCTCAATCTTTAATGATCTGTAAATGGGGATAGTAATTGAATATACTATTCAAAGTTGAGAGAGATGAAATAATATATGTAAGACCACTTGCCTAATGAGCAAGTTCATAAATGCTGAAAAATTAAAATACTTTAAACATAGTAATTTCTGTTTTTTCTCAATTTTCAAAACTATTTAAATGTCTTATTAGTGTCCTAATATGGAACAATCCTGGTAAGTTTAAGCTCGAATTGGTTGGAGAATATTGCTAATAAGGTCAGAGGTCATAAGCATGCTCCAGCTAGTCAATTTAATGCAGATAACTTAATCATTATATTTAACCCTGACCTGCCATCTCGGATATGAATTCTCATTATTCAAAGTGATAACTTAGGCAAGCAATGGAATATTTGTAAAAGCCTATGAACATCACTGGAAAAACAATTCAAAGCACAATTGATTTTGGCTTAGTGTCATATCCAAATGCAGCATAATAAGTATATTTAAGAAATATACATTAAATTTTTTTTTAATTCAGTACCCATCTTCCAACCCCCCAAATCCAAAAAAATAAAAAAAAATTGAGTTCTGGTTGTTTGCCAGGAAAGGGGGCTTTACTTTTGAATTTCTGACTATGCAGTGGTTCCCAAACTTTTTTGGCCTACCCCCTTTCCAGAAAAAATATTACTTAGCCTCCTGGAAATTAAATTTTTAAAAATTTTTTAAAATTTTAATAGCAATTAATAGGAAAGATAAATGCACCTGTGGCCCTGGATCGCTGCAGCACCCACCAGGGGGCGGTAGTGCCCACTTTGGGAATCACTGCTTTTAGAGGATAAACTCACATGCCCTCTTACAGGAAAAGCCTTCTCTGATTTCTACCACCATTCCATTTAATAGTTTCCCCACTCTGTTTTTAAGACCTTCAGTAATGAATTCAAATTCCTCTAATCATCCTATTCTGTTTTTGAAGTTAGCTTTTCCTTATTTTGGGCCAAAATATGCTTCCATATTGTTTACATCTGTTGGGTCTAGCCACCTTTTCCTAGGACTAGACAAATACAAGTCCTCCTAATTTCTCCATTCTGGACAAAACAATTGGGAGAGACCTCAGTGAAATTTCTTTATCTAAAATTTCAGTAAAGTTCACAGAAATTAGTCTAATTCATTTTCTACATGAACAACTCTTCAAATAGTGAAGGAAAAAAGTTTTACAACTCATACAGTGGGCCTGCTTGGTTAACAGTACCTACATCAAGGCCAAATATGTTTTTACTACCTTATTTTAGTTTCATCTTGTAATTGTACTACCTTTGTAGGCCCAATTTTATAAGAACAGTGAAAATATTGGCTTACATAATTTGCTTTACAACTCATAAGGCGAGTATGTTTTTATTGATAGAGGATTACCAAATGTAGGAATGAATTAAGTCTTACTAAATGTGAATTTGCAGGGATAGGTTTCCATCTGCCCTTACATACATCTACTGTTATAAAATTAGGACATTTAGCGGGATTTTGTCTTCAACACAAACAAGGATATCTACCTATCTTTATCCCCTACTCTAGTCTTCTCTGTTTTATAAGCTTCCAGCCTTTCTATTAATGAGCCAGCTGCAAATTGGGACCCTAATAAAGTATGGCAAAAGTGATTTCGAGTTTTGCCCCTCTCTGTCTTACAATACATCCTTTGGGGACAGTGAAATTTTGAGTGGGACAGGTGAGTCTCAGAGGATTAGAAGACATGAGTAAATTATGACCGTGGTCACGTATTACCTTTCTTCCCAAACTCCTTCATCCTCCAAACTCCCTATTTACAATTTGAGGTCATGACCATCTTTCAGTCATCCATGTTTTTGGACCTCTGATGACTTCAGTTTCACACCTCAGTTCCCTCACCTCACATCCACATATCCAGTTGCCAAATCTTATTGGTTCTATCTACCTATCTCACGACTGCTCTCACACAACTACAATCCTAGTTCCTACTTGTCACCACATCTAAACTATTTGTTAGTTTCCCAGTTGGACCTCCTTCCTTAAGTCTTCCCCACTCCAAAGTGATTTTCAATAAATTCTAGTGACTAGGATCAAATATTTCATCTTATTTTTAAAATGTGTATTACATAAGTAATTTATAAATCTGTCAATATATACATTGGAAGAGTAAGTTTTTTTTTACTGACATCTAAAAAATTTAGAATGTACTTTATTTTTTTATTAAATATTTAAAGTAATTTTTAAAAATTTCAAGTTCCAGATTCTCCCTCCCACCTTGTACTCGCTTTGTAGGCAAACACTATATCAATAATAATGTGAGGTCATACAAAACATTTCTATATTAGCTATAATGAAAACCTGAGAGAAGTATACTTTAGTTTGCACTCAGATCAGTTCTTTCTATGGAGGTAGATAGTACTTTAACATCATGAGAACTTTGGAATCATCTTAGATTATCATACTGATCAGAGGAGCCAAGTTTTTCACAGTTGATCATTATACATTACAGAATTACTGTGCATAATGATCTGGTTCTTTGACTATTATTGAGAAATGGCTTTTATTTTTATAAATTTGAAATGAGACCTTTATCAGAGAAAAAATTATAAAATTTTTTTATGTCACTTCATTGTCTATGGTACTTATTTACAAAATGTAGTTTTCTTGATTATCTCTTTTAATTAGGTCTCTGCTTTTGCTTCGTCTTAGATTATGGTTGCTACTCCTTTTTTACTTCTGCTGAAGCATAATAGATTCTGCTTCAGTCCTTTATTTTTTTTTAAACCCTTGTACTTCGGTGTATTGTCTCATAGGTGGAAGAGTGGTAAGGGTGGGCAATGGGGGTCAAGTGACTTGCCCAGGGTCACACAGCTGGGAAGTGGCTGAGGCTGGGTTTGAACCTAGGACCTCCTGTCTCTAGGCCTGACTCTCACTCCACTGAGCTACCCAGCTGCCCCTAGTCCTTTATTTTTTAACTGTATCTGGTTTTGTATTTCAAGTGTGTTTCTTGTACACAACATATTGTTAGATTTTGGTTTTTGGTAATTCTGCTATCTGCTTCCATTTTATAACTCAGCTCATCCTATTCACATTTATAATTATGATTATTGTATATTTCCTCACTGTTTTCTTCTGTTTATTCTCTTTTTTTTTTTATTATCCTGTCCCTCCTCAAGTCTATTTTTAATTCTGACCACTGTCTGTCTTAACCCACCTTCCTCTTTTATCACCTCCTCTTATCTCTTTCCTCCTGTTTCTCTGTTGGGTTAGCCATCCAACTGTGAATGTGTGTGTATGCTTCCCTCCATTAACCAATTCTGATGAGAATGAGATTCAAGCATTGCCCCTTCCGTCCCATTTTCTCCTTCACTATAAAAGCTTTTCTTTGCATGTCTCTTTTATATAAGAAAAAATTTCCCCTTTTCCTTTCTCCCTATGCATCCTTCTTTCGTTCCCCTTCAATTTTAAAATTTTTTTTTGGAGATCATCCTAAACATAACTGGATCACATTCAGTCCTCTATGTACTCTTAACTTCCCTAACGATAAAGTTCTTAATAATTACATGTAGGCCCTAAATACCAGGCTATTCATGTCAGGCTATGTAGTAAAAGTTTTGTGACAGGCTATGTAGTAAAGTTTGAATACGAGGACATTTTTTTTTTTTTACATTTTTAAACCCTTAACTTCTGTGTATTGGCTCCTAGGTGGAAGAGTGGTAAGGGTGGGCAATGAGGGTCAAGTGACTTGCCCAGGGTCACAGAGCTGGGAAGTGTCTGAAGCTGGATTTGAACCTATGACCTCCGTTTCTAGGCCTGACTCTCAATCCACTGAGCTACCCAGCTGCCCCCCTGAGGACAATTTTTAAAGTTTGGATTGTAGAGGGGAGAAATTTGTTTTTAAGTTTCAAGTAAGAGCTGGTTAAAATAATCCAGGTGAGAGGTAATGAAAGATTAAACTAAAATAAAATGGGATTCTGTCTGGCATGTCTGTGCCCTGAAGGAATTTGTAATCAGGCAGGAGATGGAAGCCCATATAATGGAAACCAGTGTTAAAGAATCAGAACTCTTACTAAGAGAGATTCTTTGGAAAACTACAAAGGTTTTTTTTGATGATGTTGTTTTTGTGAGTAGGTTTTGAAAAGTATTTTCTTTCCACCCCTGAAAAACCTTAATATATATAAGCACAAATAAAGACATAGTGAAAAGAGGAAATACTCATTTTTATTCAATTTTTTCTTAATCAAAAATAAAAATGTGATTATTTGATTAATGAAATTATTGAAATTGTTGAACATAATCAAAAAGCATAGCCAGTAATTTCTTAAGACTCTTGTCCCCATCCCAGTGAAACATTTTGATTTGTATATTTTAAAATCAGATTTGTTTTGTATCTTTATATTTCTTTAGCTAGCATCTGAAAAACTCAAAAGATTTCTTCCCACCTGCTTTGTCTCAGAGTTGGGACCAAGTTAAATACTTTGGACTGTAGGAAATTTGGGCCTTTTCCAAAGAGGTCTCTTGTGGAGCCCAGGGACTGAACCTTTGATTCATTGGTTCAGAAAAATTGAATGAGGAAACCTCATTCCCACCTTCTCTGCAATCTGCAGGTTTAGAGAATTGCTCGTGGCCTAGAAGTTAAGTAATTTGCCTAGTCATGAAGCTAATATATATCAGAAGGGAAACTTGAACCCAAATCTTAACTCTGAAGTAGGCTGTTTCCTATTCCATTCTACTTTGTTGGGGCCTCCAAAGATCTCTAATCTTGTTGAATGTCATCCCAATATATGAATATAAATGAGCTGTTTTATTAATACATTTTGCCAACATTATTCTTCATTTGGCTAGTTAGATGTTACTCCTTGCTCTTTTAGTTTTTGAAAATAAAGTTGTTGCCACCGGCACTGTCAAATAAGTTCAACATCCAGAAATTGATAAAATTTTGTCAGTGGAAATTATGTTAAAGGAGAGAAATTAACATCTGCCTTGCTGCTGTACCCTAAGGGCAATGGGACTTCTCCATTTGATGTGTATCAGAAATCTATGTGTGTTGTTTCTCCTAATAAAATGTGAGCTCTTTTGAGAGCAAAGATGGTCTTTTTTATTTGTATCCCCAGTGCTTAGCAAAGGGCTTTGCACATAGTAAGTACTTAATAAATTATTTAATTCATCTATTCTACTCCAAACAAAGGCTGATTTGGAGTCAGAGAAGTTTGGCTTGAATCTCAGATTTATCATTGGGCTAAATGACCTCTTAACCATTCCTTCCCGCACACTCTGTGGTCATATGAGCGGTATTTTTGGAGTAAGTGGTTTAATACCACATAGCAAGCACTAATTACTGGGAAAGATGGGAAAGAAAATGCTATAATACTCTTTTGAAAAATAGTTGTTCTGATATCATTAACCCAATCAAATTAGCTTGTTCGTATTGCACTTGAAAATAAAATAAACTTAAAACACCAATCGGTTTGCCCAAGATTATAAACCCTTCCTCTGTACATAGTACACTTAACACTGAGTCAGCTAGACTTATCAGGTTACTTATAAATAGAGCAATATTTTCAACCTAAGAACTACAAATACCTAGTTTCAAATCCTGTTTTACTTAATACCTTTATAATATATTCTAATTTTCAATTAAGAAATGATTTTTAAATTTGTCTTTGAAAATCACTCCCACCACTTGCCCTAATTGAAGTAACAGCTACATGGGGCTTAAATATAAATAGAATTTACAGTGAAAATGGAATTTTAACTAGCACAATGGTATGATAGAAGAGGATAGGGAAATGATTAAAAAAAAAAGTAATAAACTACTTGGGGAGTAGTAACTAACAGGAATTGGAATACTGGTATTTAAATCCAAATTATATCAAGTCAAAGCCTTCGTTTAAACTCATATCCTAAATACAATTTGTGTCATGAACATGTTTTTTCTTTAGTGATATTTATTTCCTAGTTAAGGAACTCTTTTCTATCAGGACTTGAAAATATTAATCACATTGAGAGGAAGGGAAGAAAGTTAAAAGATTAGCAATTTCTCCTACAGCACTTGTTAATGAGTTGAGAATGTGTTCTCTGTCCTTTTTTATTTTTAACTTTTAATTTAATCCCCAGAATGATGCCACAGTACAACCTTGCCCTTAAAATTCACATTTTTCAACTCTATTCTTTGACATGTTTTGTGCCTTTAAAACTGACAGTATCAAAATGTAGTAAAGGGAAAAAAAGGAAGGAGAAAGGTGTTATTTCCACATATATAAATGTCAAATACAGTAATTGGGTAATTATTCTAGGATCATTTTTCCTACAAAGTTCATGATTATGGCTTAAGAGATTGCAATGAGGTTTTATTTTCATTAAGCATCCTCTGGAATATGAAGTACATACAACATGAATCGAGAAAATAGGAATTAAGATGAATACATGACTACACATATGCTGTGTAACAGGTAAAAGGACAAGTTCCCACATGATTTCTAATGCTTGATGGTCACAGTTTGATATGTTCAAGGAGCTCAACAGAAGATGCATAAATTTTGATTGTTCTCAGTGCCTGAAGGTGCTGGATGCCCTGAAGTAGGAAAGGAATTTATAGCAGAGGCTCACCACAAAGTACCAGATATTCCGAGCCATCTGTGATCTTGCAATGAAGAAGCGCCAGATGATGAGGAAGACGACGGTGTTAAAGAGGTAGTAAGTGTTTCTGAGCCTGAGAAACAGACATGTGTGATTTAGGGGAGAAAAAAGTGAAACAATACTCTAAACCTAAAAGTATTAAGCACCTATAGAGTATGTAGAATTACATTTCAAAGAATGTGTCCTAGTAAAGATTAGGACATAGTCTCTGCCATCAGGGACTTTATAGTCTTAAATGTTAGGATTAGGAAATTCTTAAGTAAAAGCTGTAATAAAAGCAAATTAATCTCTAAAGTACCAAGCAGGCTGGAAATAGTTTATTTACATGTGATAAGATCAATGTGTTTGGTTTATAAAATGGAATTAATGTATTCAAGAATTTGGTACAGTTAATCCCCCAAACAGTTATGAGCAAGATTTATTTTCTCCTTAGGCTGGTAGGTCACCTTAGCTAATTTTCAGAGGATCAGCACCTGATCTATTCTAGGTCTATGGTCTAAGGATATTTTCATATTTCATGTACTCTAAGTGGAAATGACTAGCTCTAGCCCAGTACAGCAGAGCTAAGTTAAGCCTCAGTATTCTGTTGAGTACTCTGAAAGAGTACTAATAGGAATAAAATTAGAGAATTGTATTAACCCAATATGGAGCAGGTGGTTTCTAAATCTAAACTATCCAACACTGGTAATATTATCAGAGGCTACATCGATACTGTATGATTCTAGTGCCCCAAAACACTGAACTCCAAACATTCTCTTCTCCCCCTACCAAATTATTTGGATTTGGCCTAGCTAGTAGCTCTAGTATAAATTGTAATCCTAGCCTCATCAACCATTTAGTAAGCTACTTGATCATTGGCAGGTCTTTGGTGATCAGAATACACCATTCCTCTTAAAATACACGTTTTCTCTCATGTGAATATGCCTAATTAAGGAGCAAGTTCCACCCTACCATACCCACACACAAAAATATTACATGAATCATTTTTTATATGTTGGGGAAGGAGAGACCACTCCTTTCATCAACGTAAATGGTTGGCTAAGCTTCTGAATCAGGAGTAGGCCAGCTAAGGAATGGTTTTGATTGATTTATACATGTGCTCCATGTTCCGTTCAGACAACCAGTGACATGAATGCTGAAAGATAACTTCCTCTTTGTTTTTATTCCACTGATTGAAAATATGTTCCCAGGCAGGAAATATGAAGTTGCTTTGGGAACCTTCTTAAGCATCTGTGAATATGATTTCATTGTCTGGCCTGTGTTAAACACTTTAACATATAATTTATTGAACCATCGAATTGATGTTTACTTTAAAAACAATTATTTTATTGCCTCAAAAACATTAACTTTATTGCTTTAAAAACAATTAAGGAAGAGGAATTTTAAATCGAGTCTTGGTTGTCCCAGTACCACAGCCCTGTAGACAATTTATACTTAGCACAAAGCTAGAATACTGATGTAGGAAAAATGCCCTCTGAAATATACCTTAACTGAATTTGGAGCAAGTTGTTAATTCAACTGGTAAAATTTAATTAGAAATTCATTTAAATCATGCTAGGTTCTGGATA
Source organism: Gracilinanus agilis (assembly GCF_016433145.1). Classification (NCBI taxonomy): domain Eukaryota; kingdom Metazoa; phylum Chordata; class Mammalia; order Didelphimorphia; family Didelphidae; genus Gracilinanus; species Gracilinanus agilis. Next base: position 298,017,283 of record NC_058134.1, on the reverse strand, counting down.
TGCAAAGCAAAAATAAAACCACTTCTTGGTCCTCAATGAAGTTATTCTCTACTGGAAATAAATTTCTACTAAAAACAAATTTCCTCTAGATTTATTGCTTTTTTTTTTCAAAAAGCAAAAAATTTGCATTATTACCAGGTACTCTTGGAAGTATGAAATTTCATTAGTATGCTTAAAAATTTGAGAATCAACTTTGACTCCTTCCTTTTTTTCTTGCTTCCTACTTCTAAATTAGTAATTTGTGAGGATGACTACAGATTTTCTCTTTGCGTATGAGAGTATATCTTTCAAGTTCTACTACTACCACTTGGGTTCAGTTTCTTATTACCTCTGCCTCAATAACGAATAGTTTCTTAAGTAGCTTCTCTCTCTTGATCCATTCTTCTCTTTCCTATGTAATATAGGCAGGTGACTATTCATAAGAACATTTTTATCATGTTAATAGTTTATCTTCTCAAAAACTTTTAAGTGGCTTATGTCTTAAAAAAATAAAATCCAGATTAAGCCTAGTAATTCAAGGCAATTTGACCTCAACCTCTACTGTATTTTACATTGTTCTCCAGTTTTTACTCCTTGCTCCAATTAGGCTAATTTAGTCATCATCCTGTAAACAAGTTTTGCATATTTACAGCTCCATGAGGAACATCTTTCAGATCCCTAGCCACAGATTCATAAACTCACAGATTTGATTGGAATGGCCGCCCCAAATATCCAAGTCTTGTCTATTATCAGCCCACAGTTTTCTTTTTCAGTTATTACTTTCAAGAAATAGGTTTTGAAGTCTTTAAAAATTACTGACTAATCCTCTTGTTTTGAATTTGTCAGATACTATTCTGTTTATCAAATTTTTCATTGCCCCCCTGCTTCATTTATAAGTTCGTTGTGGTTATACAGTTCCTAGCATATTGGTAGTACTCAACATTGTTGATACTTACATTCTTAAATGTTTCTTTGCTGCAGGAATCCCAGCCATATCCTCCTTCAGGAGGTATTTCTTAACTCCCAAGCAATAGTTTTCAGTGTACTCCAGCCAATTCAAGTGGCGCACATCAAAGTTGAATAACTGAAAGGAAATAACTGGTTTTACTGCAAAGACTGAACAGCTGAGGTGTAATGTAATAATATAAAATTGAAAAATTTTTATACATATGAGATCACAAAGTGCTGGGGAGTGGAGATTAAGTTTGTTCTTGTTTGGAGAAAGATTAAAGGTAATGGTGGAAAGAAATGGGGAAATGTCTGGCTCTAACTGGTTACATTAAAGAATTATTTAAATACTTAAGAGTGAAAGAAGAGGACAGAAGCTAAGAGTATACTAGGAAAAGTTTATACATTAAATTAAGTTAGAGCTGTAAAAAAAAAAGTAGAGTTGCCTACTTTAGAAGGTAGTAATTTAACCCCCTTTTTAGGTGTTAGGGGAGAGGCTAGATGACTATTTGTCAAGTATGTTAGAATGGGACTTCTTTTTGCTATAAATTGGACTAGAAGGCTTCCAACTCTAAATTCTGCAACTTTGTAATAGACATTTTAAAGAATTTGAAGGGCTGTCACATGGAAAGAATTGTTGAGGGCTTGGACTATGGTAATATGAGTGGGACTGATAAAGAGGAAAATAAGAGACCTTAGAGAGAAGAAAGGAGGGAAGAAGAAGAGAGGGACGGATGAAGGAAAGAAAAAAGGAAAGTTTCAGTTTGCACTCATCAGTCTATAAGCTTTCTTTCTGGAAATGGATAGCATGCTTCAACAGGAGTCCTTTGAAATTGTAGTTGGCCATCTCAAGTTTCTTACAATATTATGTAAGGGGTCAGAGGAGTGGTCCCAGTCAGTATGTGACTCTCCAACAATGTTCTTGGTTTCTTAAGCTGATTCCCTATAATTTTGCTTATACTTTTAATTTTTTTGCTTTGCAAAATTTTTCTACACTAACCAGCATAATCTGGTCAAATCATCATAAATTCTAAATTATTGGGGTCCAAATAAATAAAGTTTTAAATTGAACATAATACTTACTTTCTGATCTTCATTACTCAGCTGAGACATTAACATTTCTGTATTATATGTACTCCATTCCCAACTGTGATTGATGAAATACTCCAGCATGGAAATGGTTTTCAACATGCGATTCATGAGTTTTGCCATTCTAAAGTAGAGATTAAACAGAAGTCTCTCTTTCAATTTTTCTACAAAATACATCTATTTGACAACCCACACTATGAAAAACAAGTTATCTTTAAGAAAACACAAATTATTTTGAATTATTCTCAAGAATATTTAGAGTTTTATGTGAAAACTCAACTCTTATTTCTTCATTTATTCCCCATTAGGTAATTTCCACTATTCAGATCTTCAGCAGGCCCATCACCAAAATTTTTAAAAGCCTCAAAATTGACCCTTTTACCTTTATTAATATACATAAACACATAAATATACATAATATATGCTTTAGATGTAGTGGGGAGAAAACCAGAATTCTCTATCCCAGCCCCCCCAAAAATCTCATCTCTCCTTATAACATTGCATGATGTTATTGCATGACATTAAAAAAAAAAGATAGGGACTATGTGCTATATAGATCAATATGATCATAATTACCCATATTATAAGAGTCACAACTTCATTTAGTATTTATATTTATATATTATATTCAATGCTGAAATTTGACAGGGCAGTGATATGATAAGGGGACCAAAGACTCAGAAAAGTACTTTAGAGTTGAAGTAGTTCAAGGGTCAAGATAGGAAAAAGAAGAGACTGGTTAGTACAAAAGAAAGGGCTGGGAGAGAACTGAAAAGTTGAGGAACTGGAATTCGCAGTGTAAATTGCTAGCACTTTCCCTCTTAGATTAACTTCCATATATTCTGTATGTATTTTTTGTATGTCATCTCTCCCATTAGAATTTGAGGAAAGAAACTGTCTTTTTGCCTTTCTTTATATTCCCAGTGCTTTGACACACACAGTATTTGACACACATTAAAGGCTTAAGAAATGCTTTGTTGACTAACTCATAGATTTATCTGAAATCATTTTTCTGTGGTTAGTTCAAATTGTCTTGAAGAAACATTATTTTTAATTGTCTCATAATGGCCAACTGAAAATGGTTGTACTTTGTAAGTATGTTTTGCTTGGGGCTTCACATGTGATTAATGCAGCTAAATTGGTCTGATTCCTGGTAAAGGTATAGAAAAAGACCTTACATCTTAAGGCTGTATTATCAAAGGTGGTTTTTCAGCATTGAATGTCTTAACATCTACTACTTTACTTCTACAAATTACTGCTGAACATAGGTAATCATATATCTGTTCTGACCAGGTCTACTAGAAATTTATATTATACAACTTCATCTATGTCCTCGCTGCTACTAGGCAATCCTACAACTCCTTTATCAGTTCTCTATCCCTCTCTCCAAAGTGGTTCCCATCTAACCTTTTCATCCTTCTTCAAAACTCCCATGGCTCACTCTTCCAGCTGAGAAATTTTCATATGTTGATATGGGGAGGAATAAAGGAAGGGGATAGTTGAGGTAAGGGACGAATGGGTAGAATATAGGAAGGTAAGGGAATGAATGGGAGTATAGGAAGGGCTGCTCAAACAGGCTAGTCTCTGAGGCTAGAGACAGAGGGTACTGTGAGGAAAATAGGTTGAATCTTTCAGGCAGGGAAGGTATCTTTATGACACAAGAGGAATTGGGTCAGTCAGAAATGTTTTAGATCTGGCTGGAGGGTTTCTCTTGTTAATTTCTAAAGTCCCTTGAGGGAGGAGTCAAGAGGGCCCCTCCCTGCCAGTGAAACTGAATGTCTGCAGGAAGTCTCGGCTGGGTACTTCTTGCCCAAGATGGATGCCTAGGTTGCCCTCAAGAAATAAAAAGGAAAGTAATGTCTTCCCTTTTCAGGCTTTGCCTTAGTATTCAGTACAACGATTCACCAGAGGCTTTTGGGTAAATAACAAAGGGGATTTATTGATGTCAGGGATAGGCTGAGGGAAAGAGGGTTTTAAGGGTTTTGTAGCTGCTGCTAGGGAGAAAGCTAGTGCTGGGGGAGGGATCACAGGAGAGAGGGTCAGATTGAGAGAGTCTGGCTCTCCCAGTTAAGGAAGGTTTCACTGCCCTGTAGTAAAAGTATTTATCAGATCACTAAATAAGGGGGTGGCTTGATTTAGGATGTTCTTGCCTACAGAAGCTAAACCCATGATATCCAATCACCAAACCACCCTTCCTCCCAGGGCCAATGGGGAAATTCAGGGAAAATAGCAAGATGTAAAATGGAGAGGCCAGGGAGAGGTCCAGAGAAATCAGGCTAGGTCTAAATGCCCCAAAGACAAAGGCCACAGGCAAAGCCAAAAGCCAAATGCCCCAAAGCCAACAGGCAAAAGCCCCTCAGTTGGAGCTTCAGCACTATTTATAGTATCAGGCTCCAACTGTTTTTCTGTGAACGTTCTAAAACTTCTAACTGCCAGAGCTGCTACAGTTGATTTGCAAAAGCAAAAAGCTTCTGCTGCAACCCTGAATTATTCTAATTATTATTATTTATCTCTTCTGCCTTCATGGCAAAACTCCTTGAAACAGTCTTCATCTACAATGGCTACCTTCATTTCTCTCCTCTTATTCTTCTTAACCCCTTACAATCTAGCTTATAATCTTATCATTTCTCTGAAACTTCCTCTGAAGTTATCAATGATCTCTTGATTATTAAATTTAGTGACCTTTTACTCAATCCTCATTCTTCTTTACCTCTCTTCTAGCCTTTGGCACTTGATCACTCTCTTTGAAACTTTTCTTCTTTCTATGTTTTCAGGGCACTACTCTATCAGTTCTCTTCCCATCTATCAAACCACTTCTCAGTTTATTCTGTTGAATCTTCATCTAAGTTATGCCCATTTACCATAAAAGTCTCACAGGGCTCTGTTCTGGGCTATTTTATCTCTACTCATGTATTGATATCATCATTTCCTATGGATTTAATTATAATCTTTATGCTAATGATTATCAAATCTATCTATCCTCCCTTAATTTCCATGCTGATCCTCAGTCTTGCATTTCCAGCTGTCTTTCAGACATTTTGAACTGGATGTCCTGGAGTCATTGAAAACTTAACATGTCCAAAACTGAACTCATCTTTCCCACAAAACCTTAGGCCCCCACATCTTCCCTGTTAGTATTGACATCAACGCCATTCTCCCAGTCTCTCAGGTTCATAACCTAGTTGCCATCATTGATTCCTCTCTATCTCTCACCCTCCATATATTCAAATTCTTGCCAAGACTTATCATTTTCACCTTTGCAAATTTCTCTAGTCAAGAGAGATTTCAAACATTTTTCAAATAATTATTAATAGCTTTGGTTTTTTCATTTGAAAAGTGCTCATTCATGTCCTTTGGCCATTTGACAATTAGGGAATGGTTTTTCATTCTTATTAAGTTGACATAGTTCTCTATAAATTGAGTAATGAAACCTTTATCAGAGAAATGTAACATCTCTTAAATATACCTTCTTCCCTCCTTTGATATTATCACTGCTCTAGTACAGCTCTCATCACTTCACACGGTAATTTGCTGGTGGGTCAGCCTGCCTTAATTCTCTTTCTACTCCATTCAGCTATACAAGTGATTTTCCTAAAGCTGTAATAGGGAAATAGACTTTAAGAGTAGGAGAGCAGATTTAGCAGGCAGCTAAGGACAAAACCTTGGCTGTCAGCCATGGACATTCTAAATGGAATGCAGGCAAAGGGAGAGGAGAGAGAAAAACTGTCAGTGCTGGTGTGAGAGGGGTTTGGAACAGAGTTCCCCTATTACAAAGTACAGATCTGACCATGTCATCCCCTACTCAATAAATTCCAGTAGCTCCCTATTACCTCCAGGATCAAATACAAAATGGTCTGTTTAGCTTTCAAAACTTTTCATAACCTAGTTCCTCCCCTTTCCCAGTCTTCTTACACCTCATTCTCCCCAATGTACAGTGACATTGGGTCTCCTTGTTATTCCATAAACAAGATATTTTTATTTTCTCTGCTGTCTTCCATGCCTGGAATGCTTTCTCTATTCTTATTTACCTACAGATATCCCTGGTTTCCTTCAAGTTCCAATTGAAATCTATCTTCTTTAAATAACTTTTCCCAACCTCTCTTGATTCTAATGCCTTCCCCCATTTAACCACTTCCTTTTGGAGTATGGGGTGAGAACTTGCCAAACCTTTTTCAAGGCTGCTTTCCTTTGGTGGGTCAAATTGTTCTCTTTTTGCTGACCAGTTCTCATAGCTCCAGGAAGCTGTCACAGTTACAGTGGCCACACCCTGTTAAGCTGCCTTGACAGGTGGGCTAAACCAAGTTGAGGATAACTCACTCATTGGTGTGTTAGGCGGGTAGTCTACCTCAGGCATATGAAGACTTACCCCAGTGTAAGGAGTGAATGAGAACAATTTGACCCACTGGTCATGAAGGCAGTAGAAGCATGATCACTTAGATTTTGGTTAGACATCAAAGAAGGCAAGGTCATCTTGACTTTTGTCTTTCCACTGGACTTTGCTGACCCTGGAAGAGAGTCTTTGTGCAACTCTGTCTCACTTAAATCTAATTTATCTGCAAGATATATTATTTTGCAAGATAATTAGAAGATATCACTCATATAACATTTTGGTCCTCTTTTAAGTATGAAGGCCATTTATTTTGTATGTAGTAGCTTGTTATATTTGTTTTCTTATCTTTCCCATTAAATTGTGAGCTACTTGATGACAGAGAACTGTCTTTTGCCTGTTTTTGTGTCTTCAGTGCTTAGCACAGTACTTGGCACATAGTAGGCACTGAATGAATGTTTATTGACTAACTAGGGATGAGGAGATTACCAAGAGAGTCTTCCTGCAGAAGATAGACTTTGTTCTGAATTTTGAAGGAATCCAGGAGGCAACAGTCAGTAGGAAAAGCATTCCATACATGAAGAATAGCCAGTGAAAAGGAAGGAAGATGGGAAATGTGCTATTGTGTTAGAGAAAGTAAACTAGTGTATCTGGATTGTAAATTGCTTGGAAGGGGGGAAAATGTCAAGTAAATTTTAAAGGAAGAAAAGGGTTAGATTATGAAGGCCAGACATGATTTCTGACTCAGTGATGGGCAAACTACAGCCAGAAGTCCAAACGCAGCCCCATGAACAACATTATTCCTAATCTGACGAATACAATGAGTAGGATACAATACAATGAAACTTGGAAAGAGTTGCCCTAGAAACAGACTGACAGAGGAGCATTTCCTTTCCTTTGGTCCCCTCTTTAAAAAATTTGCCCATCACTGAATTGATGAAGGTCTGAATTAGGATGGTATTTGTGTTCATTGATAAGACTTGGGAGAAGATTGGATATGTGGGGTGAATGTCAGCAAGGGATGTTATAAGTAATGGTGATAGAAGTCTCTCCTTCTCTGAGGGTTTAGGAAAATGGTGGAAGAGAAGGATTTGGAGGAAAAGATTAGATCAATTTTATACATCTTGTGTTTCGTTATCTTTAGCACTTATCCAGTTTGAGATAATCAAAGGACAGCTGTCAATGTGAGATTACAATTCAGTGGAGAAATTAGGGCTTCATCTATAGATAGGGAAAAGCACATATATAGATATGCTAATCCAACTCAGGAGCTAGTGAAATCACCACACAAGAAATTATATGAGAAGAGGTCTCAGGACAAATACTTAGATGACACCCAAGGTTAACAGGAGTGATCTAGATGAAGATCCAGCAAAGAAGACTGAAAAGCAGTCAGACAAGGTAAAAGAGGAACCAGTGCTATAAAATTTAGGGAGAAGCATATACAAGAAGAGAGGTTTATCAGTGTCAAAGTTTACAAAGGAGAAAAGCCATTAGGTTTACCAGTTGTGTGCAGTCTCAGTTGAATAAGGAAGCTGGAATATGTTTATATTTCCTTTCCCTTTCTTGGGTAAACACCTTGAGAAAGATCTATGATCAGTCTCTCCTCTGACTAATTTCTAAATTCTCTGCAATCTGACTTCCTATCTCACTGATAAGAAAGTAAGGATTTTAGAGGAGTCATTGTGCTGGAAAAGAAGAAAATGTGGAGGAATTTGTCTTGACAAAGGGAAGAGCCATCTCTTCATGTGCAAGTCAAATGAGATGAGGAAGGAAGAAAAAGAAGCTCCTGGTAAATGTTCTCAATTTTTTGGTGAAGTATGACCCATGGTCCTCAGCTAAATAGTTACTATGGCAAGTTTGAGGATGGGTAAAAAGGCCTTTGTGGTGATTGGGAGAATAAATTGATAAGAGATTATAATAGGGATAGCCTTGATACAAAGCTCAGTTTAAACTATGTAATAAATTTCTAGGCATAATTTCATGATTTTCTCTGTCTTTTTTCAGTAGCCCATTAATAGGAATGAAGTTATTGGATGGTGGGAATAATCCCATTTGGTACTGTGTGATTGGTGATAGGACAAGGGATCAAAGGGCTAGAGTGCAGAAAATAGTGTAGAAATGGACTAATTCACAATGAGGTTGAGATAACAAGGAGGAGAGTATACCTAGTTCAGGATCCTATTCAGAAAAAGAACTCAGAACTCAGAACAACTTGAGGAATTAAAGGTCATGGTGAAGGTGAAAAACTAGGTTTGAGATTGTAAGAAAGAAGGAAACATTAAGAGAAACTATGCCTAGAAATTTATTTATTCATTTGTTAAGAGATAAAAGATTTTGATCAGATAAAGTAATCTTGGAATTCATGAATATGGCAGTGAAATATATGTGGGTGAAGATAACATCAAGGGTATGAACTTTGTGTAACTAAGGTAGAAAGGAGGAGAATGAATGAGACACTTCTCATGATTTAAAGAAATGGAAAGTTATGATATTTACATAGTGAGATTATAATCTCACTATTCCATGGATTCAATTATGTGCCAAGTCATATATATACTTGGTAACCCAAAATTACAAAAATATGGTATATGAATTTCTTATAAGTATAATCCTTTAAAATTGTCATTGTCTTTCTTATCCTCTTATTGTCTTTTCTGTCCTTCATTTTTCTCCTTGACTATTTCTTTTCTGGATTCTTATACAAATTATAGGCTTCCACAACAAAATATTGCTTCTTCATTCTTCCTCTTTCCCCTTTCCTTTTAATAAGAACCTCAGACAACAACCCAAACCCAATAAATACCAATCTCCTTGAATTCATAGCTTTACTATTCCTTTTTTCCTCACAACTTCCTGGATGGGAGCAAATTAGCATTATTAGTAGTGATAAAATTCTCCTCCTTTGGGTTTTAAATTCTATTATCAACCAACAAATACTGGACATCATAGTGCCTCACAAAAGGACCAGAAAAAGTGGTAACATTATTTAAGCATGAAGTAGTGTAAAACTGATGATTATAGTAATAGAACTATATTTTGTACTTTCCTAGCCAGTTTCATACACTTCATAGTAAAACTCTTGATCTTCACCATCTATGAGACAAAAGAATGGCATGTGACACAATTCTTCTTATAGATGAGAAGACTGAAGTTTGAAAAGTTGGAATCACTTGCTTAAGTCATTTCAAAATGACTCAGAGCCCAGTAGTCAAACCCAAGTCCACCAGCTCCAAATTCAGTGTTCCATTAATTATATTCTCTTATTTTTTTTATTCATATCTGAAGGGTGTTTATACCTTGAATGTATTCCAAACTCATTCAGCATGAATTTAGTTTTCTCAGGATTCTACTACTCAATAGCACTAAGTAGTTTGTCTTCTTACCTGGGTTTTCTTCCTGTGAGACGAAGATAGAAGTCATATATCACTGCTGGAGCCATGTGACTAATAGTGTTCCAAAGGTAAGTTGTAAAGCTGTTGGTTGTAAAGTCAGCTTTTGGCCTCCTAAATGCTTTCTCAAGAGGAGCTTTTTCAAAAGTGGCTAAGACTTGAAATCCTGGAAAATAGACAGAGAATACAATCAGTAAGTTCTGGTATAGTAACATAACACCAAATTAATTGGAATATAAGAAGTATTACATAGATGATGGCAAGTAACAATATTTATTATACTTTTTAATGATGAGCCCCTCCTTTTAGAAAATAAGAAATTTCTCCTTGTTGATTACAAAAATTAATACCCTAAATATGCTAGTCCCGACTCTACCTACCTTTTTTTTTTAAATAAAGACAGAAAATTGGGTTATTCTCACCACAGGCTACATAGAGAAATTGACTTGGGATATTAACTTTAAGGAAAAAGCATTCTTTATTCCTAAATAAACTTGTCACTGCCACTAAGCAAAAGTGAAGTAGCAACCAGCAAAAACAAATATATGAGTATTATGTATAAATGTTAAGGATGTAGTCCTCTCTGATGAGTTTTAAGTCTTAAAACAGATTTATGAAAAAGTGTTATGAGAAACTAACTGAAGTTACTGTCATTGAGACTCTAGGAATCCTTAGACTATAAAGAATTGACAATGTAGCTCAAATTGTGTTGATCTGAACAACTTAAGAGTCTCATTACACTTTTTCACAAATCTGTTTTAGAGTTATCAGAGGACCACATAACTGAAAAAATTAAGTTAGGCAATAATCATTTATTAAGAACGTTCCTACCATGTGTCAAGCATTTTACTAAGCATTTGGGATACAAAGAAGGGCAAAAAGTTCACAATCTAATGGAAAAGATTACATGTAACTAAATGTAGAAACAAGCTATATACAAAATAAATAGAAAATAATCAACAGAGGAAAGAATTACCTTAATTCCTTGAAAGGCTTCTGACTGAAGGCTGAGACTTGAAGGGAGCCAAAAGGCAGAGATGAGGAGGGAGAATGTTCTAGGCATGAGGGACGGCCAGAGAAAATATTCAGAGTTTGAAAATGGAGTGTCTTGTTTGGGGAACAGCAAGGAGGCCAATGTCTCTGGTTCAAAGAGTTGGGCTATCCCTCAATTGATGAGAACCCCATCACTTCCCATTTTTTTGTCACCACAAAGAGCTGCTCTATAAAATGTGTATTTATGGGTCCTTTCCCTCTTTCTCTAATCTCTTTAGGGTAGCAATATTACTGAGTCCAAGAATATGCAGAATTTAGTAGCTTTTTGACCATAGTTTGGAATTGCTTTCTAGAATCTCTGGGCCAGTTCAGAGTTTCACTAAGTGCATTAATGTTGCTCTTCTCTCCAGCATTTGTCGTTTTCCTGTTTTGTTTTTTTTTTTAATATGTCAATCTGAAGAATATGAGGCAGAATCTCAGTGTTGTTTTAACTTGAATCTCTCCTTAGTGATTTAGAGTATTTTTCATATGACTATTAGATTTCTTTCTCTGAAAGCTGCTTATTCATATCATTTATTCTTTTGCATTTGAATCAGTTCCTTATATATCTTAATGATACTTTTACCACAGAATCTCACTGCAAAGAATTTCCCCAAGTTTTCTGCTTCTCTTCTAACTTTAGCTGAATTGATTTTGTTTGTGCACAGACTTTAATATTTTATGTCTATTTTACCGCCTATGAAGCTCTTTATCCATTTTTCAGTCATGAACTCTTCCTCTAGCCATAGATGACAGGCAATTTCTTCCTTGCTCTTAATGTGTCACTGTTTATATAAAAATCGCTTGGTATGTGGTATAAGTTGTTGGGTTTATACTTGGTTTCTGTCATACTACTTTACAGTTTTTGTTAAGTAGTGTATTCTTGTCTTAATATCTGGGATCTTTGAGTTTATAAAACACTAGGCCACTGTGTTTGTTTCTGTATATTGAATACTCATGTTGCTTTGATGATTACAGTATTTCTTTTGTAGTATAGTTTGAGATCTGATACCTATAGATCCCCTTCCTTCCTATGTCTCCCTCAATACTTCCCTTAATATTCTTGACCTTTTCTTCTTTCAGATAAATTTTGCAAATATTTTTTCTAGCTCTATAAAATGATTATAATTTGATCAGTTTCATTCTGAATATGTAAATTAATTTAGGCTGTATTGTCAGTTGTATTATATTGGCTTAGCTTGCCTGTGAACAATGAATATTTCTCCAATTATTTAGATCAGTATTTGTGTAAAGACTGGTCTTTTAATTGTATTTATATGGTTCTTATGCATGGCTTACTAGATTCCAAATCTTATCTGCAGTTATTTAAATGCAGTTGCTTTTTCTTTTTCTGTTGGATTTTGTGGGTAACACACGAAAATGCTAACGGGTTTATTTTATATCCTAAAACAATGCTAAAGTTGTTAATTGTTTCAATTAGTTTTTTTAGTTGACTATGGTCCTCTAAACAAACCATCATATCTGCAAAGAATAATATTTTTGTTTCCTCTTTGTCTGTACTTATTCATTAAATTTCATTTTCTTGCTGCTATAGCTAATATTTTAGCACTATATGGAATATTAATGATGATAATGTATATTCTTGCTTTACTGTTAATCCTCTTTAAAAAGCCTTAAATTTAACCACATTACTGATACTGCTGCTTTTTAGTTTTAGATACATTCTGCTAATATTAAGAAAATGTCCATTTATTCTTATGCTTTCTAGTGTTTTTCCTTATTTCTACTTATAAAACTGCCATAGTAATATTACTTGAAATTCAGGACTGTCCATGTCACTCATCTGCTCAATAATCTTCAATGGTTTCTAATTGCTTATAGGACAACATGGTAATTTCTTTCCTATCAATTAAGATTTCTTAATTGTTAATAAAATAAAAAAATAATAAGTTTTACTCATACTCATTAATGGGCTTCAAACTATCTTCCTCAATATTCTGCTTCATAAACTGGCTTATTGCTATTTACTGAACTTGACATTCCATCTCCCAACTCCATTTATGAGCATAGACTGTCTCCAATGCCTGGAATGTACTATCTCCTCATTGTTGCCACCTCCTTGAGACCTTTACTGATGCGCCCAGTTATTAGTGCTCCCTTCCTTCTCATATTGCCTTGTATTTGGCTTATCTGCATACACCTTGTATTTCCCAATAGAATGTGAGCTCTTTAAGCTTAATGTTTACTTTTCAATTTCCATCATTTAACTTATTGCCTTTCACATAGAAGGCACTTTTTACATGTTTGTTAAAGTGATATTGGAAGGATACAATATAATTACTAAATTAAAAGAAAACGTTATGCTGTATTTATTAATATGCTTTATATATTTATATACATACGCATGAATTTATAAATTATGAGTAGATGGCTCAAATGATTAGATGTTAACACCAAAGCAAAATCTGCTTTTCTGCAACTTTTGCCCATTGTTCCTAGTTCTTTCCTCTTGGGCTGATGAGAAAAGTCTAATCTGCTTGTACTCCCTTCAAGTACATGAAAAACAGATGTCATGTTCACCTAAGTCTTCTCTGCTTCAAAATAAACATCAACTTTTCTTCATACGGCATAATCATAAACATCTCCTTGTTACCCTTCTTTGGACACAGATTTGGCAAACAGAAATGGACATACCAGTTAGGTGTAGCCTGATCAAAATGTAGAACTTTCACACCCCTAGTGCTGGTCACTCTGCCTTTCTTAATGCAACCTGACTGTTTCAGATTTTCTAGCTAACATATATTGCTGACTCATCAACTTTACAACCCATTCATCCTCAGATCTTTTCCAGATGTACTCTTTTGTACTTGTAAAGTTGATTTTTTTAAGCTTAGTTATAAGACATTTTTCTTTACTAAATTTCATTCTGAAGCAATGAACTAGCCTTAAAGTCAGAAAACTGTATTCAAGGCCTATTTATGGCATAAGCTAGCTATGCTACCATAGGTAAAAGTCATTTTATCTTTTAGTGTAACAGGCAACTCAAAGTTATAGGCAGATTATCAATATCTCTGAGAGGGTGTTTCCAGACTTATTAGGCATTTACAACACCAAAGGGGTCTGGATCTCTTCCCCTTCTATCTCTGTTTGCCCCCAGTCATCTTATTAAATTGGACTGATATTCTATGTTAAGATATTTCTGGATCCTTACTCAAAATCTACGTAGACCCAAATTCTAGGAAATTTATGTTGTATTATTTGCAAATTTGATAAGCAAGTCATCTATTTCACTGATAAAAAAAAAAGTTAGATAGTACAGGGCCAAGCACAAAATCTCTGAGACAGTACTGGAAACTTTCCAAATTGACTACCCTAAATCAAGGCAAGCCAGCAAGCATTTTTAAACACCCGCTGTAGGTCATGCATTGTGTTAAGGAGTGGGGCTACAAAAAGAGGGGTGGGGAAGGGAAAATAACTTCTTTAAAAGTGCTCGTAGGGAAGACAACATGCAAAAATATTTGTACACACAAAATATATGCAAGATAAAAGGAGATAATCTCAGAAAGAAGACAATATGGGATTGGGAAAGGCTTCTTGTAGAAATTATGATTTTAGCTGAGCCTTGAAAGAAGCCAGTAGAAGAATGAACAGGAAAGAGGGAAAATTCATTAGAGTCAGTATAAGGAATAGCAAAGTGGACAGTGTCACTGGATCATAGAATAAGTGAAAGGGGGAGTAAGGTATAAAAAGACACTAAAGATAGGAAGGGGACGATTTATAAAGGGCTTTAAAAGCCAAGTATACTACAGAAAGATCACTTTGATAGCTGAGTCGGGAATGAGCTGCAGTGGAGAGAGGCCAACTAGAATCCTATTGAAGTAGTGGGCAGTGATGAAGCCTTGTACCAGATGGCAGTGTCAGAGAAGAGAAAGAGGCAATGAACAGAACTTGACAGTTGATAGAAGGGTGAGAAAGTGAGGAATCAAAGATGGATCCTGGGTGACTAGAAGGATAGGGGTGTTCTTGTACTAGACATTTGGTTTAAGATTTCAATAGGCAGTTGGAGATATGAGACCATAATTTAGGAGAGAAGTTAGGGCTAGGTAGATCTGCTAGCGTGACAAGCCCTTTCAATCTAATCATTCAGCCAGTTCTAAATGTATTTGACTGTATTGTCTCATTTATATCTTCATATTATGTCTTATTCTGTTTATCCATGTATTTTAAGTTTTTAAAAAATATTAATTCAGTTTCATTTATAGTTTTGTCTACATATTAGTGATAAAATAGTTTGTAACAATTTTCTTTGTTTTCTCTTCATTTCTGCTCTGAGGCTCCACTCTTCCTGATTGGTGATTCCATCTCCTCCCAAGTTGGGAAACCTATGGCATGCATGTCAGAGGGGGCTGCTCCTCTCCCCCTCTCCACACAGGCCTAAGGACATTTCTCACAAAACCTTTCCCTCTACTCAGTAGCTCAATGGGAGCACTTTATTCCTCCCCTGTCTGGGGTAAGGCAGGGGGGCTGACTTGCAGTGTGAGGGTTGCAGTTTGGGCACTCAGTCTCTAAAAGGTTAGCCATCCAGGATCACTTCATTCCTCATTCAACTTACTCAATGAATTTCTCTACTTTCTTGCCAACTATCTTGCCCACACTGTAGAACCCTTCCACACACCTCCCTTTGCATTTTTCATCTCACCTTTTGAATCTCCCCTCATTAGAATATAAACTTGAGTGTAGGAATTGTCTACATCCTCAGAATTGAGCACAATGCCTAGTGCATAGTAATTGCTTAATAAATGCTCTATCTATCCATTTTCTATTGTAAATTCTCCTTTTTTCATTTTTCATTTTAACTTTGGTTTTCTTCTCTTTTAAATTAAATGAGCTAATGGTTTGTCTATTTTATTAATTAAAAAAAACAACTCCTAGCTTTATTTTACTCAATAGGTTTTGAGTTTTCCCCCAATTTTATCTAAATCCTCAATGACAAAATATTAGGTTAGTGGTTAATCAGTTGGCAATAAGCATTTATTAAGGATCTACTATGTACCAGGTATATTATGTGTTATAGGCACAAAAAAGGCACTCAAGGAATTCACAAGGCTATTAAAGGAAAAATCATGCAAACAATTGTATATAGACAAGACATAGAAGATAAAATGAGATAGTCTCACAGAGAAGGCCTGGAAAGTTTCTTGTTGATAGATTTTGATTGGGACTTGAAGGAATCTAGGAAAGTCAGTGAGTAGGAGGAGAGCATTGGGAATAGCCAGTGGAAATGCTTAGTTGGGAGATGGGGTGCTGAGTGTGAAGAACAGCAAAGTCAAATACAAAACAAGGAAAGGCAAACTTAAGACCTGGGAACAATTTTTCTGTAGTTTATATTGTATTAATAGAAGAAAGAAAAGGGAGAGAAGAGGAAACACACCAGGAAAGAATGAAGAAGAAGAGTGAGGCAATTACTATTTCTCTTAACTCAAACATCAAATACATCAAGAGAAGTCTATATAGGCATGAAGGCAGTAGAGAAGGGAAGCTGGAATTTCATGAACCTCACTGTTATCTGAATTAAACCAAAGAAGATAGAAAACACACTCAATACTCAAATAGGTTTGATCAAATGCTTTTTCATAACTCTCAAAAGCATAATGGGATCTTCTATTTTTTATATCTTTCAGCCAATTGTGAATTGATAAAGGTGTGATCCATTATAGAATGAAAAGTCTACTTTTTCCTTACTAACATGCTTATTAAGAATGCTCTCAAGATGAGAGCAGATGATTATTTGGATGAAGATTTTTGTACAGATGGAAAAATAAACATATTTGTCAATAGTTGCCTATATATATTTTATATGGATATATTTATATATAAATCTGAAAGCTCTGGATTAAGTCTTTGACATTTCTATTGAATGTGAGGTTTCTTTCAAATCGGTTGCAAAGAGGACCTTCAAACAATGGCTGCAAGTTCAAATGAATATATAAATGTGTATATAAATGTATATACATTATATTCAAGTAGTGACTGCAGATGTGTGTGTATGTATGTATTGTGGATAGGAACACAACCCCTGATCACATATTACTGTCCTCTATTACATACACCCATAAAAGTAGTTGTTTAATGTAATTAACACACACACACACATACACACACACACGCACGCACGCACGCACGCACGCACGCACAAGCACAAATATTCTGATCCATTGATCAATGACCAACCAGAGGACCATCATACTTATTTCCTGATAAAGAGATAAAAGACAAACATTTTTTCATAAGGTGATGGTGAGGGTTTGTTTTGCCCAACTATACTTATTACAAGGGGTGTGGCTTTTTCATTCATTTGTTAATGGGGAAAAGTTTGGAGGGAAAAAGGAGCCATTGTGATATCAAAAAAAAAAAAAGGTGATTGTTCCATTTACAAAAATGCATAGAAGAGAAAAGAAGTAAATATAATTAGGACAATTAAAAAATAATTTGAGAATGTGTTACATTTTTTTTGGAAAAGCAAGTGGTAAGAAATGGAGGTTCCTGGTTTTACATATTGTTGTGTTATTAAACAATAAAATAAGTAAAGCTCCTAGGAGTCATTCAGGTTTCAACATTGCACATATATCTTTAAGGTTCCCAAAATGTTTGTCTATTACTAGGTATGAGTTTAATTTTATTAGAAAGTCCAAAACTAAGAAATACTCGGGGATTCCCCACAAACCAGTCAGAAATGTGTGAAGGGAAGTGGGTCAAAGGTTCAACACTTTCACTTTGTAGTTCTCTAGCATAGGAACCAACCAAAGCACTGAGGAAGTACTCTTTACTGGGCCTCATGGTTCACATTACTTCTCTCTAATTCTCTATCATATTCCTCACAATAAATGTTCCAAATCTTTTCTCTTCAAGCCTCCCAAACTACCCTTTTCTCTACCTTGTCACCCTGTCAGTAAAGGACCTCATTCCATCCTTTACTGTGAAAAAGAACCATTTGCCATGAATTTCCTCTTATTTAATTTAATGCATTAGCTACATCTCAAAACACCTTGAAATCATCCCTTATTCTTTCCTCATAGTCTGGTACATAGTGAGGTGGTGCAAAATAGAGATAGAGGTAGAGAACTGGGCCTTAAGTTAGAAAGACCCGAGTTCCCTTAACTAGCTGTGCCCCTGGACAAATCACTATTTGTCTCAGTTCTTCACATGTAAAATGGGGACACACTAGAGAAGGAAATGGCAAACCATTCACTGGAGTAATGACTGAACAACGAAAGGCTAGTCTTACATGTTATTTGCTCCCATCCCTTATTTTTCTCCAGAAGGTTGTCTCCACAATTGCTTTCTTTCTCTCTTTAATATTCAGTGGCTCTCCATGTGGCCGACAAATCCTTAGTGGTCCCCCTATCCTTAAAAAACCCTTTACTTGACTCTACCATGCCTATCTCTCTGTATCTTTCCTTTCTTTGATAGCTAAAGCCCTAGGAAAAAAAGCTGTCTTTTGCAATCTGGTTTCTAGGCTTATTACTTAATTCAAATTCCTCTCTGTGAAGTTACCAGTGATCTCTTTTCATTGCCAAATATGACCTTTTCTAAATTTTTATGCTTCTTGACCTCCACATTTGATACTATTAACCCACCTCTCATATACTTTTTCTTTTCTGAGATTTTGTGACACTACTCCCTGTCTGACTACTCCTCCTTAGGCTCCTTAGATGGATCATAATTCATATCATGCCTTCTAACTGTCTTACTCCAAAGAGTCTGTCCTTGACTCTCTTCTCTCTCTTGCTGACCTCTTAAATTCCCAAGAGTCTGATTAGCATGTCTAAATAGATAACTTAATGATAATCTTTTATCCAGCCATAATCACTCCTGAGTGCTAATCTTGCAATATCAACTCTAATAGTCATTAAATTGTGCTCTTTAAGCACTACACCTTTTGCATATTTCCTAGTAGTAATATCCATTCTTACAGACTCCCGAATTAAAAACACAAGAAAAGAGAATAATGAAAAACATGAAATGACACAAAATATAGAATTCAGCTGATTGAGAAGAGAGAGGAAACTAACTCAATCCAGTTTCATTGGGTCAAGGTCAGGAGATCTAAATCAGTCTAGTGTCTGGAGTATAACATGACTACTCAGACAAAATAAAAGTATATTGAAATTGTTTGTTCCAAGTGACATATACTATTGTAGAAAGCTTACCCAGGTCTATCCATGAGCAAGGATTGAGACTTCCACTTGTGCAGTGGTAGATTAAAATAGATTTTGGTCTGGAAAATAAGAGGAAAGTTAGGTAAGTGTAGCTTTGTAGAGAAGAAGATAAAATTATGTCTCAGGAAAGCAGCTATTATTTAATAATAGGTAATGATTTTGAGTACCTTGGGGTTTCCTATAAAAACCTGGACCATTCTCATTTTCTGCTTATACTTTAGGATTTATTTTGCTAAATGAATTAGCAAAATCAAGCTGAGCTGAGAGAGTTTAGAGGTCAAACATATGATGACAACTCATGTCAGGTTTCTGGGGGTACAAGATATATCATGGAGATGAAAACTTGTATAGTCTACAAGTAACTCTTTGGACATATTTGCAGAGCAAACAGTTAGGCAGTGTTTTTTTCTTAATGCAATTAAGATATGTCGGATTAGGGGGAAAAAAATCTAAACATTTGACTCCACATAGTAAATGACATTCTACTAATTATTATGAAATTATCCCCTATAAATGAAAAATTGGAGCTATTTGCCATGAACTTTCACCTTTCCCATTTTCTTCATATTCTATCACTTGTATGTTTTCTGCCACTTTCTTCTCCTTTATTCCTGTCTCACATGATGAAGTGGCCTTACTCCTCAATGAGCCTAAGTCTTCTGTTTGTTCAAGGAAGCCCACTCCATCCTGTTTTCTCCAAAAGACTGTCCCCTCAGTCATCCCCTCTCTTTCACTTATTTTCTGAAATCTTCCTGCTCACCATTTTTTATAGCACAATAGTATTCAATCACATTTATATACTGTAACTTGTTTAACCATTCCCCTATTCAGAGAAATCCCTGCAATTTCCAATTCTTCTGCCAATTGTTCTCCAGAATGGTTGGATCACTTCAAACAGCTTCCAATTGTGCATTAGTGTCCCAATTTTCTCATATCCCCTCCCATATTTATAATTTTCCTTTTGTGTCATAGCCAGTCTGACAGGTATGAGGTGGTACCTCAGAGTTGTTTTAATGTGCATTTCTGAAATTAATAGTGATTTAGAGAATTTTTCCATATTTTTCATGATTATAGATAGCTTTAGTTACTTTGACTGAAAACTGTCTTTGATCATTAGTCATTTCCTTTGATCATTAGTCAATTAGGGAAATATTTATATTCTTATATTTTGCTTGATTTTCTATATATTTGAGAAATGAGGCCTTGCATTTATAGCTGTGCTTAAAAATTGTGTGGACTTATACAAATCTCATAACCCCTCTTTGAGGCTCAGTTTTTTTCATTGTTAAAACTTGGTTAATATTAATAAAATTAAGCAAAGAAACCAATAAACAATTAATTAAATTATAATATTAATTACTTTCTAGTAAATAATTAATAAAAGTGGGAACAGTACTGTCAACTTTATGGGGTTATAGTAACAAGCAGAAACTGCAGGTTTTGTTAGAAAGCTTAAATATTTAATGAATAAAGCATTTATAAGGTACCCATATCCATATGGTATTATACTCAGTCCTTTAACATTAAGAAAGGTTTAATAAACACTTCTTAATTGAGATCTTCCATTAGAAAAATCTTTATTTTCATATATACTCAATACATTAATCTTACTTGTCACCAATATTACCAGAAATACATCCATACCTGTGAACTGCAGTGTGCCATCCTACTGCTAGGGTGAGGTTAATGACTAGATCCACTGGGACTACATCTGCCACAGCTCTTGGAGTGGCCTTTATGGCTCGGAGAAACCCTTTCCCAGTCTGCACAATGAACAAGAAAGAACATGATTACAGTCAGACTTTTCAGTAAATGATATAGCTCAAATATCTATATGTTCAATTTTTGAAGTCTCACTTGAATATTCTTTGGCCCTCTTGGGGACTGACTATTAAAGCATCCATTTGCTCATCAGATTACATCTAAACTTCTCATCCAGTGTAGAATGGTTGACAGTTTGAATGCTGAGGTTTGAACCTGGGTTTGAATCCTGCCATTGATACTTATTAGTTGTGTTATGGGCAATATCAAAGAAGAAGTTTCCACATCTATAAAATGGGGGCAATGACTTCCACAGACAGAGGCAATATGGTTTCAAAAATACTGGGGTTCAAATTCTGCTTCTGACACACACTTGTGTTGCAAATAAGAATGCTGCAAATAGGAACAGTCAGGAATGTTAATATAGGAATGTTATTGTTTCGTCTATATACATACCGCAATAATGAGTCCACTCGGTCCATTTAGGTTATCCACCCAACCCTGAAAAAGAAAGTTCTGCATTTTACACAGAGCATGCAAGATCTGTGAGATTTTTCTTTTTCTAAAAATAAACAATCTCAAAGCATGAACTAGCTTTGTCCAGTTCCTAACAAACCAGGGGGTTTAAAAATTCTATAAAATTGAATCTCAAATGATGTAGTTTTAATTATAGGCACTTGAGACAGTAGACAGAAAATTTGTCTTATGTGTACAGTGGCATTTTATGGGAGTTTAGTTCTAAAGGCTTTTTTCATCAAAATTACCCTTGATAATCCATTTAGTTGCCCATAAAATGCACTATGTTATTTTTAAGCAGCTGTAGTTAGAAAGGGGGTAGGGTAGCTTTAAAAGAGGGTGCTCTGCATCAGTAGATCTAATGGCGCTAAGACAATTATAGAAACAATTGAGTATAAGCTAACTTATTCACCAAAAGAATGGGCTAAACTAGGACTTCTATTCAAAAGAAAAAAAAACAGGTAATACTAGGTTGGCAGGAAAATTTGGGATTGGGGGAAAAATATTCTCAAAGGACCTTCACATATAAGTAAGATTATACTATAGAATAATACCCCATCACATAAAGGTTTCTTTTTCTTGTTATAAAGAAAGAGAGAATACAGGAAACCCAAAGGGAAGCACATCAGGGAAAGTTTAATTAACCAGTTGAGACTTTGCCACTTTCAGATAAAACTAAATGGAAAAACAAACAAGAAACAAACTGTAGGGTTTGTAAGTAGAAAAATCTAGCCTTACACTTGTTCCTGCAAGATGCCTGAACTATAGTAACTGTGCAAGAACTGAGACCAACTCAAGGAGCAGCAAATGTATGTCTCTCCTGTTCACTTCAGGACCTACACTCGTTGAAGGTAATGGCAGGGCATAATTTTTCTTTTCTTCTAGTCCATATCGTTAAATTTTCACATAAGTTTAAATGCCATATGATGCCATTCCACTGTTCTTAGTCTTTAGATGAATAGAAGACTTCAGTAAGTTATTTATACATATATTTTAAGGTGTGTTTTTCAATATCCCAAAGCAAAGCTCACTGCCACAGATCATGGAAACTTTCTTCTGAAACTCAAGGGAAGTAAATATATCACATTTCTGCTTCTAAATTGAAATTCCCCATATTATAATATTGGCAGGAAGCTGAAAGTTAAAAATGGATTATTAAACTTACTACATTCTTGGAACTGGTCCAGCTCTAGCTAAATATCTTTGAGTCACCCAGGACTACTTCAGCTAAGCACCTTATTCTTGTTGGCAATGATTCTATGTAATTCATATTGGGTTTAAGACAGACAAGAGGGAAGTGGGAAACATAGAGAACCAAGACAGGTAGAAGCCCGGATTCTTGTAGCTTTCCCACTAACTAACTGTGTTGGCTTTGGACAAATCAGCTAATCTTTTGTTCTTAGTTTCTTGAGACATGAAACCCGTATAGGTTGCAGTGGCCATAGAACATGAATGTAGGAATTGTACCTTTAGCATACTATAAAGTAATATACCAGGTATCAACATTCACATTCATTAGCATTAGTGATGTCTTCTTTATTTTACTTATTCTTTTGAATTTGAGGTTAGTGGCACAAAAAATAACCAGTGCCATCCTGGACAACCTAAATCCAAGATCTTTTGACTGGGGAAGGGATATCATAGGGGAGTTCATTTAAGCTTACCCTACTAAGACCATTGTCAGTATAGGTAGTGTCCTTCCCAGGGGATCCCCAGGCAAAATTTCTAAATGTATTCCCTGGGATTTTCTTTGAACTGTACCAGTATTCATCTCATAAGATCATCTCTGTTAGTTCCCTAAGATTGAACCCTGAGAGGAAAGAAGACTGTCAAAGTAAAGTGAGTCAGGAAGCAAAACTAGGTTGCTGAGGGAGTGGGAAAGCTTACTGGAAAAGGCTCTTGCCAACTAGCTCCAACGATGGATGGTCTTATGATGGCAATGTTTAAGTTCCCACTTTCTTGAAATACCACCATCTCTCCCAAGGCCTTGGTATATGTATAAGTGTTGGGCCGATTTTCAATCAACTTGGGTGTGATTTCTTCAATGATTGAATCATCTAACCATCTGGAGGGTAGAGAAAGGGAAAAGAATCCTATTGGTTTCTATTAAATGGGTCAGCAAGAAAATACAGGAAGTCAGCAGAGTAGGGATTGTTTTAAGGTTTGTGGTTTTTATTTTATTTTAATTAAAAATTTTTTTCCATAGTTACATGATTCATGTTGTCTCCTTCCCCTCTTCCTTTCCCCATTTTGGAGTTGACAAGTAATTCCACCGAGTTATACATGTATTATGACTCAAAGCCTATTTCCATATTATCCATTTTTGTAATAATCTTTTAAAACTAAAATCACAAATCATATATCTATATAAACAAGTGATAAATCATGTTTTCTGCTGCATTTCTACTCCAACAGTTCTTTCTCTAACTTTGGATACCATTCTTTCTTGTAAGTCTCTTAGAATTGTCCTGGATCATTGCATTGCTCTTAGTAGCAAAGTCTATTATATTTGATCATTCCACAATGTTTAAGTTACTGTGCATAATGTTCTCCTGTTTCTGATTATTTTACTCTGCATCAGTTCATGGAGGTCTTTCCAGGTCTTAAAGAAATCAACTGGTCCAATGCAACTATCAACAATTTGGAAATAGGTCTTGATCAATGACACATGTTAAAATCAGTGGAAATGCACATCAGCTATGGGGGGAGGGGAGTCGGGGGGTGAAGGGGAAAGTAAGAGCATGAATCATGTAACCATGTTAACTTTTCTAAAAGATAAAAATTATTAAATGGAAAAAAAAAGAAATCAACTGGTTCATCATTCCTTATAGCACAATAGTATTCCATCACCATCATATACCACAGTTTGTTTGGCTATTCCCCATTTGAGGGACATCCTCTCATTTTCCAATTTTTTTGCCACCACAAAAAAAGCACAGGTATGAATATTTTTGTACAAACAGATCCAGCCCCATTTTTTATCTCTTTGGGATATAATGGTATTGCTGTATCAAAGGGCATGCATTCTTTTAAAGCCCTTTGGGCATAATTACAAATTGCCTTCCAGAATAGTCAATCGCAACCACACCAGCAATGCATTAGTATCCCAATTTTGCCACATCCCCTCCAATATTTATTATTTTCCTTTACTGTCATATTGGCCAATCTGCTAGGTGTGAGGTGGTACTTCAAAGTTGTTTCAATTTGCATTTCTTTAATCAGGAGAGATTTAGAACATTTTTTTTCATATGATTATTGATAGTTTTGATCCTTTCATCTGAAAACTGTCTATTCCTATCCCTTAACCATTTGTCAGTTGGGGAATGATATGATTTCTTATAGATTTGACTTAGTTCTTTATATATTTGAGAAATTAGACCTTTAATTTTTTTATTTAAGTATTTTTCCATGGTTACATGATTCATGTTCCTTCCCTTCCCTTTTTTTTCTCCCCCCCTCCCAGAGCTGACAGGTAATTTCACTGGGTTATTCATGTATTATTAATCAATACCTATTTCCATATTATTCATTTTTGTAATAATCTTTTAAAAACCAAAACCCCATATCTAATACCCATATATATAAACAAGTGAAAAATCAAATGTCTTCCTTCTGTGTTTATACTTCCAAAGTTCTTTCTCTCAATGTGGATAGCATTCTTTCTCGTAATTCTCCTGGGATCATCCTGTATCAGTAGCAAAGTCGATTACATATGACTGTCCCACCATGTTTCAGCCTCTGTGTACAATGTTCTCCTGGTTCTGTTCATTTCACTCTGCATCAGTTTGTGGAGGTCTTTCCAACTTGTGTGGAAATAAAGCATTTTATCGTTCCTTGTTGCATGGTAGTATTCCATCACCATCATATACTACAATTTGTTCAGCCACTCCCCAGTCGAGGGATACCCCCTCATTTTCCAGTTTTTTGCTACCACAAAAAGCGTGGCTATGCATATTTTTGTACAAACATTTTTCATTATTATCTCTTTAGGGTACAAAAATAGTAATGGAGGGTGGCCTAGCAGAACCAGTTCTTAAACTGTACTACAAAGCAGTGATCATCAAAACAATATGGTACAGGCTAAGAGATAGAAGGATAGATCAGTAGGGGTAAATGTCCTCAGTAAGCTAGTGTTTGATAAACCCAAAGATCCCAGCTTTTGTAATAAGAACTTGCTATTTGACAAAAACTGCTGGGAAAATTGGAAAACAGTATGGGAAAAATTAGGTTTAGATCAACATCTTACACCCTATACCAAGATAAATTCAAAATGGGTAAATGACTTAATATAAACAGGGAAATCATAAATAAATTAGGTGAACATAGAATAGTATACCTGACAGATCTATGGGAAAGGAAGGAATTTAAGACCAAGCAAGAGATAGAGAACATTACAAAATGTAAAATGAATAATTTTGATTATATTAAATTAAAAAGGGTTTGTACAAACAAAACCAATACAACCAAAATTAGAAGGGAAGCAACAAACTGGGGAAAAATTTTATAACAAAATTCTCTGACAGAGGTCTAATTTCACAAATATATAAGGAACTAAGTCAAATGTATACGAAATCAAGCCATTCCCCAATTGACAAATGGTTAAAGGATATGAACACACAGTTTTCAGATGAAGAAATCAAAACTATCAATAATCACATGAAAAAAGTGTTTTAAATCCCTCTTAATTAACAAAATGCAAATCAAAGCAACTCTGAAGTACCACCTCACATCTAGCCACTATGAAAGCAAAGGAAAATAATAGAAGTTGGAGAGGATGCGGCAAAATTGGGATTCTAATACTTTGCTGATGGAGTTGTGAATTGATCCAACTATTCTGGAAGGCAATTTGGAATTATACCCAAAGGGCTTTAAAAGAATGCATGCCCTTTGATTTAAATGTTTTCTAAACTTTTCCCATACTCTTTTCCAATTTTTCCAGCAGTTGTTTGTTTGTTTGTTTGTTTTTTGGTCAAATACTGAGTTCTTATCCCCAAAGCTGGTATCTTTGGGTTTATCAAACACTAGATTGCCGAGGTCATTTACTCCTTAGTGTATTGAGCCATCCTTCTATTAGCCTATACCAGATTGTTTTGATGATCACTGCTTTATAGTAGTTTAAGACAGTGATAGCAAATGTATGGCACACATGCAAAAGATGGTACACAAAGCACTCTCTGTGGGCACGTGTGCCATTCCTCCCCACCAGAGTTCATTACTAGAAAGGCAGAAGGACTTGGGCAGAGCTGTTCCCTTATGTCTTTCCCTGTGCTTGACAATATTTTTTCACATCACCCTCTCCTCTGCCCAGCAACCCAATGGGAGTGCACAGGGAGTTAGCTGGGTAGCTCACAGGTGGCAGAGCTGGAGGGGTGCAGAATGCTCATGCTACTCCCCTCCTCCTCTTCACCTGCACTGAAAATATTTTTTCGCTTCACCCACCCCTCTGCCCAGGAGCCCAATGGGAGCACTTTTTCCAGTGTGGGGTAAGGAAATCATGGGGTATGGCACTTGGTCTTCAGTGGGGTGAAGTTTCTGAGCCTGCTGCTTTTCCAGTCCTTACCCCAGTTAGGTTTCCATGCTCTGCCTGTGGGGGAGGGCACCGAGACAGCATGTGGAATCCATGGTTTTTTGAAAGTCTCTATCTTATTGTACTTTGCTAATTGTTTTCTTTTATGATTTAATTTTGTTGTTTTAAGTTCATGTGCTAATCTGATCAATATCTTTCTGCTACACTGAATCATTTCAAGCGATTGTGTTTTTGACTATTATATAAATTCTGTTACATGATATTATGTGTACCCATGCTGGTACTAGAGCAAATATCATTGTAAAAATATAGTCTACTTACGCAAACCCTTTCATGAGATCACATGTTGCTTTTTATTCTATTTTGACATTGTATACAACCTTTGGAGAATTTAATGAGTTAAATATCTCAATTGATTTTAAGGAATTTTTAGAAGCTATTTTAGATATCTAATATTATTTGCTTGCCTCTGAGTTGTTTGTAACAAGAAATATGGGTCCATTGGTAGTTGAAGACATGTGCAATGGCACTATTTTATCCCCACTTCTGCATTTATAAAAATGTAATGAATGAGAAATCTGAAGTGATTTTCACTATTTAATTCTCTGCTCCACATGAAATGGGTGGGACATTTTGTTACAGTCCCATACCAGAGGGAGTGAGATGCCCAAGAGGCTTAATTAACCTGTAATGGGATATAATTAACCTGTAATGGGATAAAATCCAGGAGGTGTGAAGGATTTTCTCTGAAATATAGTAGCTTCGAAATAATTTTTTAATATTTGTAACCTTCAAAGTACTTATTCTACTTTCCCACCAGAAGGATCTAGACTTTTTGGTGATATTTTAGACCTAAAAAAGTTTTTTTTATCAGCTTTGTTGTTTTTTCTAGGCTCTGCCCTATTTTGGATGAAGGCAGTAATAAATTTGTTAAAAATATATCAGCCAAGGTTGAAATATTTGCTATACCTGTAGAATTTGTGACAAGTATAGATTTTTTAACTATCATACAGCAAGTGGCTATATAGAAACTCATGTGAATCCTGTATGATAGTGGGTTTATTTGCTATTGTCATTAAATGTGTTGTTGTAATTTTGGGGAAATTTGGTACTTCTTTGAATATGCATTATCTACTATATTACTGTTTTATAAATCTGCTATTTTGTAAAAGCCATTTGCACTCCCAGGAGTTCATGGCCAAGTTTTAAAAGAAATTGAATCTCATTTTTTGGGTGAGAAATCTTTCCCTGATTATAAGCTATATATTTTTGATTTTATAGTAATATAAGTTTAATATAAATATTATTAATATAAATTTGCTATAATACATACCCCAAAGCTTTAGACTATGGAAACCTGCCATTTATTGATAAATGTTATGGGACTGTGATTAATGTTTGTGTCTGATTTCAGGAGAAGGGAACAAAAAAGCCACTATACAGTGCAAGAAGCACAAGGTCAAGGAAACTAAACAATCCCAATGAGATTGATGAGAATCTGCATAATGCCTAGGAGCACAAAGTCAAAAAAAAAGACTGAACCAATCCAGGTAGAACTAATGAATTTTTACGCCAATACTAAAGGACTTGAACTAGTGTTTGGGGTTTGGGATCATAGCTGTTCTAACATATGTTAGAAGCCAGCATTCCCTGAGCCACATCCTATTCAAGTAGCGAAGGTTGGCTATCCTGGCTCCCCCTTATCCCTGAGAATGAGGGATATGACCAGGGAATGACACTTCCCTTTTACACAAAAATCTAGTCCTTTTTTTTTTTCCTCGCTTATAATATGGAAACTTTCTATAGTCCTGGCTACTGATTGGGTAAGTATGTAATTACATAAATCATTTCAATTGGGCCTTGATTCAAGGACCTGTTATAAGTTTATTTTTCCTTTACTTACATTTTTGCACATAAGACTTTGACATTTTATATTTCATCCATAAGTTATTTTTTCTCTTTTATTTGGATTTTTTGATGTTTTGGGGTTTCTGTTGATAATTGACTCATATACCCCCAAAACTCAGTTGATCCTTAAGCTGTATCCTTAGCTGATCTGGGTGTTTGTCATTATTCTCCTCAAGGGGGAATGTGTTATTATTCTCCTCAGGGGGGTATTATTATAATCTATAATGTAAAGTTTAAATTCTTTTGAGAGTAATTTCGGGGTAAGAAATTCGCTACTTCCCCAAATCCAGAAAGTGAACCATTTGGAGAAGGCACCATGAAGATGCTTGCAGAAACCAACACTGCATCAAGAAGATACACAATGAACTTTGGTGTGCAGTTGGTTGAACTGTGGGGGGTTGAATGCATTTGTTTTGAATGTACACTCTTATGCCAAAAGGGACTGCCCCCAACTGGCTTTTTATCAATATGCCTTGCAATCATTGGATCATTGGTTTTGTCCTTTTTTCTTTTTATCCCCAAATTACTGTAATTTAAAAGTTGGTTATGTTTATTAGATCTATCGGAGAGACTAGTCTTCCTCAGATCTCAGGGGGCAATGTGTTATTGGAAATTTTGGGGTCCTTGAACTACATTTCTCATGAGCCCACTGGCTTCCTGTCATTATGCAGTGATGTAGACAGAGGGATAAAACTAAGAGACTGGTTTATCACTTCCTCTTTGCTTCCTATCTACCATGGTGAGAGCTGGGAACAGTAGGGCTTTTAAAATGACTTATCTAGCATGGCACATGGCTTTAATTTCTAGAGACTACTAATAAATCTTTAAAAAAACATAATACTTTAAAAGTTATTTATATATTAATTTTATTTTTTACAATTGGAAAATGTAGAATTATTGCCATTTCTGATCTCAAAGTGCCTTGTGTGATCTTTGAAAGTTTAAGCTTTCTTTTGGAATTTTGCTCTTTTCCACTTCCCTTTCCTTACAACCACACATCCAAAATTATTTTTCCCTTCCTGAAATATGAGAGGCCAGTGGCACTGATAAAGTAGACAGAGCTAGCATCACAGTGAAGGGTATCTTACATTAGTCACATCATAGTCACACCCAGAGCGTTTGAGGAATAGGAGAAATTTCTGTAGAAAACTAGAATAGGTAAGATCATAATTAAGGTCATAAAGTCATAATTAGATCCAACTTACTCTACTGAGTCAATCAGTTTCTTGGGTTCCACAGAACATGGGTAGATAACTTCATCAATGTGCTTCAGGTTACAGTTTGCGTAGGCAGTGGAGAAATGGATAAAGACTTCGAGCTTTGGCATCTGGCTGGCCATTAACAGAAGCTGCTGAGTGGCAATGACATTGAGTTGCAAAGCATGTCTAGAGGATATCAGGTAGAAATAAAAACAAAGGAATTTTTATATTTCTGTAATGGTGGTTACTACAGTAGTTAACTTTTCTAAAAGCTTATGCTGACTGTACCTAGTAAATTCTTTCGATCATAGGAATGGTGATAGGGGCTGAAACCCTCTACCAACACCTCCTCTGCAAGACTTGCCTATAGCACTGAGAGGTTAAGTGAATTGCAGTTGAGTAACTGTTAGGGGGGAAAAATTGGACCCAGGCCTTCCTGGGTCCCAGCAAAGGTAGATCTCTATCCGTTGTGCAACACTGCCTTTCATAAAGCAGGTCATACTTAAAATATATAATATTTAATACTTGCATGATGATGCTATACTTAATGAACCTGATCCACTCCATGACGCACCATACTTAACAGTTTTATTTATAAGTAAGAAAGGGAAGGAAGATTTCCTACTGCTTTTGATATAAGTAGAACATGGAGCAAATCAGTGAAGTTCCCTGAAAATCAGACATCATGGAAATGGAAAACAGGCCCAAGGAAATGTAACATGTTTGTGTAAAGGGCAATGTAGATTGAATGTGTCTGGAGGAAGCTTTGAATCTAGAATTAAGTACTCAGACTTGGAGGGACCCTATAGGCCACCTAGTCCAATGTAGTAGTCACTTGCCTATAAAGTTCCCATCATTTAAATTAGTATTTTATTTGCTATCCATACATAACTTCTGTTAACATAGTCCCTCACTACAGCTAGATAATCATTCTTTCTTCCAAATGATTTGCTATCCCATTTTCTAGAGTAGTTATTCCAAAGCATTTTCATCTCTTCTCAAACCCTTTTCGATATTCCAATCTCTACCACAGATCTTGCTTTATATTTCACTTAAAATATCTAAGCCTTTCACCAACATTTTCCCTGTTTCTTTTCCTCTTTCTGTCATCTCATTCAAACATCTTCTCCTATTGCACTTTTCTTCATTCTAGCTTGGATAAAGAGGTGGCCTTTTTAACCACTCTAGATGAATTTGATTGCCTCCCCTCCTACTTCAATAGCATACTGCCTCCATTTTTACCCTTCTCCCTGTCTTCTATCTTGGGGCAAACCCTTCTTTATTGAACAAGCCTTTTAGATAGAAATTATATTCCAAGGCATTTCGAATGGTTTGGCAACAAAAAGCTACACAATGACTAGATGGTGAAATTTCTTAGATGGCATTTCCTAGTACTTGATATGCGAGATATGTCTATAAAGACATGATGCTGATTCTGTATATCATAATGGTAGCTGCTGGTTCATCCCTAATGGAGTGTTAGATAAATTACATAAAATTTGAGATCTGACATTTAATGTTCCTTTGTCACAAGGTAAAAATAGCTGTGGTACTTCCCTTTCAGGACTGTTGTAAGGTTCAGCTGAGTAATGTATGGATAAAAGTGCTTTGCAAACCTTACAGTACTATGGAAGTATGAAATATTATTATTTCTGTGTTTAATCTAGAACCATTCGATTCAATTTAGCAAACAAAAATCCTGGAAAATAATTTGTAATGAATTAAAAGCAGTGGTATGGATGCAGAGTAAACTCTTCTCGTACTGGATTGAAGTTCACAGAAGAATTTGTATGAATGGATTTCAAGGGATTGAAAAGCTGATCATAGTATAGTTTCATAAGTATTTTTTTTTCAAATGCACAACTTTACACTCAACTATTGTCCTAAAAGAAAAGATAGCTAGGTGTTCTTTCAGGCTTCTAGTTTCAGTCATAGAGTATAACCATCTTATTTCACAAATGAACATAGGGAGGTGAAGTGGCTCGCCCAACAGATTAGACTTACAGGACTGGGACTCAGATCAAGGCTTCCTGACTCCTGGCCAAGTGTATTCTTTCAGTTGTGCTACAAATCCAGGATTTAATCCCTCTAAGGCATATAGAACCTTTGTAGAGTCCACAGAATATATCCTTAAGGAAAAGTTTGCTATAGGATGCTTCCCAAATATTAAGTAGCAATACTTCCAAAGCTAAAACTTCTTTCCTCATTTTTTTTTCATCGAGCTGATTTTTTAGGAGAGAGTCAAAATCTAACCCATGTAAGAGAACTTGATGAGGAGACTGTTAGATGAGTTTGCTAATGAACCTGACCAAAGGTATAATATATACATATAGGTATAATTCCTACTTATAATAATGAGTGCATTTTAAGCCCAAAGGTTCACTTGCTTCCTGCCTCTTTAGCTTTAGGGAATTTTAGATGGAAAGTTCTTAGTTCAGGCACCATAGCTCCAAATGTCAAGTTGGGAAAGTTTTTAAAGTTTCGGCAAAAGTTGAATATCATTCTCTACCCGAAACATCTGGATAACAAAATAGCAGATTATGTTAAAGTATCTGTTAATAGTCAGGAATTAGGAGAAAGGGTTGGGGGAAAAGCTGACCTTTTCTTGAGATTTTCCATAGTCCAAGTCCTCAATATTTTTCTATTACAGCTCAATTCTCTTCTCTCTCTCCCTCCCTCTCTCTCTCTCTCTCTCTCTCTCTCTCTCTCTCTCTCTCTCTCTCTCTCTCAATACTCTCAAAACTGAACACAATCTCTTTTTTCCTCCACTTTGGAGATAACTTCTTCTTTTAATATATATTCTCAGAGAGACAACATATACACAGCACTTTGCAAACCTTAAAAGCACTTTGCAAAAACTAGGTAACTGTTATTCATGGTACAATTTAGTGTCTCACAAAATAGCTTTGGTTGATTCAATGAGGAGTATAGATCTTGGCCACAACAGACTATGACTGATGTAATAAAAAATTATTCCTACCTAAGACAGGGCACCAGAGAAGATGGGGCATCAACCCAACTCTTACATTTATGAAATGGATTAGGATGATTAGAATTTCTAATGACATGACTTGATGAAAGTTGCTTCTTCACCTTGAGGAAAGTGTTCTAATTTGTTCCTTCACTCTGACTTAAATGATGATGATTTAAATCACAAGTATTAGCAAATGGGTGCCTAAGAAAAACACTACACCAAATGACCAGTTCCTTGGGCTTAACACAACTGTGGAACAAAACAAATGTCACTGCCACTAGCTAAACCTTTAGGGGCTTTGTTTTGTTTTTGTTTTAATATAGAAGCCTGGTTCTAGGCCTGATTGCTAGATCATATCAGATTTTGTTGGATTAGATGGCTTTGTCCAGACATTTAGACTTTTTGGACATGATTTTCTATTCTGAATCACCAGTTGCTAAAAAGAAAAAAATAGGAA
Organism: Gracilinanus agilis; assembly: GCF_016433145.1. Taxonomy (NCBI): domain Eukaryota; kingdom Metazoa; phylum Chordata; class Mammalia; order Didelphimorphia; family Didelphidae; genus Gracilinanus; species Gracilinanus agilis. Next base: position 297,983,994 of record NC_058134.1, on the reverse strand, counting down.
CATACCTTAGTGGGTCATCGAAGCGAACTGTAGCAGCACAGTGAAAAATGATATTGGTGTGGTCCAGGAGTTCCTCTAAGTCTTCCTTGCTAATGCCCAAATCTGGCTTTGTGAGATCTGCATAAATAGGTCTGATCTTCTCAAATATATTGGGGCAAATTTCTTTGGCCTTTTCAAAAAGCTGAAATACAGATGTAAATACATAGACTTCATCATTACTTAATTATTCCTTTTCACATTTTTGAATTAATTTTGTAAAATTGGTTAAGTTTCTCAACAAACCCAATAAAGGAAACTATAATCATTATTTTTTTAATAACCCTTGCCTTCTCCCTTGCAATCAATACTATGTATTGGTTCCAAGACAGAAGAGTGGTAAGGGCTAGGCAATGGGGGTAAAGTGACTTGCCCAGGGTCACACAGCTGGGAAGTGTCTGAGGCTGGATTTGAACCTAGGACCTCCCGTCTCTAGGCCTGGCTCTCAATCCACTACCCAGGTGCCCCCTGTCGTTATTTTCAAAAAGTTGTGTTTCGCTCATTTTCTATCCTTTTGTTCTAAACAAGGTAAAATAACTTTAAAAAATTATATATAATGTTTACCTTGACTGAAAAAGCTCAAAATGTATACCTTACTCATTGTATATCAGCATAGTGATATGACATTGACTCAAATTCCCTGATTACCCTCATAAAAAGCAACACCAATATACAGGATTCCTATGCAGCTCCTAATTGGGAATAGAAGAGTTCAAGGATGCAGCAGAAAGATTGCTGAATTTGGTGTCATAGGACCTGGGTTTGAGTTTTGGCTCTGCAACTTAATGACTTATATCACCTTGGCCAAGTCACTTAACCTCTCTGGCTTGTTTTCTCATACATAAAATGAAGGTGATGGATTGGATGACCTGGCAGGTCCTTTTAGGCTCTAAATTTTATGTCCTATGATCAGATTTATACGTCCTTGGACATGATATGATCCAAGCTAAGTGGGCTAACTTATCCCAGAATAGGCATGATAAGTAGATGAAGCAGTTGCAGTGAGAGGAAAGAACACTAGATCCAGAATCAGAGACAGGATCAGAATCAGACCTATGTTTAAATCCTAGTTCTGTCACTTATTTCCTGAGCAAATCTTTCGCTTTCCCTGGGCCTCCAAAGCAACCAGATGAAGGAGTCACGTCCCAGAGCTGACAATAACTTGGTATGTCACCATGAACAAGTCCTTTAACAACTGTTACCTCAGCTGCCTTGTATGTAAAATGAAGGGACTTGTGTAATTAGAATCTGTTACCCTAAAAACTACAATTCCCAGCACCCCCCTCTCCCCACGCTAAGTGCTGATGTAGCGAGGATATAAATTTGGTGTAGCCCTGCCTCTCGCTCTCCTCTTCCTGTTGAGGCTTTTCTGGAGTGTGCTTTTTAAACAGGCAAAGAGAACTTAGTCATGTGGTCTTAATTTTGTCAAATAATTAGGGTTTTTTACTTCTATTTCCCTTTTATTCCTTCTACTTCAAGTGATTATTAATAAACTTCATAAAATATAATTCTTGGTGTGTTGGAAATTAATTTAAATCTTAAGACTGAATTGGATATGATTAGATCAAATCTAATGGATTAAATGAACTCTCTCAAGTCTCTTCTAATTCTAACATCTTAGACATAATGCTGAAAGACAGTGGTCAGAAGACGTGTGTTTGAATCATAATTCTGCTACTTATTAACTCTGGCTTTCTGTAAGTGATCAGCTCTCTGAAACTCAGTTTATTCCTCTGTAAAACAGACATAGCATTAGTAATTATACTACACATTAAATGATGCATATAAAGTACTTTATCAACATTAAAGAATAATTTATTTATCTATTTAAAAAAAAATCCTTCCCTTCCATCTTAGAATCAATTCTGTGTATTAGTTCCAAGGCAAAAGAGCAATAAGGGCTAGACAATGAAGATTAAGGGATTTTCTCAGGGTCATACAGATAGAAAATGTCTGAGGCCAGATTTGAACCCAAGATCTATCTCCAGGTCTGGCTCTGAAACCACTAAGCCACCTAAAGGATTATTTAAATATAAGTTACAGTTAATTTAAGAAGAATACTGGCATGTTTTGTTCTCATTATTATTATGCATATGGAATTGTTATTATTCAGACTGAATGAATCCTTCTTCTCTTGCAAAAAAATTTTTGGTCAAGTTGCCAATATTTCCCAATGGATCCCTCCTTATTCCCTTAGTAGAAAGTCATCGATTAAAACAAAGAAAGAAAAGAAGACAGTCGAGAAAAACCAACCAAGATGTTGATGAAAGTTTGACATTTACTTAGTATTTTATAACCATACCCCCCTACCTTTTCAAAGAAAGTGGGGGGACTTCTCCTTTGTTCAACTATAACTATTCCTTTTTTAAAACTGGAATTCTCTTCAGTTTTGACATGGCAGCAGTTTCCAAAAGCTCTCTTGTTGAGAATGAGTAGTTAGAATGGGCCAAATTTTTTCTTCTAATTTATTTTTGAGCATGATGAACTATTCTTTTTATAGTGATAGTTACTTAAAGCCCAAAGGCAAGACAGAAAACCTGCCAAGTCAACAATAAAGTTAATTTAGAAGAATGAGAAAACTGGTTTCTCATTTCAAGAAATTGTCTCTACTGCTGCTCTACACTTAGTATGTTTAGCTTGCATTCTGATGACAGGAAACATTTGAAAAAAACATTAATATAGCACTTGGTATACTTCTCAGCAGATTACCACATCTTGAAGGCTGACTAAAATGCTGACCAATTTCTTGTCTCTTATGAGCCTAGACTTTTTTTCCCCCTGATGGCTCTTATATGTAGCCAATCTCTTCCTCCAGTGAAAGTTTCATTGCCAACAAAATGTACTTTTTTGACTTTGTATCATAATCATTTCCCATTCCCTTTCCATAATAAGGATTCCTCTGTGACTAAGAAAGATCATTAAACAAACTCATCTGATAGAGACCATGTCTGAAAATATGTACAATATTCTGACCTAGTAGTCTTTCACCTCTTGCTATGAAAGGGGATATGTTTTATTAGCTATTTTCCGTGGCCTTCATTGGCTTTGTTATTCAAGTTTAAATTCCTTTCAATGACTTTATTTACCTTGGTGAAGTCATTGTGAATATTGTTCACTTATTTGGGACTTAATCAGTTCATACTTCCTCTTTCTCTGACTTTTTCATGATATAATAATATCCTAGCAACTATTACTTGTACAATAATATCCCAATACATTTACACAGCATGGTTTTCTTTATCCATTCCTTCATCAATGGACACCCCCTTTGTTTCCAATCCTTTGCTAGCATAAAGTACTACTGTGACTATGTTGATAGATATTGGATCTTTGCTGCTGTATCATGTTTTGTAGCATATGCTCACCAGCCAAATCACTGGGTCAGTGGTGTGGATACCTTAGTTACTTTTGGTTCTGCTCAGATGTACCAATTTTCATTTTTCTTACTGAATTTAATTTTGTCTTCTTACTACCCTTCTCTGTCATACCAATGAAATTCTTATATCAGCCTTCATTCCTGTAATTTGGTCTCACCTTTAGTCTTACGGAAGAGGCTCTTAATTTTATCAGCTGTGATGATAAAGTAACATTGATAACAAAAATAGTCACCATGTAGGCCAAGACTGATTCTGTGACACTTTACCTTGCATAATCCCACAAGAGTTATACTGCAATATTGACAATAACCTCTTCCTTATGAATTAGGTCCCATAAATCTATAGAAATTTTTAAAATAATTTTCTTATTTATAAAATTTGAAAAGGAGCTTAGAGAAACATCAAAATCAACCAGTTCTAGTGCTCCTCAAAACAACTGTTTTTAGACCAGTCTTCATCATCCAGTGAAGCTACTGGTATGGAAAAGGGTCTATACTAACTGTCAAGTGACCACCATTCATAGGGCAGATGGGCTAGCCTAACCAAAGCTAGGGGAAGCCTGAGGGAGAAACAGGAGAGAGCATGTGCCAGACATGTTGAACAATAAATATGGCCTGACCAGCATCTCTCCACAGATCCCATTGGAAACACTGTAGGACCCTGATGCCACTGGACAAAAGTTCAAGTGTTTCCTGGTAAACATAGCAAAAATAGCTTTTATGTGTCATTTCTATTTGTGGTATATGAACCTTCACCAAGCTTTTAAAAATGTAAAGAAATTAGAGGCAGCTGAGTGGCTCAGTGGATTGAGAGCCAGGCCTAGAGATGAGAGGTCCTGGGTTCAAATCTAGCCTCAGACACTTCTTAGCTGTGTAATCCTGGGCAAGTCACTTGACCCCCATTGCCTACCCTGACCACTCTTCTGTCTTAGAACCAATACACACTATTGAGTCTAAGATGGAAGGTAAGGGTTAAAAAAAATGTAAAGAAGCTAAGAATCAGTCTCCAGACAGAGAAAAGTTTTCTTCTGTTGCTTGGTGCAACCATCAACCACTATGGACTATGTCAGTGATTTCAGTTTTCAAGTGATTTCAGACAATCATCAAGCATTTATTAAGTACATTACCTGTCTTGTTTCACATATTATCTATTGCAATTCATATTTTTTGACACAAGTCTGGTTTGGTTATTTTTGGTCATTTTTCTTCACTAAAGAGTTCTCTTGAAGTTAGTAGAAATAATCAACAACTTTAGCAAAGTTGCAGGATACAAAATAAATGCACATAAGTCATTAGCATTTCTATATATTTCCAACACATCACAGCAGCAAGAGTTAGAGAGAGAAATTCCATTTAAAATCACCCTAGACAATATAAAATACTTAGGAATCTATCTGCTAAGATAAACACAGGAATTATACGAACACAACTATGAAACCCTTTCCACACAATTAAAACTAGATCTAAACAATTGGAAAAACATTGATTACTCATGGGTAGGACGAGCTAACATAATAAAAATGACCATTCTACCCAAATTAATTTACTTATTCAGTGCTATACCTATCAAACTAGCAAAAAACTTTTTTACCAAATTAGAAAAAAGCTATAACAAAGTTTATTTGGAAGAACAAAAGATCAAGAATATCAAGGGAAATAATGAAAAAAAAATATCAAGGAAGGTGGCCTATCAGTACCAGATCTTAACTGTATAAAGCAGTAGTCAGCAAAACAATATGGTACTGGGGCAGCTGGGTAGCTTAATGGATTGAGAACAAGGCCTAGAGATGGGAGGTCCTAGGTTTGAATCTGACCTCAGGCACTTCCCAGCTGTGTGACCCTGGGCAAGTCACTTGACCCCCATTGCCTACCCTTACCACTCTTCTGCCTTGGAGTCAATAGTATTGACTCCAAGATAGAAGATAAGGGTTTAAAAAAAACAAAAACAAAAAAAACCAATATGGTACTGGCGAAGAGACAGAAGGGAGGATCAGTGAAATAGACTTGGGGTAAGCGACCTCAGCAAGACAGTCTATGATAAACCCAAAGAACCCAGCTTTGGGGACAAAAACCCACTATTTGACAAAAACTGCTGGGAAAACTGGAAAACAATATGGGAGATATTGGGTCTAGATCAACATCTCACATCCTATACCAAGATAAATTCAGAATGGGTGAATGATTTGAATATAAAGAAGGAAACTCTAAGTAAATTAGGTGAGCACAGAATAGTTTACTTGTCAGGTCTCTGGGAAAGGAAAGATTTTCAAACCAAGCAAGAGTTAGAAAAAATTTGAAAATGTAAAATAAATAATTTTGATTACATTAAACTAAAAAGGTTTTGTACAAACAAAACCAATGTTGCCAAAATTAGAAGGGAAGCAACAAATTGGGAAAAAAATATTTATAGCAAAAAAATCAGACAAAGGTCTAATTACTCAAATATATAAGGAGCTAAATCAATTGTATGAAGAAATCAAGCCATTCCCCAATGGATAAATGGGCAAGGGACATGAATAGGCAATTTGCAGGTAAAGAAATCAGAACTATCAACAAACACATAAAGTGTTCTAAATCTCTTATAATTAGAGAAATGCAAATCAAAACAACTCTGAGGTACCATCTCATACCTAGCAGATTAGCTAACATCACAGCAAAGGAAAGTGGTGAATGTTGGAGGGGATGTGGCAAAATTGGGACATTAATGTATTGCTGGTGGAGTTGTGAATTGATCCAACTATTCTGGATGACAATTTGGAACTATGCCCAAAGGGCTTTAAAAGACTGTCTGCCTTTTGATCCAGCCATACCACTGCTTGGTTCATACCTCACAGAGATAATAAAGAAAAAGACGTAAAAAAAAATATTTATAGCCACGCTCTTTGTGGTGGCAAAAAATTGGAAAAATGGGGGAATGCCCTTTGATTGGGGAATGGCTGAACAAATTGGGGTATCTGTTGATGATGGAATACTATTGTGCTGAAAGGAATAATGAACTGGAGGAATTCCATGTAAACTAGGATGACCTCCGGGAATTGATGCAGAGTGAAAGGAGCAGATCCAGGAGAACATTGTACACAGAGACTGATACACTGTGGTACAATCGAACATAACAGACTTTTCTACTAGCAGCAACACAAGGATCCAGAGCAAGGCTGAGGGATTTATGAGAAAGAAAACTAGTCACACTTAGAGAAAGAACTGTGGGAGTAGAAACACAGAAGAAAAACAATTGCTTGATGACATGGCCTGATGGGAATATTATTGGGGATGTAGACACTAAATAATAACTCTAGTCCAACTATCAATAATATGGAATTAGGTCTTAATCAACGATACATGTAAAACCCATGGAATTGTGTGTCAGCACCAGTGGTGGGGAGGTTGAAGGAGAGGGAAAGAACATGAAATATGTAACTATGGGAAATTCAAAATGAAAATTAAAATTAAAAAAAAAAGAGTTCTCTTGGGAAGAGAACACCAAGCAGAAATTTAAATTCCTATCAACTCAGTAGCTTTTATATTTTTCTGGTCTAGAAATTAGTGGAAGTAGATACATTTTCCACAAATATTTCCAGCTTTGCCAAAACCAAAGCAGACTTTTTACTACTAGAAAAATATTTCCTTTAAAAATTTAGATCTGTTTATTTCAGTATCCCTATTTCCCTATTTTCTTTCCTTCACAGTTTTTTAAACTTTTAGTATTCTTATAATTTCTTTTGAAATCAATTTTACTCCCATACTTTATTTTTCCACGCCTCAGAAATTAACCAAACTGTCAGAATGTGAATATAGACTTCAGGTATCATAATAGGAATTGGCCCATTTCCCTACAGATATGCAATCAGTAAATGGCTTTTTTCAAAAGATATTTTTGGACCAAAATATACTTTTCCATTAAGGGAACTCAAATGATAAAGATTTTATTCCAATAAATATACAAATTTCAAAGGAAATCTAATCATAAAAGTATTTTATTCCTATACATGTTTTAAAATAATAACATTAAAGATAAAAATTGGTTTTGAATAATTTGCTCCTTTAAGGCTTCAATTACCATAGCAACAAATATATGGGTACAAATGAAGGATATATTAACCTAAAGACCCTTCAGGGCAGAAAATAAAGGCATTAATATATGGAAACTGATACATATAACTCAGGCTTACACATCTCTTGAACTTTATATCATTTACACAGTGAAAGGAAAGAAATAATTCTTCCATTTTGTGTTTAAAACTTTGGGCCAATATTTAAACTATTTACTTATGAGTAGATGATATATCTTTTTTTTTCCCCATTAGCTGTGCCCTAGGTTGTTGACAGTAAAGCTAAGCTGGAAGAAGTCAGACTCTGGCATAGAAAACATCACATGCATATGTATGTATCATATATAATTTATGAAGCTAGATGTATGTATTTAGAGCACTGGACCTGAAGTCAGAAGGACCTGAATTCCAATCTTCAAATCCAGCCTCAGAAACTTACTATCTGTGTGACCTTGGGCAAGTCACTTAACCTCTATTTGCCTCAATTTCCTCCTCTGAAAATGGGGATGATTAAGTGTACTGACCTCCCAGGGTTGTTGATGGTTTGACTCTTAAGGCCAACCCTCTATAAAGTGCTTTGTAAATTTATAAAGTACTAGTTGTTTTATTGTTATTCTAAAGTTAAATGGAAATGGCTTTTTATTTCATTTAGATATCTGTATAAACATATATATATATATGTGTTAAACATAAACTTACTGACTGATTAATTGCTCAGTTTGAGTGACTGCTTAAGTTTTAATATACATTAATGCATTAGTGGCTTAGAGAGTTGGTCTTAAGAGTCCAGTTTAGGAGCTCAAATCCTGACACTGACACTTACTTTGTGAATTTCTTCATATGTAAAATAACAGGGTTGTATTAGATGACCAATAAGATCCTTTTAACATTTAAATCTATGTTCCTACGTTCAAGCAATCCACTAAATGGATAATAGGCAATTGATGATATGGCCCTAGAACTCAAGGGAGAGAATATCGCTGTATAGATGTCACTGTGTAGTTATGATAATTAAGCCCTCTAGAGCCGATGAGGTCAGCAAGAAAGACAATATATAGAGAAGAGGACCTTGGACACAACAACAGGTTATTTTCATAGGTTATGATGTAGTAAGGGAGGCTGAGGGATGTTAGAGAGAAAGAAGACCAGGAAAGAACAATATCACTAAAGTTTAGAGAGAAACGAATATTTAGGAATAGAAGATGACCAATAGTGTCAAAAACTATAGAAAGGTTAAGACATATAAGGACTGAGAAAAGGGAATTATAGATTGAGATCTGGAAATTAAAAGATAATTGGTGATTTTGGAGAGAGTAGTTTCCATCAGATATAGAGATAAAAATGTAACCATTTCTGGGGTGAGGTAGTTGCAAAGAAAGCCATTTTGGCCTCAACTCAGTTATATTGGGAATATACCTCCAAGAAAAAAACATAGAGTGTTGAGAGCTTTAGGAAAATAGGAGTGATATAAAAGAAATTGGACCCAGTAGTCAAATGTTATGTTAAACTGGCCTCTATGCAGTGTGTATAATTGAACTGCTGATCTATATGTACTTTATACTCCGGGATTCCTCACATTTGTAAAGTAGATTACTTCTTTGGAATGGTTGGCTGAGTGTATTTTGCATTGACCAAGATCTATCTATAAATGCTCCAACTTTACATAAGAAAGAAGAGGAACTAGAGATTCTATTTGGAGACAGCCAATCAATCAACAAGCATTTATTGATTGTCAGGCATTGTGTTAAGTGCTGGGAAGACAAATAAAGGCAAAAATTGTCAAGGAGTATACAGGAAGCAACATGTAAAAAACTATAGATACAATACACAGAGTAGATGGTAGTTGATTGGAAAGGGGAAGGTATTAGAAGCAGAGAGTATAGGAGGAAGGGCAGAAAAGGCCACTTGAAGAAAGGAGAACTGGAGCTGAGTCTTAAAAGTAGCCAGGGAAACAAAAAAATTGGATATGATTGGTTTGGTGCCTTTCAGATAGGGGAATAGCCAACAAGGAGGCACAGGATGGGGAGGGTCCTGTTTAAGAAAATGCAAGTAGACTAGTGTAGATAGATCATAGAGTACATAAAGGAAAGTAAATTAAAATATAAGAAAGGTAGAATATTGATGAAATATAGATGTGATATCTATTGAAAGAAAAGAGGTTCTGATTAGATCTCTCTTGGTTGTAACCTCCAGGATGATTAGATGCTATTCTAGCACATAGAGGATAAAAGTTCTTTACTCCGACATAATAGTAGTAGGAGCCACAGGTACTCATGTGGAATATGAACTCCAATGGTAGCATTTGTATCAAGGACTCTTGGCTACCTCATTGCTTCTTTTGTGTTTCCTTCCCTAAGCAGGTAACGGAACAGCACTTTCAAGAAGGATATAGCCAACCAAAGACCTTCTGAATCCAGAAATGTTGGAGGGTCCCGGAAGGCTTGCCAGTGTGGGTGACTATGGTTTTCTGGAAATGACAGTGCCTAATGGCAGAAAGAACATCAGAGACAGAGAGCACCAGAAGAAAGATATAGTTTGGGTGCCAACAAAGCAGCAAATGCTTCATTAGTAGCCTTTTTTTATATTCCAACAAGTCTTGATTATTAGTCTAGAGAAATGTTATAGAAAGATTTTTCCCTCCATTCAACCACTTTTCTTCTTATCCTGGATTCATTAATACTGTCTGTGCAGAAGATTTTCAGTTTCATGTAATCAAAGTTATTTTATCTTTTATAAATTGCCTGTTTATCTTGTTTGCTTAATAATATATCTCCTACCACATAAATCATCAGCATTCCTATGTTTCCAACAAAACTCAGCAGCAAGAGTTAGAAGGAGAAACTCCATTTAAAATCACTCTAGACAAGATAAAATATCTGAGAATCTACTTGCCAAGACAAATTTAGGAATTATATGAACATAACTACAAAAAACTTTTCACACAAATAAAACTAGATCTAAACAATTGGAAAAACATCAATTGCTCATGGGTAGGATGAGCTAATATAATACAAATGGCAATCCTACCTAAATTAATTTACTTATTTGGTGCTATACCTATCAAACTACCAAAAAACTTTTTTATAGAATTAGAAAAAATGATTACAAAGTTCATCTGAAAGAACAAAAGATCAAGAATATCAAGGGAATTAATGAAAAAAAAAAGTGAAGGATGGAAGCCTAGTGTTATCATATCTCAAACTATACTATAAAGCAGTGATCATCAAAGAAATATGGTACTGGATTAGAGATACAAGGGAGGATCAATGGAATAGACTTGGGGTAAATGACAGCAGCAAGATAGTGTTTGATAAATCCAAAGATCACAGCTTTTGGGACAAGAACCCACTATTTGAAAAAAACTGCCAAGAGAATTGGAAAACAGTATGGGAGAAATTAGGTCTAGATCAGTGATGGGCAAACTACGGCCCCCTGAGATGTTCTATCTTGCTGCAGGACATTCTTCCTAATCTGACTAATACAACGAGTAGGATACAATACAATGAAACTTTGAAAGAGTTGCCTTAGAAACAGACTGACAGATGAGCATTTCCTTTCCTTTGGCCCCCTCTTTAAAAATTTGCCCATCACTGGTCTAGATCGTCATTTTACACCCAATACCAAGATTAACTCAGAGTGGGTAAATGACTTAAATATAAAGAAGGAAATTATAAGTAAATTAGATGAACACAGAATAGCATACCTGTCAGATCTATGGGAAAGGAAAACATTTAAGACCAAACAAGAGGTCTTACAAAATGTAAAATGAATAATTTTGATTACATTAAATTAAAAAGGTTTTGTATACATAAAACCAATGCAACCAAAATTAGAAGGGAAGCAACAAATTGAGAAAAAAATCTTTATAACAAAAACCTCTGACAAAGGTCTAATTTCTCAAATTTATAAGGAACTAAAGCAAACGTACAAAAAACCAATCCATTCCCCAATAGGAAGTTTTCAGATAAAGAAACCAAAACTATCAATAAGCAAATGAAAAATGTTTTAAATCTCTCATAATTAGAGAAATGCAAATCAAAACAACTCTGAGGTACCACCTCACACCTAGCAGATTAGCTAACATGACAGCAAAGGAAAGTAATAAATGTTGGAGGAGATGTGGAAAAATTGGGACATTAATGCATTGTTGGTAAAGTTGTGAATTGATCCAACCATTCTGTAAGGCAATTTCAAATTATGCCCAAAGGGCTTTAAAAGACTGCCCACCCTTTGATCCAGCCATATCACTGCTGGGTTTATACCTCAAGGAGATAATAGAGGAAAATATGTGTACAAAAATATTTATAGCTGTGCTTTTTGTGTGGCAAAAAATTGGAATATGAGGGGGTGTCCATTGATTGGGGAATGGCTGAACAAATTGGGGTATCTGTTGGTGATGGAATACTATTGTGCTGAAAGGAATAATGAACTGGAGGAATTCCATGTGAACTGGAAAGACCTCCAGGAACTGATGCAGAGTGAAAGGAGCAGAACCAGGAGAATGTTGTACACAGATACATTGTGGTACAATCAAAGTAATGGACTTCTCTACTAGCAATAATGCAAAGATCCAGGTGTAATGAGGAAAAGGGGGTTTTTGGTTTAATATATTAAAAGATTAGGTCCCCAGGGGACTGAACAATTATCAATCCCCAAATAAAGAGTAATCTCAAGTTAAAATGACTTTTATGGAAATTTATTTACAAATGAGAAGAGGAAGAAGAAATAAGGAAATAAGACTCTAACACAGTAGGTAATTTGCTCTGATCCCCTAGTTAATCCAGGTAGATCTAATTAACCCAAGGCCAGAAACTTGGAAGGCCAGAGGCCTGGAGTGCGGGGTCCCAGAGGCAAATGAAGCAAAAGCTTCAGTTACAAAGTCTCTATTAAAAGGGAAGTCCCTTAAGAGAAGTCCAGGAAGATTCAGTCTTAAACTCACCACGTGGAATGCCCTGGTCACGAACCAGCCGAGCTCCCTCAGGTCCCCTTCACAAACCAGAAGACAGAGCCCAGCTGACTGAGGTCTCTTTTTAAGAGGCTTCTTTTGAATCACTTCCTGTGGCCTCCTCTTAGTTTACGTGTCCAATCACAAGAAACTTAGGACTGCCCAAGAGGCAGACAGTAAATTCTGATTTGTTACTCTAGGACACGTGGGTTATAGACCACCCAAAAACGGAGATGTTTTTACCTTTGGTGATTAAATCTAAAGATGGCAGTGTATATTTAATCTAATTATCACACAGGACACTTCTGTGGGACTTATGAAAAAGAAGCTATCCACATCCAGAGAAAGAACTGTGGGAGCAGAAACACAGGAGAAAAACATATGATTGATCACATGGTTCGATGGGGACATGATTGGGGATGTTGACTTTAAATGATCACTCTATTGCAAATATTGACAATATGGAAATAGGTTTTGAATAATGAAACATGTAAAACCCAGTGGAATTGCTCATTGGCTATGGGAGGGTGGAGAGTGGAGGGTGGGAAAGAACATGAATCATGTAACCATGGAAAAATATTCTAAATTAATTAATTAAAAATTAAACTGAACTGTAAGTCATGAAAAAATGCATATTCAGTTAATCATCTCTTTTGTTAATGTATATTTATCTGAGTTGTATTTTATTTTTATTTGCTTTGCTAAACATTTCCCAATTACATTTTAAGTTAGTTAACAGTCATGAGCTTGACTGTTTTGATCTACACTATGACAGTAAGATCAAGTATTTTATTCTATTCTATTATTATTCTACAACCTCAAACACTCAAAAGGATCTGTGACTGTATTCATTTGGATGTACCTTCCAGAAGGCATATCACAAATTTTACAATTGCTATTTCAATCTTCCTGAAAGTTTGACTCAAGGAGTTCACCCAGTGTAAGAGACCTTTCTTGCTTTCTCCTGGAATTGTGAGCATTCTATGGAATGCTTAGGCGATCCATGTGTCATCCCTTACCAGTTCATCTTCTTGTCCTAGCATACTGTCCTTACTACGTAATTTACTTTTTTTTTAATTATTTTTTTTAAACCCTTACCTTCCATCTTGGAGTCCATACTTCTCCAAGGCAGAAGAGTGGTAAGGGTGGGCAATGGGGGTCAAGTGACTTGCCCAGGGTCACACAGCTGGGAAGTTTTTGAGGCCAGATTTGAACCTAGAACTAACCATCTCTAGGCCTGACTCTCAATCCACTGAGCTACCCAGCTGCCCCTACATAATTTACTTTTAATTTTATTTGCAGTTCCTTATTTTATGCTTACGCCCACGTGCACACGTACATACACACACACACACACACACAGTTATCTCATGTTCATTTTGTAATTCTCCAGTTTTCCTCTGTGTGATATTCATTTACATTACATTTGAAGAATGTTGTTTCATGTTTCTTAGCTATGAAGAAATACCTATAGAGTATTAGTATGAAAAAAAGATGATCCTTTTGTATATATGTATGAAAGCTGGAGATCATTAAAGAAGTTTCACAATTTCTCCAAGCTAATCTATCCTATTGTTCTCCTGATTAATTCTGGGTACAACTTATCCACTTGTATTGTCTGACCTAGATATACATACATGCATACATATATATACATATATATACACACACATACATACATATGACATGCATATGAGGATTGCTCTTTTTCTAGGCTCAAAGTCAAGTAGGTGGCCCCGTAGATATAGTACTGGACCTACAGTAATGAAGATTAATCCTCCTGAGTTCAAATCTGGATTCAGTTTTACCAACTGTATGACCCTGGTCAAGTCTCTTACCCCCTTTTGCCTCAATTCCTTACCGTTAAAATGAGTTGGAGAAGGAAACAGCAAATCACTCTAGTATCTTTGTCAAGAAAATCCCCAATGGAGTCATTACTATCAGAAATAACTACATCTTTGATTATCCACTTATGTACTAGGAAATTCCTATGTACTATGGCTTAAGCTGGCTTCATTTAGGGAAGGTCTACAAGGCTCCTCCTGATTATAATCAGATTCTCAAACTTTCCTAATCACAATTGTCCAAGGAGAAGATGGAATACGGTAGCTTGCTGACTGCCCCTAAGGTCCTTCTCCCCATTTAGACTCTGAATTTTCCCAGCAAGAGCAATCAGATTTAACTACAGAGACACAGAATTCTGGGGTCTAGGCTGTGTTATGGATCTCATTGAATGCTGGAAACACTGTGCTTTTCTGAGGGACTAAAGCTCTGAGGAGCTCCATGCTTATATTTCTATAAATAATAAACTGATTTACTTGGGATCCTTGAGTGCTGTCTTCTTGGTACTTAACCAAAAGTCTCACATATGAACTTCCTTGTGTGGATAATAAGGTCAAATTCTTTAGAGTCATGATGAATCTCTTCCAGTAATTTCTACAGTGTTACAAGGTATGATGTGACCAACACAATATCATCCTCAAAGAGGAGCAAATGGAGGATCTCACCATTCAAAGTTAGTAATTCTTCAACTTGAACTACATGCTGGATCTCCTCTACAACAATAGCAAATACTTCTGCCAAGCATACATCTCTCTACCTTATGTCTCACCCGATGTTTGTGATCACAGGATTTTGATAATTTTGAATGGATTGGATTCATTTTCATGAAAGGCTGCCTTTAAGATAGCATTATGCTCTATCAAGTCAAATTTTTTTTCATAAGAAACAAGTAACAAATATAGTATAATATCATATTCTTTATATCTTTCAGTAAATTTTATGATGGCAAAAGCATAGTCCACTATGGAATATTGATTGTGAAAGACTGTCTCTTGCTTACTATCATTATTGACTATTTTTTTTGTAAGGGGGAAAATAAGAAACCAGGGCTTTGCAACTTTACAAACTTAGCAAAAGGCATGGGTTTGCAAAAAGAAAAAAAAGGTCTGATCACACATACAGGACTGAAGGGGCAGTTCCAGAATCTGTGGAAGACATAAAACTGAGAACCAAAGATTGTTGAGGGTCCGTTGTTCCTGTTTGGCCAGGAGAGTGGAGAGTCCACTTCCTGTGGCAGTTTATTTATGCCTGTAGGAGGTGACTTGCCTTTCCTAGTACCCAGAGGTCCTGTAGTCCAACTAGTGAGAAGGTTCCTGATATCTTGCCCATCCCTGTTTCCACTTGCCATCTCCCAGATATCTTGTGAGCTCCTGATTACTGATTCTTAAAGAGGTTTCCTGACTGAGTATGAAGTAAGAGCCAGACCCTGAAAAACTCTGTCTTTGGAACAGAGGCCTGCAGACATCTTGGCCTCTGAAAAGAAGTTCAAGATTTCAACCCTTTCCACTATGACAAACTTTACTGTGACTATCTTTAATTTGAGGACCAGTCAGCTCAGATTTAGTTAGTCTGGGTTTTTAGAGGTATCAGTTCTGAAAGTATAGCTTGAAGAACTTGAAGACAGCTTCATGAAAAGCCTTTAGAAAGGAGGGAGGAATATCTAGGTTTTAGAGTTAGGGACTCCTTTTACCTTGGTCCTCCATCATTTCCTTTTGATTGACTTTAAACTACTTTACTGGTTTAAAAGGAAAGTCAGATAGGGTTGTGGCCAAAGAATGACTCTCAGGCCCGGAGAGTGATTTCCTCTGAATATTAACAACAACTCTACAAACCCTGTTGAATCATTTTACCTATTTCAATTTGATACACATCTGTGCAATTTTTATAAATGGGAAAGCAAGCATATAAAATTTTAGTTGTAGATGTGCTACTGATTACCTTTTTAAAATTATTAAAAGGTCTAAAATGTTTTCCCACACTTCTTTAGTGTCTTCCTCTCTTCCAGATATCTTACGAATTCATTCCCTAATATCAGAATAATTTTGACATCTCCAGCATAGAATATATACTATGGAACACAACTATTTATCATTTAGCTACAAGGTCATTGAGAAAGCAAATTTTTTAAAAATGCCTCTATTTTAAATAGCTAGGAGGATACCTTACACATCTGTAAATTTGTCCATTTTTAAACTTCATCAAGATTGGATTGCTATCTGTGTGGAGTGAGAAATTAGTGTGTTATTCTCACATTATTAATAGTTACTAATATCTAAAGGTTGTAGTCCCTCCCCCCCATATCCTTACAAAAGCCTTCCAGCTTTAAGTAAGTCATTCTGGGAATTGCCTTAGGCAGGAGTCCTAGATTCTGAAGTTCTCCAGATCAAATCTTAAGTACCAATCTTGAGTACCCTTTTGTCTTAGAAGACTCCCTATTGAATCTTTGTAGTGACTGATCCTCTCATCAGCCTCTCCTATAAAACTCAGTCCTGAATTACTCCCCCTTGTATTTGTTTTCAGCTTCTTGGTCATTTCTTTAAAAAATACTGATTTGCTTGGATGTGTCAGTTGTGAAGCTATTCTCCAATTTCTTGAAGATGTTAATTAGCTTGAATGTGTTCATTGTAAAGTCAGTGTAAAACTATTCAATACTGTCTCCAACTATTATAAAATGTTATATTCCCTTCTGGGATACTTGATTACATCAGTATTCTACTATAAATAGGGGATTTTTCTGTGAATTTTTGGGCATTTTGTCTTAGGTTAATAACTTGAGGCAGTGCTCCCCATTTTCTCTCTCAATAAAATCATTATATCTTGAATTACCTGGCCATATTTTTTTTAATAATTGGTAAAAGAGGGTGAACTTTGAAATTTTGAAGGTCCTCTCAATTTCTGCTCCACATACTACCTATTTATAACTTAGTAGATAAATCTTCAAGGAGGCCTATCTTGGGTTGTGACTTACAGCTGGTAAGTGTATGACAGCAGTTTTTTTTTTTTTGAGTTCAGGTTTTCCTGACCAAATTAGTAAGTCTATCCTGTATGTGTGCTTCCTCTTTGTGTGGTAATGAAGATTTGGCAATGTAGAAACTACTATTAACAACTACCAAGAAAGACAGTCAAGATGACATTTTACTTCCCACCCAGATTTCTAATGCTTTGGCCTAATATGATGTCTTCTACTTGGGGTCACTGCAGGAATGATTACAATTCACACTGACTTGTCTGCTACCTTTCTTTTAATTATATGGCAAAGGAAAATAATGTCCACTGGTAACCACTAGATGGAGATCTCCTCAAGCCATCTCTCCTCAGTGGTCATTTCATTTCTTCTCATGTGCACACACTTATAGCTTATAAAAAAGCTCTAGCATCTTCCATTCTTTGTCCAGTGGCTACAGGTCTATTTCTTCCTCCCTCTCTACCACCAGGTCCCTCTAAACATAGAGTAACTCAGAAATCTGACTCTCAAATCCATGAGTGGGTGTGCACATTCAATGCCCAGCCAGCCAGTCATTCACTCACCCACCTACACAGAATAACTTGTCAAGCAGGAAGTCTGAATCTTAATGGAATCTGAATGGGCAAGGGAAGGAAAAAGGAAGGCAGCCAATCCAATAGACAAGTATTCACATCTGAGACCTCCTTTATTCTCCTGTGTGCCTCTAGGTCATCACAGGGAAGCCTGGGGCAGTTCGGTCTCCTGATATCTTATAAATTGTACTTCTTGTCTTTTGAGATCCAGGGACCCTCAGATCTTCACAGAAATGAATGATTCTGCAGAAACGACTTGTTACAATATTAAATATAAAGTTTTCCCGTGTAAATAGTCCATTTTTCTAGGAACTTACTTTGTTAGAAAAGTTAATACGTACTACTGCTAACACTGTCCTTTCTGAGCTCCCCCTACCACCTCCCATAACCCTTAAGTCATAGAAACATAGTAAGTAGAGCAAAATGAATCTACATGGTCACTGTGTCCATAAATGTGTATCTCTGGACCTTGCGTCTATCACTTCTCTGTTAATAAATGGGCATGTGAAAGGGAATTCTATATTCTCTTTATCTATTTTGAGTTAATCAATCAAGAAACTTCTACTTAACACTTTGTTAGCCATCAAGTAAGAGAATTCACAAATCACTTCAAGAGCTCCACCCTTTTAACTCAGTCAGAAACTTGTGAATCCTTTGATAAGAGTTTACCCCCTCAGAGGACAAGAGGTGGATCCCACAGACACTGCCCACCCTGAGCAGGGTTAGGCAATTTGGAAGCTGTAATTGGCCCCTGTGAAGAGGGGAAGGGACAGGAAGTGACATGGAAAAAGGGACTATAAAAAGTTCTGAACTTCCTGTCTTCTCATTTCTCCTTTGGAGGACTGTTCCTTGGTCTTCTCCTTTGGACTTCTCCTTTGGAGGACTGCTCATTGGGATTTCTCCTTTGAACTTTTTCTTTGGAAGACTGCTCCTCGGGACTTCTCCTGGAGACTTCTGGCTTGGAGAGATTCCTGCTTTGGTGGCTCTGTAAGGAGACCCTCTCTGCTTGTTGGTGCTTTGGTGAGACACTCCCTTAAGCATGAGTTCTGTGGAGAGACTCTTTTCCTTGGATCTTGCACCAGCAAGTGACTCAGACTTCGATGTGGAGATTGAAACTCTGTGTCGGTGAGCCAAGCTGGAAGAAGACTCTTGAAGCAGTCATGTTGACCTAGACTCATCCTTGACTGGAACATTCTGCACTGGAATGGCTTGCTGGGTGAGTGACTAGAGTCGAAGGAGGAGGCTTGCATTGGTGGACTTCTGGCTGAAGACTACCTAGACTTCCACATGGAGATTGGAACTTGAGGGAGCCCTTTCTGCCACTGAGCTGGACTTCACCAGAGCAGCACTTAGGGTAAGCTAGACAATTCTCTACCTTCTTCCAAATTCACTTTAATATCTCTACCTCATTGCAAATAAAGCTGCCAACAGTCATTTGGACTTAAGGGCTAATATTTTATAATAGGTGACCACAATCCTTTTTTAACTCATAAATATTTTGTCAAACCAACTTTTTACCTTTAAAGGTAAAATGCCTCATAATAGGTCCTGCATGGATTTAATTGGCCTTTGTTAGGTCAGAATTCTCAGGTCTTTCAAAAGTGCTTTTCTTTCTATTGTTATTATCTTTCATAGCTAATGTGGAAGTTTATTGCATGACTATATATACTTGTAATAAGTTTTGTTTTTCTTGATTTTTAAATGGGCAGGGGAGAGGAGAAGGGGAGAAAGAATTTGGAACTGGAAATATTAATTTTTTTAAATGAAAAAAGAAAGTAAATTTTATATGTGTATACTCAGTGATTACTTCCATGATTTACTCTCCATTTACTACTTTGAACATACTTTGCATCTCTTTACTTGTCTACATTTTGTTTTGTCTCTGAGGGCTAGGTTCCTCCATTTGTATTTGCATTACTAGGAGTTAGTATAGTGCCTTGCATATAGCAAATACTTAGTAAATGTTTGTAGAATTAGTTATTAACTAGTCAAGAATAAATGCATTTTCAGGATTAAAAACATTCTTAAAACCTATTGCTAGGGGCACTCTAGCATTTAGGACTAATACCAGTCCTCTGTGAAAGGTATTGTCAACGTGGAATATAAAAACCAATCTAGAAACTCCAAGTTTGTGAAATCTGGAGACCCCCCCACCAAGTTTGCCCCTGCTCCCCACTCAGAATTTGCCTAGAGGAAGCCCTAGACTCTCCATATCATATTGAATGATAGACCTTAGCATTTAATTTGACCAGATAAATACTTTTTTTGTCCTGCTAGTTTTTCCTAGTATCAAAGTCCTTTTCCCAAGTAACCCAACCCTTGTCTGGATGTTTCCCTTTAGTATCCATTGTAAGCAGTCCACTCCCTAACACCCCAGCCTCAGGCTATGGTTTCTTTCCCCAGCCTGTTTATAATCCTGTCATTGTAGTTTGGACCCTCCCTTTCCTTGTAGCCAAGGTAATGTTAATCAATCATATTTCCCTATCCTCAGTTCCTCAAAAGGTATATAAGTTCCCTAATTTTCATGATTCCTCAGAGCTGTCATCTAGAGCAATGTCATTCCCAGGGACACATAACCCACAGTAGCCAGAGCTTTCCGTTCTGCGTGGTTTTGAGTGCGTGATTCTACGTGGAGACCTAATGTATCGTATCTCTCTCCTAATAAAATACTTAGTTTTTCTGACTAATAGTTTTGTGTTTTTTCCCCAAGTTAATAGTATGAAATAATGATTTCCATAAACCAAAGTATTATAGTTTTCATAGCACAGATTGTGTTTATCAGTTTTTTTTTTTTACTTTTATTTTAAGTTTTTTGAACTAGTCACAGATTTCTTCAATTGGAACTTCTAGTTGCTGTTTTGTTCTCCCTACTAGTTCCATTCAAAATAACTGATTTTTATTTCAGTTTGAAGATATTAGATGGTAACATAACCAGTCACACCTGGAAAAAACTTAATTTTAGACCTAATCTAATCCTGGGAAAATTGAAGTCCAGAGAGGTGAAATAATCCAAATGATTTAGGAACCTACCTTACAGTTGATCATCTGGGAAACCCTCTGCTGCAGAGACTGTCCAGCTTTGGGCCTCACGAGGATATAAATGACTTTTAAGTCTGGACTGGTTCGAAGTAGTTTTTCCACCAGCACTTTTCCCATGAAACCTGTGGCCCCTGTGACGAGTATCGACTTGCCACCATAGTAAGCTGCAATCGCAGACATGGTGATCTCTTGCTTTTTTCTTGCAAGCTTCCTAATTGAGATACCTGAAAGTACAAAGAAAGATCCAAAGATGACACTGTGAATTTCCAGAATATGGGATTCCTTAAAAAACTTCTGGTAGAGTAGGGAAGATTCAGAAAATGTCTGTTGACTTATTATCACCAGCTTTAAAAACCAGATGCCAGTTCTGAGATTTAATAGGATATTCAAGTTTTTTACCTAATGTGTGGAGTGAGAAATTAGTGTGTTATTCAAGTTATTAATAGTTATTAATATTGCCAAAAAGTTAGTAAAAACCGGTACAGCTCCACCCCCATCCATTTCTAAGTGTTCTTGGTTGAGTCTTTAGAATTTTGGTTGGGAAATTGTCTGAGCAGATGTCCCAGACTGACTCAATGACCAATCTTGAGTACTCTTTTGTCTTGGAAGCATCTTCCAAGGGGTCAAGCCCTGATGGCTGGTCTGATCCCTACTTAGGCCCCTTCTACATAACTCTTCATATAATATTCCTGCTCTTTTATTTCTGGATTTAAAATCTTTGTCTCCAACCCTTGACCTTTTCTTTAAAATATGAATTTGTTTGAATGTACCCACTGTAAAGCTATTCTGCAATTTCCTGAAGAAGTTAATTTACTTGAAAGTGTCCATTAGAAATCATTGTATAGCTATTCAAAACACTGTTTCCAACCTCTTGGAATGTTAATTCTATTGTATCTCCTGATACATTGGGAGTGTCTCTGTAAATGAAGGGAGGAACATTTTCTATTGAGAAGATTTTTTTCTGTCAGTCAGTGAGGCCTGACTCTGGTGAGTCTGAGGCAGACTTGGCCATTTCCCTCTCTCTGTAAATCTTTGGGGGCAGTTGCCTTAGGTCAATGACCCCACATTTCTCTCTCAATAAAGCATTATATTTTAAGTGATTGATTTCCCTGGTCATATTGTTAAAGAATTTTGGAATTTTCAAGGTCCCCTCAATTTCTACTCCATATACCTAACATGATAGGGTATCAGAAAAAAAGATTAGAGATACCCCAAGGGTCAAGGCATCATTTACTTATCTTGCTGATTTTATTTTTAAATTTATAATAGGTAAGTACAAATTTTCTACAAATTACAATCATACCTACTAATATTCTTTCCCCCCTTTACATAAGAAAACCCATTTTACATACTTTTGATTACATTAAGTTAAAAATATTTTATACAAACAAAACCAATGCATCCAAAATTAAAAGGGAAGCAACAAATTGGGGGAAAATCTTTATAACAAGAACCTCTGGCAAAGGTCTAATTTCTCAAATATTTAAGGAACTAAATCAATTGTACAAAAAAATCAAGCCATTCCCCAATTGATAAATGGACAGGCAAAGGACATGAACAGGCAGTTTTCAGATGAAGAAATCAAAACTCTTATAATTAGAGATATGAAAATCAAAACAACTCTGAGGTACCACCTCACACCTAGTAGACTGGGTAATACGACAGCAAAGGAAAGTGATAAATGTTGGAGAGGATGTGGCAAAATTGGGACACTAAAGCATTGCTGGTGGAATTGTGAATTGATCCAACCATTCTAGAAGGCTGTTTGGAACTATGCACAAAGGGCTTTAAGTAACTACTTACCCTTTGACCCAGTCATACCACTGTTGGGACTGTACTACAAAGATATAATAAGGAAAAATAATTGTACAAAAAATATTTATAGCCATGCTCTTTGTGGTGGCAAAAAATTGGAAAATGAGGGGACAAATTGTGGTATCTGTTGGTGATGGAATACTACTGTGCTCAAAGAAATAATGAATTGGAGGAATTCCATGTGAACTGGAACAACCTCCAGGAAATGATGCCGAGTGAAAGGAGCAGAACCAGTAGAATAGTATACACAGAGACAGATACACTGTGGCACAATTGAACGTAAAGGACTTCTCTACTAGCAGCAATGCAATGATCCAGGACAATTCTGAGGGATTTATGAGAAAGAACACTATTCACATCCAGAGAAAGAACTATGGGAGTAGAAACACAGAAGAAAAAACATTACCTTGATCACATGGTTCAATGGGGATATGACTGGGGGTGTAGACTCTAAACGAACACCTTAGTGCAAATATTAATAATATAGAAATAGGGCTTGATCAATGATCAAACCCAGTTGGCTACAGGAAGGAAGAAGGGGAGGGAAAGAATACAAATCATGTAATCATGGAAAAATATTCTAAATTAATTAAATAAATACATTAAAAGAAAAGAAAACCCATTCTATTAGATGTTACTTTAATATTTTATTGAGCAGTGATCATAAGATCATGGAATTTTTGTGTAAAATGGACCCAAGATCCTTTAGCCTAATCCTTTCATTTTATAGAATCAGTTTGACAATTTTACAATTATTTGATGGGGGCTAACTGTGAAAAAGACTGTGATAGGCCTAATTACAAAATCTAGAAAAAAAAATCAAACCCAAACCTATTCTATTAAACATTCAAAATGTAAATATTTACCAACCTCATTATTATTCACTGCCTTAGTCCTAATCCCTCTCCTCTAGATATACTATTTTACTTGATGGTCTCATCAGTTCTCCAGGATTCAATTATCATCTCTATTCCGAGGATTCACAAATATGCCTCTCCAGATCTAACTTCATCCCAGTCCTACAGTTTCACATTTTGGGCCAGTGTTGACTATCTTGAACTGGATGTTCTATTTTAAACTCAACATGGTAAAAATGGAAATCTTTTGAACTTCTTCTCTATTACTGTCAAGGGTATTAGTGTCTGCTCAGTCACCCAGACTTTCAACCTCAGTGTCATTTCATTTCCTTTCACCTCCCATCTCCAATCTGTTGCTAAATCCTATCAATTTTACTGTCTCTCTACTTTATCTTTACTTTATCTACTGTTACTCTCTACTTTATCTACTCTACTGTACTCTTTCTTTACATCTCTCACATAAGCCCCATTCTTGTCTTTGACACCGCCACCACCATAACACAGGCTCTTATCTCATGCATGAGCTATTGCAATAGCTTTCTCATTGATCTCCCAGCCCCAAGTCTCTCCCTACTCAAATCCATCCTCCACTCAGCTGTCAAACTGATCTTCCTAAATTACAGATCTGTCCTTCTGTCCTTGTCAGCTTTTACTTAGTCAACTTAAAAGGTTCTCTATCATCTTGTTTTTGGAAGTCCTTTATAACCCATTCCCCTCCTCTGATCCCAATCTTCCTCCACCTTTTCACTGCTACAGTCTGCAACAAACACTGACTTCTGCTGTATCTGAAACAACAGCCCATCTCTCAACTACATGCTTTTTCGCTGACTTTCCTCTCATTCTTTTCTTCCTCATTTCTGCTTCCTAGATTCTGTCTTCCTTTAAGGACTCAGCCAAAATCTTATAAGAAGTTTTTCTTGATCTCCTTTAATGCTAATTTGTCTTATACATAGCTTATTTATACCTAGTTCTTCACATATTGTGTCTTAATAGGCTGTGAGCTTCTTGGGAGCAGGAATTATCTTTTGCCTTTATTATTATTATTATTTTACTATTATATTACATTTACTATTAGTATTCCCAGTGCTTAGTATAGTTCATAAATGGTTGATTAACTAATCTACTACAGAAAACAAAAACAACTATATAATTTTGAATTCGACATGGAAGTACAAACATTGTACCCCCATAGTGAAAAGTTTTTCAGGCAAACTATAGGCAGGAAAATTTCTTTGCTCCCACTATGTACCCTTACCTGCCTAAATAGACTAGTGACCTTTGTCAAAAAACATATTAGCACTGCACAGCTTATGGTCCTAAAAGAGCAATATCAATTCCCTTTTGACCCCCAGGAGCCCCACATGATGATACTAATACTTCTGTTTGAGGATGATTCCTCAAAGGTTCATTAAAAGAAGTGGGGAATGTTAGGCCTGGAAGCCGACTCGGTATAAGAGCTGATAAAAATAGCAGCACCTACTCAATGACAGGAAATCCCCAACCAGTAACATCTGTTAAATGATAGGAAGACCCCAACCAGTAACATCTGCTGAATGAATGAGAGGAAGACCCTCAAACGATAGCATCTGCTGAATAAAAAAACAACAAACACCCAGCCCCCAAGTTCCTACTTAAACTATATATGCTGGCTAGGGCCCTCATTCAAATGTTCCATTGTGGGACCCAAGCTCGAGCTTGCAATAAAACAGTGCCTCTTGCTCTTACATTATCCTCTTGCTCTTACATTATCTGGTGTGCCTCCTAATTAGGGAAATCAGAACCGGGCTGAACATTTGGGAGCTTGTTCTGGGATTTCCTGACTGGACTACACACGGATAGAGGTACTGGTTCAGAGGGCAAAAGGGTCAGAGAACTGTGTGTGATGTGTGATTGATGTGTGATGTATGGCTGATGGGGAACCAATCACGGGATTAAGGCATACGACTAAGTGGCCTGGTTAACCCTGCCAATTTCGGGACTTGTAGGAAGGGGGCCTAGTGTCAAGTCCAACCCCAACAAGTGATTCGGTTCTGCCTGTTTCTGAGTGTGGACAGGCCTAATACATGTTTCTCAGACTTCGATAGAAGCTGAGCCAGAATGGCTGGGAAGCGTTTGAGAAAAAGCGAAAGTGGATTGACCCTTTCAATTGTCCAAACAGAAAAGACTCATTTTGAAGGGTTGGAGGGCCTTCGCCCAGAGTCCTGGGAACCTGGGTCAGAGACTGGGTCTCTGCAGCAGAGATTAGAGTCCCCTGAGATTTAAGGGAAACTTACAGGTGTTGGAAGTCCTTGCCCGGGGTTTGAGTCCCTGGTTCGGTGGGTTAGAGGTTCCCAGTAAGTTGAGATAGCACCAGTGGTCACACTGGAAGAGAAGGGAGAAGTCCAGGCAGGGACCCGGCCACGTCACTATTTCAGTGGCTTCTTTGGTTCCAAGGTGTATGAATGTGTGAGAGAGTATGTTCTGCAGATTTCTGTGAGTCTGTTGTTTTTGTGTGACTAGCTATAAGATTAAACAAAGGAAGGGGCAAAAAGAGTTTAAGATGCAGCTTCACAAAGGGGAATTTCTTTTGTAGTGGCTGCTCTGCAATCCCCCCACCTACATTTCAAACCTCCCAGACTTTAGCACTAGAGAGGTTGTGCCTGCTCTGACAGCAGACTTGAGATCTGAGTAGGAAGAGGGGAGGGGATTTCGAAGTTCAAAGTTCTTTTCTTAAGAGACACAGACAGCCTTATGAACAGCTCACTTCCAGTCCCCACTGGGAACAGATAGCAGTTTTGTCTAGGTGCTACAAGAGCATTTTGTTAGAAATCACAGCCAGAAAGAGAGACAGGTTAGATCTATCAGAGTGTAAGGCACAGGGAGAGTTAGGGGACAGGGAAGTCAGATCACAGTACCTGAGCTCAGCACAGCTTCCTCAGTTAAAGAGGCAGTGTGCTGAAATTGTTTTAATGAATTTTCTCACTGCAAATATTTCTTCTTAAACATGGATCCTAAAACACTGATTTTTTCCTTTTAAAGCATTCTTGTCACAAAGTTGTATGTTTCTGTTTATTTATTGTTGTTTTTGTCACAGTCTCATCTCTAGGTATTCTTAAATTGGACACTTACAAAAAAAAAGGCAGGAGATTTGAAAGACTGAACTTCCTACTGTCAAAAATCCTTAGCAGAGGCCAAAAGCAAATATCTGTTCAATGATTTTTCCTCTTTCTTCCTTTGGATGGGCCCCCAAAGGCGTGGGAAAAAAAGAGAAAAATTCAGAGCAGAAAAGGGAGATTTTACTCCACAATTAGAAGCTTTTTCACTTAAGATTTTATTTTAAGGGTTGAGGATTGCTAATGATTTTTGATATGGTACAATGTAATTTTATTTATTGTGGTAACTGTTTGTCAGTTAAATGTGAAATATTAACCAGATTTTATTGAGCACAAAAACTCATGGTTAGAAGTTTGTTACGCCTTGGTTTCAGTGAATTTGAGATAGCCAGTATGACACAGAGAGGGAATATTTATTCTATAAGAATAAGAACTGTAATTGTACTGGCTACTTTGTAGATGTAAAAGTCATTCAGAAAAGTTGTAGTGTTGTTATTGAGAACTTATTCTAGAATTTAAACTTGGGATTTTTCAAATGAGATGTTCTTTTAATGTATGTGCTGTCAGAACTAGAAACAAGTAATCATATGACACACAAGTTTTTTTTAAAGTGGTTAATCTATACATGGGTTTTAATAATACAGGTACTAAGAATTTGGTATTTTGCAAAAGATGGAATTTCTGAACAGTGTTGTATTTGACTAGGGTTGTATGAACTATTTTTAAAAAGTGTATAATGTATAAGAAGGAATTCGTGATCTAGAGATTAACATTTATTTAGACTCAAATTGCTAGAAAGCAATGGTGGATGAATACAAAATATGTATGCATTTGGACTATAAAGAGAATTAAGTTTTCCACCTGAATAGGTGAAGGATACATGATGTACAAACTGTATGAAATTAACAAGGAAAATTTGTTCAGCCCAGGAATCTATAGGGGGATTACATGCAATTAAATATAGTACCTTTCCTCTTTTTACATTAATGGTAAAGGAGGAGAAGCCAGAAGAAATAAGAGTAATGGATAAAGAAATAATAAGTGTGAATTCTAATGCAAAATAGATACAACAAATGGTAAATCAGAGTAATACTGATGGAATTAATCAGTTATGTAGCAATGCTTTGAGGTAAAAAGAAACTAAACTGGAGGTTCTATAGAGGCTTGAAAGGAATAAGAGTAAATGCTTTCAAATTCAGTTGTTTACATACTGAAAGATTACTAAAGGACTTAAAGTTATTTGGAAGTTGTGGGGTTCAAACTAAAATTTGTAGAGAATAATTTATTATGAAGATTTTGATATGAGCAAAATTTTAAATTGTGGTGATCTCACTTGTTATAGAGGGATAAGAGGCAAGGTTGTTAAGTCATAAAAAATTAAATTAAGCCAGGCAGTCTTAGGATAAATTGCTCACAAGCTGATAACCCCTTTCCTTCTATATAGGAAGGAGAAAGGGTACTTATAATTGTTCCACATTGATATTTAGGAACTGATATAGCAATACAATATATAAGTAAGATCTTAAAGAGTTTAAAGATGAGTATATTTTAATTGTATACTTCAGAGGTTTTAAGCAGATGTTCGAGCAAGTAAAAGTTGATAGAAAAGTCATGGGTATCTTGTAAAACAGGTTTTTTAGCAGTACAGTTGTTATAGGGGTGCAAATGGTGGACCCCTGGGTTTTGGAAGGAAACCTTTCTCAGGAATGAGAGGACTCCAAGCTTAGCTTAAAAGTAAAAAGAAAGATTTATTAGCAAGATAGGATCAATGGCCAGCAAGCCAGCATGAGTGGAACAACCCTGGAGGGTTGTCACCCCATACCCCCATTCCCGGGGTTTTTGTATCCTTTTCAAGAGTATGGACACTCAGGCATTCCGTGGGTGGGGGGTCTGTATGAGATCCTCAGGGCTTAGGCTATCAAGGTGTGTCCTGCAGGTGTATCTCTTTGGTCTATCTCAACCTAAAGGATGTCCAAGGATAATGGTCTTTGCCTGGGGAGTCACAAGGGCAGGAAGGGGGAAGGGAGTTTCCCTGTACACAGCCTGCCTGAGTTAAGGGGTACAGAGTCCCTGCCATCTTTGCACAATGCCCATGTTAGTCTCAAGAAGACTGCTTTCCATTCTTATCTATCTTTCCATCATAAGAGGTTTAAAAAATAGGTTTGTGTTTAAATTGATCAAAAATGTTTTTTTGTTTAAAATTATCATAAATGGTTTTTATCTCAGTGTATTAAAGTTGACTAACTTTATTATTACATTTGACTTCCTGGTTTTGAAAACAGATAAGCAGCCTGCTTGTCAAAAGGCTTGCTTTAAGGTTTACAGTGCTTAAAAGGTTTCAAATCTTGTCATTGGAAATAGACCCTGTAATATTACATGCTTTATGATATTCCTTTTAAATATGACTTTTATGTGAATTGCTGTTAAAATATGTGCTTTAAGTATTGTTTGAATGTAAGCAAAAGCTCATTGTAAACCTGACTATACCATAGGTTTTGTTCAATCCTTAGTGGTTACCTCAGTTTACCAATTTGTACTATGAACTGAAACTTATAATTGATGAGCACTATGCTAAAGGTACAGTGTCTCAATTCTTGGGGGTTATTGATTAACATTTGAAGGGATACAAAATGGTATGTTATTTTTGTGATGGTAACAGAGAGTCAGAGAAAGTGAAGAGGTATGTTGTGTTTGAATACAGAAGAGAGAGAGACTTGACCTAATGTCCTGAGTATGCAGATTCGTGATGGGTAAATGGAAGTTGTGTTCTGCTTTTTAAGCAGATGTTTTTGAAAAAAAAAAAGAGAGAGGGAGAAGAAGAGATGAAAGAGAATAGATAGGGAGGTGAAAGAGAACAGATAGATGTTCTACTCATAATTGGATCCTTGACCTAAGAATAATTTCTGAAATTGATGTATATGGTGTTGGGAAAATCACAAATGATTCTGGAATTTCTCTGGAAAGTTACCCTGAAGAGATTCCTGTACTGACATAAGCATTGTGCAGAGATGGCAGGGACTCTGTACACCTTAACTCGGACAGGCAGTGAACAGGGGAATTCCCTTCCCCCTTCCTGCCCTTGTGATTCCCCAGGCAAAGACCATTATCCTTGGACTCCCTTTAAGTTGAGATAGACAAAAGAGATACACATCCAGTACACACCTGGATAGCCTAAACCCTAAGGATCTCACTCAAACAGACCTGCACTCACTGAAAGCCTGAGTGCCAGGAGTCACTCCACACTACGGGAAAGGATACAAAAAGGCGAGAACTGGGGTACTCAGGGGCAGCCTCCTATGGCTGTTCCACTCAAGCTGTCTTGCTGGCCATTAATCCTATCTTACTATTAAATCTTTCTTTTTACTTTTAAGCTAAGTTTGGAGTTCTCTCATTCTTGAGAATGGTTTCCTTCCCAAACCCAGGGGTTCACCATTTGCACCCCTTTAACAGTATGACCTTGTCTTAGTCCTTCAGATGTGTGGACGTGACTTTCTAGGTCCCGGAGGTGATGCAGCCCTGATTTATATTTACTATGGAGCTACTCAATCCAGCACTCTTGTTCCTTAATTCAGGTTTTGTGACTAAAGTGTGATATGTTAATTATTGCCAAAGTATGTAAGAATAACTGAGTTATCAGCCTGGTAGGGATGTGAAAGGCTTGTTTGAGGGTATGGAAATTGTTTCCAGGCTGCTGCTTAGCAGAATTTCTCTGAGCTGTAATGGGAAAGACTTGTCTTTTAAGGAAGGAGAAGGCTTTTGATATCCAATGGTGATATAGTACAAAAGACAGAGAATGGTCTGTGATGGTTAGAGAGGCAATTCTAGGGCTCAACCTGGACTGGACCTCTTCTGACCATCTAGGCTACTAATCCTTGAGTGACACAACGATGGCATGAGCCAGTGACAGCTTTGGCCTGTACATGGAGCCCCCTTACTGGGTGTCCCTTGGGATGTGAGGAAATGCTTTCCCTCCCTGCCTTCTCTTTTGGAGCAAGTTCCCATAATCGGTACTTAATGCAAATTGTAAAATTAATGTTTCCATCTCCCCAAATGACCTATTAGGTTAATAATTGAAAATTATCAAATTGTTAGGGAACACCCTTTGAGAAGTAGGTGAAGTTTAGTAATAGATGACTTGTAGCTTGCAGCCTTAATTTTACTACCACTGAAGTTTGGATCTTGAGCTTGGAAATATAACCCAAAGTTT
The DNA here is from genome assembly GCF_016433145.1 of Gracilinanus agilis. Lineage (NCBI taxonomy): Eukaryota > Metazoa > Chordata > Mammalia > Didelphimorphia > Didelphidae > Gracilinanus > Gracilinanus agilis. Next base: position 297,953,199 of record NC_058134.1, on the reverse strand, counting down.
TCCGGATTTCCTCCAGAATCTGGGATAAAGAAATTTATCTGTAAAATATTGTTATTCAAGTATTTATAGATGCCATATTAATGTGAGCTTTGCAAAAGGATATTCTTTAATGGAAACATCACATACCATCTCTGCAAACAACTTAGGAATCAAACTTCCTAAAAGCATCAATTCCTGTCAGAGGATGATTTCTGGAGATAAAATCGGTTGGCTAAGATACTCAAATGTTAATGTTTAATATCAGTTTCTATTGTGCTAATTCTCTCTTTTTATATCCAGTGTTCTAGTTTTTGCCCCAGTCCTTGGTTCTATCCTTCTGCCTTAGGGACGGACGCTCTTCCCTTGTGACCTGTCTGCCAGCATAGGGAAACAGTCTCTGGCCTCCCAGCCTTCAGGACCCTGGCATTCACTGCAGAGATGCCCCTGAAGAGCTTGTGCCCACAGCTCCTCCTCCTCCTTCTCCTCCTCCTCCTCCTTTCAGGGATTCCATGCCCCTTATCAGCTTAAAGAAGCTACAGAAGATTGAAACCATCATCCCTCTTTCCTTAGATATTTGGAGGAGGGGGAAGACAGCATGGATCATTGTGGGACATTGTACCCTGGAGACAGCATAGAACATTGTACCCCCATAGTGAAAAGTTTTTCAGGCAAACTATAGGCAGGAAAATTTCTTTGCTCCCACTATGTACCCTTACCTGCCTAAATAGATTAGTGACCTTTGTCAAAAAACATATTAGCACTGCACAGCTTATGGTCCTAAAAGAGCAATATCAATCCCCTTTTGACCCCCAGGAACCCCACATGATGATACTAATACTTCTGTTTGAGGATGATTCCTCAAAGGTTCATTAAAAGAAGTGGGGAATGTTAGGCCTGGAAGCCGACTCGGTATAAGAGCTGATAAAAATAGCAGCACCTACTCAATGACAGGAAATCCCCAACCAGTAACATCTGTTAAATGATAGGAAGACCCCAACCAGTAACATCTGCTGAACGAATGAGAGAAAGACCCTCAAATAATAGCATCTGCTGAATAAAAAAACAACAAACACCCAGCCCCCAAGTTCCTACTCAAACTATATATGCTGGCTAGGGCCCTCATTCAAATGTTCCATTGTGGGACCCAAGCTCGAGCTTGCAATAAAACAGTGCCTCTTGCTCTTACATTATCTGGTGTGCCTCCTAATTAGGGAAATCAGAACCGGGCTGAACAGAAGTTTTTTATCTTTTGATCAATTAGTTCCATATGACCCTGGGAAGAAATGAATAAAGTCACAACTCTCTTTTTCTAGTCCAAGAAAGCTGCTTAAATGCTAGAGGACAGATCTTTCTCTTTTTTTAAAGCACCAAAATAATTTCTAAATATTAGCTGTCATTGTAGGGATATTAAAGAACTGACCTTGCAGTCAAGAATATTTAAGTTCAGGTCTTGCCTTTGATTTATTTATCTACTCCTGACTTCACATCCCAGGCATCTCTCTACCACTTTAAGTTGCAAAGAAATGTATTGATCTGCATTGGTGAGAATTTCCTCATTGGGGAGTACCATAAACTAGTGAAATTAAGTTTATAGACCAAAGAACATTGCTCTAGGAAAGGCCTACATCAGGCCAGCTCCTAATAGTTTAAGCCTTAATACTGGGACAAAATAAGACATTCATAGTGTCAACATGAAATCCGGGCACCTCGATTTTACCCCTGCCCTTTGAGAAACCCCAGTACCAGCTATACCTGTTCTGGGTTGACCTTAAACTATTTGGGGACCCTAATATAGGATGAAGTGTATCATTAATACATCCTTTGCTGGAAAATGCAGTATTTTTCTGGTGATTGTACAGAAGTGCTTCTAAGCCTTCCAGGCTAATGTCAATATGTTATAGCATACTTGCTTGGGTCTGCATAGGCACTGCACATGTGATGCAGTGTATCAAGTTACGTAAAGCTTGTTCACATTTCCCATTCCAATGTTTCCCAAGAGGTTTTCAAGGCAAACTATATTTGCCCATAATTGTTGAGTGGTTTACCTTTTTCCCAAGTGATAATGCATGATGTGATAATTTGTGATTTGATAATAGCCACTGATTTCCTAGAAAAGTCTTTAATTCTGGAAAGTGCTTTGGATTTTGAGGTACCAGTTGAGGTACACTTCTATCTTTCAAAAACAGAGCTCTTACCTCTTTGCTCACAAAAAATATGACAGCATACTTCATAGGGGTTCTACAAAATTGGTACTTTTCTATAGACTGTTTCAGTCAAACACCAAGCATTTATGAAGTACTAACTGTGTACCAGGCACTATGCTAAGTGTTACTTCAGGTCAGCTTCTTCTGGTTGGTCCAACACTTTCATCAGTCATTCTTCATGTTTTTTTCCAAACTCAGTGGAGTGTTTTAAGTACATGAACACTTCTACCATGCAGTTTAGGTTTCCTATTACCTTTTCTAAAAGCCACTGAAAAACAGAAGGTCCATTTTGCATTTCTTTGACTTCCTCTGACATAAGAATCTTGTAGTATCTATTGCAAATGCTGAAGATGACTGGCTTCCTAGCAAACAGCCCAGAACATCTTGAACTCTTAGCATAAAGTACTGATGTACCAAAGTTCTTTTGTTCAAATTCTGGAAGACTACACACATCATTTGGTAGACCAAGTTTCTCCTTTGAAAAGGATTGTAGTTTCCCATATTGAGTCATACTCTGTTAGGGCTAGTAAATTAATAATCTGTATTATATTCTTAAGTAGCACTGTTTCCTCTATCTTGTGGCTAAGATGAAATTCTTGGCTAGGCCACTGTTAAGACTCTTTCAAAAAGAATCAGAATCCTTAACTCTACACACCAAGAGAAAGCCTCTTGAGTTCTTTTACTCTGGAGACTCAGCTCTGAGGTCTAACAGTTCTTCAGTGACAGGATCCCAGCTCTAGGTGCCAAACTTCTCTCTTCAAACCTTTCTCCTAAGGTTGGTTCCTCCATTTTTAAACTCTTGTTTCTCTCAGTAGACCATGGAAATGAATATTCAGAGAAAGGGAACCTAGACAGATGCAATATAAGTAAATCCCATACAGGGAGGGAGGGCTTCTCAAGGGGCAAATTCATTCTATCTGCCAATTCTCAGTCAGGTTTTCTGACTCTCTAACATACAAAAATAACTACTCAAAGACTGAAGCCCTTAACATATTTTAAATGACCTTTATCTGATAGAGTATGAGTTCTATTAAATGGTTTTAAAAGCAAACCCAACACTATGAGGCTGTAAGCAATAACATTCCCTTAAAATATAGTCCACAATCTTGTCATTACTTATAGGCACACATTGAATATAGAAGAAAAATCTAATACAAGAGGAAAAATGCTTTACAATTTGAGATGATGAGAAAATGAGTTACTTTTGTTGATTTCTTGGCACCTATGCTGTGACTTCAAAATGAGTCTCAGAAGGGAATTAACTAATTAAGGAAGGAGGTGAGAATTACCACTTTCTTCTATGTCTTCCTATTTATAATAATTTCTCAGGGATCAAAATGTATACAGTTGAAAAAAACGCTAGTAAAGTCAGAGAACTTAAGTATTTCTTGTGCTTCTGATGTTTATTAATTTGCATTAGAAGTTTCACTAACATTTCATCTTCATGGGCCTTGATTTCCTCATCTGTAAAAATGGAGGGGCTGGATTAAATGGCCTCTAAGGTCCTTTAAGCTCTAGATCTATGATCCTAAGAGGAAAGATATTTAGTCCTAACAGAATGATGGATCAGTTTAATGTATTTTAAAAATATGATCCTGTGTTATAGAGACTAATGGAATAAGCCCAGATTGGAACAAATCTACCTAGTTTAAGATTTTATTTCTTAAAGATATCCCCAATGACATTATATATATATATATATATATATATATATATATATATATATATATATATATATATACACATATATATCAGAGAGAGATTAAAACAAAAAAATGGAACAGAATTCATAAAATGAGAGAGAAGTTCCAATCATGAATCAATGTCATTCTAATACTACTTTAAACTACCTTCGCATTTTTGGGCTAGTAATGCTGGAATTAGAAGTACCCAGCTATTTTAGTTGCTGCAGTAACACTAATAATGGAGAAAACTCTTGGCCTACTTTCTTTACCTTTGCAGCATACCACATTTATTTCTTTGATGCAAGATATATGCTTTTGACTTTCAGTTAAATTGTGCAATATGTAAACATGTAGGCATATATAAATAGATTATATATGAGAAAATGTAAATATTTCATTAATACATAAAATTCCAAGCCTGAAATTTACATAGTCACTCATTTTCATATTAAATGTTTTTTCTTTCCTTTACTGTTTTCAATATATTCAAAATTAAATTATAAAATGCCTTCTATGTGGGCTTTTGTTATATAAAACTATCTTAGGAAATTGTTTCAGGTATTCAATTTAGTACTTTAAGTGATAGAAACTTAACCCGTCATATCTCCTTGGCTATTATTGATACATCAAGGCAGTAATGTTTGGTATTTAAAGTTGGAATCAGTTCAAAGTGAGTGGGGGAGGAAGACATTCTTGTGGGCTCAGTATACTTTAAACAAATGGACCATGAAAAAAAGTAATGAGCCTTGATACTTTAAATATATAGGTTCTAAAGGGCTATAAAACTGTGCATAACTTTTGAACTAGCAATACCAGTACTACATTTGTATCCCCAAAAGGTAGGGAAAAGGACCTATTTGTACAAAAATACTTATAGCAATTCTATTTGTACAGGCAAATATTTAGAAATTGTGGTGATATCCATCAACTGGTAAACAAATTGTGGCATATGATTATAATGGAATGCTATTGTGCTTTAAGAAATGATGAGCAGCAGCAAGCATTATCTGTAATAAAGATAAATTAGATACCTTCCCAATGTGATCAGGGGTGAAGCCCATTATCACCACTATTATTCAGTATTGTAATAGGAATGCCAGATATAGCAGTAAGAGAAGAAAAAGGAATTGAAAGAATTAGGCAATTAAGAAATAAAACTATTTCTTTGCAGATGATATGATGATATACTTAGAGAGCCCTAAAAAGTCCAAAAAGGCCTAAAAAAAGCCCTAAAAAACTGATTAAAATAATTAATAACTTTAGCAAAGTTGTAGGATATAAAATAAATTCACATAAATCATCAGCATTTCTTTATGTTACTGACAAAGCCCAGCAACAAGAGATAGAAATAAAAATTTCATTTAAATTAACTGCAGATAATATACAATACTTGTGTGTTGTTTGTTTTGAATTGGGGAGGTCCAATTTAAAAGTAGTGTTTGTGGACATGTGGGGGACCTTGGAACTACATTTCCCATGGTCCAATGGGTTTCCTGTTTTAGATGACCTCTTCAAGGTGAGGGACGGCTTTAAATATTGGGAAGTGGCTTGGAACTTCCTCTTTGGTTACCTGGTAGGCGTATGAGAGACAGGATGGGCACTAGCGGTAAATTTAAAAGATAGTCAAGCGCGGTCTCATATATTTTACCAACAAGGCCATGGCTATTAAAATACTAATTTCCCTCATTTTATCAGTCTTTATCATTTTTAATCGTAATAGTGTCTACCTTGCTAAGATAGACCTAGGAATTAATATGAACACAGTTACAAAACACTTTAAGGTCAGATGTAAAAAATGTTAATTGCTCATGGTTTGGTCAAATCAATATAACAAAAATGACAATCCTACCTAAATTAATCTACTTATTCAGTGCCATAGCAGTCAGATTGCCCCAAAATTATTTTACAGAACTAGAAAAAGTAACAGAATTCATATGGAAGAATAAAAGATCAAGGATAGCAAGGGACTAAATGTATCATATTAAACTGTATTACAAAGCTGTAATCAAATCAGTTTGGTATTGGCTAAGAAATAAAGTGTAGATCCAATACATAGTAGTAAGTAACCATAGTTATTTAGTGTTTGATAAACCAAGCTTTTGGGAAAAGAAATCACTATTTGATAAAAACTCCTTGGAAAACTGGAAAAAAGGTATGGCAGAGGCTGGGTATAAACAACATCTTCCACCCTGTACCAAGACAAGGTCAAAATGGGGCAACAAAAGTGAAATTTGTTTTCTAAATTTTTCTGTGGAGATGGTTGGTTGGTGGGGAGGGATGGAAGAGTATTTCAATCTGTTACATGTTTTGTGTTTAAAGAAAACTTCTTATTGAAAACATAATAGGAAATCAGAAAATGATTTAGACATAAAGGGTCTGACCATTAGTAATTAGAGGAAGAATAGTTCACCTGTCAAATCTATAGATAAGGGAAGAATTTATGTCCAAACAAGAGATAGAAAGCATTATAGGATATAAAATGGATAACTTTGATCATATTAAACAAATAAAACCAATGCAACCAAGATTAAAAGGAAAGAAGAGAACTGGGAAAAATTTTTTACAGCACGTATCTCTGATAAAGGCCTTATTTCTCAAATATATAGAGAACCAACACTGATTTGTAAGAATATAAATCATTCCCCAATTGATAAATGGTCAAAAGATATGAACAGGCAGTTCTCAGATGAAGAAATCAAGGCTGTATAAAATCACATGAAAAAATGTTCTAAATCGCTCTTGATTAGAGAAATGAAAAATAAATCAACTCTGAGGTACCTCCTCACACATATCATTGGATAATGTGACCAAAAAGGAAAATAATAAATGCTTGGGGCTAGGGGGGGTGACAAAACTGAGTCACTAATGCATTACTGGTGGAACTGTTGGAGCTGATCCAACCATTCTGGAGAATAATTTGGACTGTGTCCAAAGAACTTTAAAACTGTCCATACCCTTTGACTAAGCAATACCACTACTAGTTCTGTACCCCAAAGAAATTTTTTAAGGGGCAAAAGGACTGATTTGTGCAAAAATATTTATAGCACTACTTTTTGTAGTGCAATAAATTGGAAACTGAAAGAATGTCTGTCAATTGCAGAATGACTGAACAAGTTGTTGGTATAAGATTGTGATGGAATACTATGTGCTAAAAGAAATGATATGAAGGATGATATAAGAAAGAACTAGAAAGATCCATATGAACTGATGCAATGTAGAATGAGCTTCAGAACTAGGTGAACATTTTATATAGGAACAGTGTAAAAAGGAATTCTTTATTCCTTTTTTAAGTTAACAGGGAACCTGGAGATCCTCTTACCATAGAGATGTGTAGGGGTTAACTAGCTCACGGTGACAGGAAGTAGAAACCATAGAGACAGGAAGTGAGGTAGGAAAGGGATATAAAAGGGGTCAGCTACAGTTGCTGACAGTTAGGTGCTGGCAGTTGCAGGGAAGTTGGCTGCTGGGAGTGTGTTGGGTTGGTGGTTGGCTTTTAGTTGTTGGAATATAAAAGGTGAGCCTGAGCTTACTGATAGTGCTTTTTGGCTTTAGCCTTTGGAGGGCTTTTGGCTTTAGCCTGGAGAGGGCCTTTTGGCTTTTGGGTTTTTGGCTTTTGGTTTTGGCTATTAGGTTTTTTCTTTCTTGAACTTTTTTTGAACTGTTGAATTGACTCAAATTAGCAATGATTAGTAATGGAGTCCAGCTAGAGGATGAAGCTAGCTGTCCTAACAAGGGGTAGGGGTAGGAGTGAGTAAAATTCTTCCTCCTCTCCCCCTCCCCCCGGGAGCAGTTGGACTAGAAGGCAATAACTGAATCCCTTTTAGATCAAGCAATGGAGTCTGTACAAGCTTGGTTAATTCAGGGTCAAGTTGGTAAATTGATAGGAAATAATCCCACTGAGGTTAACAACTCTCACTGCTTAAATTATTCCCTAAACCCTAGGATAGAATAGGTTCCAGGTTGTCTTCAAATACAGATGCCTTGCTCTCAGGAAAGAAGCTGCACCAGTGCTTATTTGAATGGAGCTTTCCTTTGGTAAAGTATATTGTTGGTAAGTATATCCTAGTCTAACTTCACACAGGCCCAATAGCTTAACAAACAAAGGGGGTTATTATTTTCAGGAAAACAGGGTGAGGGGAAATGGTTTCAGAATGAAAGGGAGGTAAGCTATCTAAAATCTTCAATGAACTTGTTGGCTACACATTCCCCAAAGGGGAATGTATTTTGAACAACTTAACTTCTATCATGCTCACTAAGTAATCTTTCTCCTAATCTAATGTAACTAGGTTTAAGATGGAAAGGTAATCTTGCTTGAAGATCTGTATGGAGATTAGTTAAGATGCTGCAATTGAGATATTCTTCTAGTAGTAAACCAGTAAAGTAACACTCAGCCCTTGAGGTCAGAGACGAGCTAACCAAAGAGTAATCAAACTCTTCCCCCCAGCCCTTTTACCCACAAGGAGTGTGATCAAAGTAGCCTTGCAAGTAGGGTGACCTGGCCTTTTATACTCAGGTTTCTAACTGCCCCCAACTGCCCCCTCTCCTAGAGTTCTGGGGGGCACTATGGAATTCTGTGAGGCAGCTTTGCCTTCACTTAAGATCATGAATGTTATAGTTGTTAGGTTTTTTCTTTCTTGAACTTTTTTGGAAGATGGTTGGTCTTCATTGACAGACCTAAATGGAGTTGGATTAAACACGGATTGGGTTGGTTTTGTTTGGGGTGGACTGAGTTGGAACTTTGTGGGGTGGTTGTTATTAGTAGTTGTTATAGGTAGTTATAGGTAGATATAGGCAATTTTAGGTAGTAATTATAGGTGGTTATAAGACAACTAGTATAGACATTATGAAATTTTCTTTCTCTCCCTTTTTCCTATATTTCTCTCCTTCATTATATTCTTTTCTATCTCTATTTTAATAAAACTTAATTGTTAATTGTTAAAAGCTACTCTTTTATTTTTGTCAAACTCCTATTTTAAGCCTTACAACAGCAATATTATGTGATGACATTTATGAATGTGAATGACTTAGTTATTCCTAGCAATACAGTGATCCAAGAAAATGCTCAAGGACTCATGACAAGAAATACCATCTCCCTCCTGAGAAAGAACTGATGGAGTTTGAACGTAGATTGAGACATAATATATTCCACTTTATTTCTTCACTTTTCTTTCATTTGTCTGAGTTCTCTTTCACAAAAGGACTAATATGGAAAGATGTTTTATACTATTACACATGTAAGATTTATTAGATTGCTTGCTGTCTTAGGCAGGGGAGAGGGGAAGGAGAAAAGCTGAGGTTTTGGATCAAACTTAAAAGAAAATGAAGGCTAAAATTGTTTTTTCAAGTAATTGAGTTAAAAAAAAAATAAAATAGTAAACAAGCAAAAAGAAATGAGGAGCAGTAGGAATTCAGAAAAACTTGCAAAGAATTGTAAGAACTGATACAATGTAAAAAGAGTAGAACCAACAGAACATTGTACATAGTAACAATATTGTATGTTGATCAAATGTGAGTGACTTACCTATTGCCGGCAATACAATGATCCCCAAGAACACATGATGAAAAATGCTAATTACCTCCAAAGAACAGAGTCTGAATATAGATTAAAGCATACCATTTTCACTTTGTTTTCTTCATATTTTTATGTGTCCTCTTCCACAACATGACAAATATAGAAATATGTTTTGCTTGATAGCATATATATGTAACCTATATCAAATTATTTTTCTATGTAATTGTGAAAAAATATTACTGAACTAAAAAATATGATTGATTGGCTCAGTGAAAGAAGATCATGCAAATAGTCAAAGGCTATGAACAAGCAATTTTCAGATAAAAAAATCAAAGCCATCAATAATCATATAAATAATCTCCCAAGTGATCATCCCATGAGGAAATCATTATATATGTATGCTTACATACAGTTCTGTCAAAATATGCTTTAATATATTCAGATTTTTTTTAAAAAAAAAACTAACTTATTTGAGGAACAGAGTAAGAATAAGTTCATAGATGGTTGATATGTCACCTTGAACAATTTGAAGCAAAATAATTTTCTTGCCAAAGTCGTTTCAAAAGACAGAAGAGAAGAAAGAATCAAGCAGAACTGGCAAGGAATCTATTTCCAGATGGGAAAGTGATCAACATAAGAGAGTCTGGTAGTTTTCTAACTATGGGTACACATGTGGGTGGAAATTGCCCTCTGGCCAGATGAAAACTGAAAGGCATATAGGTAGTTAAGAAAAGAACAAGTTTCCTCTTAGAGTGAAGTAAAGTCTTTAGAGAAAGAAAAAGGAATAGTAATATTTTTTCTCTAGTAAGGATAAAATGATCATTTTAGGATTTCTAATGTCAAGAATGCTTAAGCCCCAAGTAGAATCAGTCTTCAGCAAACCATGGAAAATATGAATAAATGCTCAGAAATGTTAGCTAACTATAGTTAACCTCAAGTTAAAAGTTTCTTCTTATTTTTGTCTTGTTTCTTCTATTTTTTCAATTACATATAGAAACTTTTTGCAATCCAACTCTCCCTCCCTCATTGCTCCCCAGATGGTAAACAATTTGATATATTTGTACAGTGTCTCATGTAATACAAATTTCCATATTCCTCATTGTGAAGGAAAACATATCACACATACAAGAAAAAATTCATGAAGGAAATAAGGTGAGCAGTGATATATAACCGTTGAAGTTTAATCTGGGAAATATTTAAGTGATGTTTATATTTCTTCAAAAATTACTAAATATATCTTTTAATATTACCTATAGATTTTTATAATTAGTGATTAAATTCATTCAATTTGATTCAGCAAGTATTTATTAATAGCTTACTATATGCAAAGTGCTGTGATGAGAGTACAAAATAAAAAGTGAAAGAGTCTTTGCCCTGTAAGAGATATTTTTTTAACAATTACTTTCTGACATCTAAGGCAGAAGGGTTAGGCAACTGGGATTTGCCCAGGGTTACACATCTAGGAAGTGTCTGGTCAAATTTGAACCCAGGTTCTCCTGTTTCCAGGCCTGGAGCCACCAAGCTAGCCCAAAGAGATTTTTAAAAAATAAATAACATTTTAAAAAGAAAATAAAAAACAAAACCAATAAGGCAATCTATTATATTTCAGTTCTCTACATACAAGTGTTACAAACTTGCCCCTTGAACACATTTTATAGTTTGGGGTTTGCAGCAGAAGCATTTTATTGGCTTAGCATTGTGCCTACCACATAGTAGATACTTAATAAATGTTTATTGATTGAGTGTATACTAGCAAAATATAGAGAGTCAATACCCTGGGCTACAATCAATTGTGCTTCCCAACTTACTATAACATTTTTTTAGATGTAGAGAACTAGAATTTTAAAGAAAAGCACAATATTTATACTTTAAACCTGGGAACCCACAATGTCAATGTTTGTATTTTTATTCCAGAGCTCCAAAAACAAAGAAACATTTTTATTAAATGTTCTATAAGTGATAGTTCTCTAAGATTTACACATTATTTACTGCAGTTTGTGACTTCTTATCTACATTTTTAAAAATACTATCTTTCCAGTCTCTAATTGTTTCTATTCACATTTCCTTTTTGCACTTCCAGCTACATGACTATTTGTAATCAATTCTGAGCAGATCTCCTCAAGCTGCGCCTAACCTCTTATTTGCTTTTAATTTCTCAGCAGAATTCACTTCTTTAAAAATGCACGCAACATTCTGTTTAAGAAAAAAATCCACTAGCACTAATTCACATTCTCACCCACCTTTGGCCCACTTTCCCACCATTGTTAACCTTGTCTTACTGTGCTGTAATTATAAATAATGGCCACCATGGTGTAGAGTTTTATTTCTAAAACCAACTCATGATCTGTTCAGAATAAGTATGATCAAAAAGTTAGGGTTTGGTATAGGTAGGTGGTTTACTAGATTGAGATCCAGGTTTAGAGACAGGAAGTCTTGGGTTCAAATTTGATCCCAGACACTTCCTAGCTATGTGACCCTGGATAGGTCACTTAACCCTCATTGTCTAGCCCTTACCATTCTTCTCCCTTGGAACCAATACCTAGTATTAATTCTAAGACAGAAGGGAAGGGTTTTGGTTTGTTTTTTTTTTAAAGCTCAGGGAAACAATGCTCATGAGAATATGATGCATGGTTTCAATTGAAGCAGAAATCTAGTCTGAATGAGTATTAGAGGTTGATTATTCTGTAAGGTCTTTTGGGATTCTAAAATGAGCCTATAACTTAGACTTATTGATATCTTTTAATTTTTCAACATTGCTTAGCCATCAAGTATCCTTTCTAGGTTTTGAAAATTGGACCCAACTATTAGTTACTTTGTGAATTCCTCCCCATCCATGAAAATCAAAATGGTGATTGGTGGCTTTGCTTTTTACTGTTGTTATACTATTCAGAAAACCTGACCATTTCTTACCACAAGTGTTAGGGTTGATATCTTTTTTTAAGTATGGGACATGAGAGAGTCTGGATAGAAGGGCTAGTTGGGAGAATCCTTATGGAACTCATAGTCCTAGAGTTCACAATCAATGAATGAATAGTTATTTAACAGCTAACTGTATATAGAGGGATGTTTTTAAGTATTTGGGGAAATAACAAAATTGGAGGCAGTAGTACAACTAATCTAATTAGTACATAATTACATATAGGCCAGATAGATAGCTGGCCTATTAGACAGAAAGACTTAAGCCCAAGTTCTGCCTCAAATACTCACTGGCCATTTGATTCTGCTATAAGCTACTTTGTACTGTAGGCTTATAACTACGGAAGAACCAGATTAAAATGTAATTGTGAAATATTTAACAAAAGGAATAAAAATATAACACAATATAAAACAATGTTAGTTTTCTAAGCCAATATGCTGTCATTTTCAAAGTCTTCTGAAACTTTGGCTTTTGATCTAGTTTCTGATGTCTCAAATAAGAGTCTTCAGTGACCCATCCACCTCCAACTTCAGTCAAAAACTCTAGTTCCACATTTCTGATAGATAGTTATATAAATAATCCTAACAAACTGTTTCATAGTCCCCAAACCACCTTTGATTTAGAGTTTCTCAGGAAAAAACCAGTATCAAACACCAAAAAAAGTTTTCCAAAAAGCTACCGGAGAACAATGTACTGACTGGAGGCCATTTCAAACTGTTATCATACTTTGGTGCATACTAAGCTTATAATTAACAAGTTCTGCTATCCATCTTTGGCAGGAAACACCTAACTTGACAATGGCCAAAATATGCTAATCCACATACAGAGTTTTTTAATTTCTTGGTGATAGTCTCCTTCAAAGAAAAGGACATATATGGAATACTGAGTCTGCTTTGTTGAATGTAACAGGTTTTTGATGATCATCACTCTCTTGGTACAAAATTGTTCCCAAGCCTTCTAAAGCAGCCATGATATTTAGCATAATTTACTTGGGCCTATATAAGCCAACATGAATGCATACATAAAGTTGTTAACTAATCTTGAAAAGCTTATTCACATTATTCACCCCAATATTCTCTCAATGACTAACTGATATTTCTTGTTCTTCTGTTACCTAGTCTACTACACTGAAAAGATCAGGGGGAAAAAATTTGGTATAACAAATTTATTCAAACTCCCAATAATCTACTGTCAATCCCCAGGTACAATCAATGAGGCTTATAGGATTATTATAAAGGAAGTTTGAATGAGGAAATATGGGATACTGCCCCTTTCTTAACATGAATATTTTATTTACTCACAGGGACAGAAAAAATTTATTCATCTGAAAAAAGAGACAGAAAAGTGGCACACAAAAGACTTGAGAGGAAATAGCTCCTGAAATAAAAACATTTATAAGAACAGAGTGAAAGTAGCACAGAGGCAGAATTAACTCAAGACTGATATTAGAGGTGGTTATAGTACATTGTTTCCAGGAGTTAATTTATATGTGGCTATTCTTAGGACTTTGCATTTTATTTCTAGAAAATTTCTGAATCAAAGTACTGTTTGAGAACTATGGGGCAATCATCTATGGACTCCTTATGTCATATCTGACAGACATGCAGATTTAAATTTTCTCAGCCTATAATAGAGGTTGGTTATTACACATAATACCTCCTAATTTTATGTATATGAAGCCAGAAAACATATCTTCTAAAGGACATTTCAGAAGTCAGCTGAGAAGACTCAGAACAGCTGTTAAGAGAAGCTGCTTATAGAAAATGGACTATCAAAGTCTTCAGAACTGAAAATTCAGGAGAAGAGAAGCTAAGAGAAGGCAACAAAAATAAAAGGAGGTAAAGACAGTTGAGCATAGCTAATATTATTGACATAGAGAATAGATCAGATAGGATAAATGTAATTGATGTTAGAAGCTGATTGGAGAGAGAACTGAATGATAAAATGATAGATCTTGCTCACTAGTGCCATTTTCAGCTTGAGAGAGGGGAAACCCCCAAGAAACTTCCCTATGTTTCCCTTTATTTCCTTCAGTGCCTCAAGAGGGGAAAATCCCTCAAAGTCTAAGGAGATCAATACTTAAATAGTGTGTAGATCCAAAGATTAAAGGATCTATTCTTCCCTAAAAGTATCATTCCATCACTACCAAAGGAGCAGACCATAGAAGTTCCATAGGCTTAAGATTTTTTGTTTTTAAAGAACATGAAAAAATAAATTTCAATCCGCATTCAAACTCCAATTCTTGCTCTAAAGATTGATAGGATATGTTGTTATAAGTCCTTTGGAATTGTCTTGGATCACTGTATTGATAATGGCACTTTGCATCAGTTCATATGTCTTCCCAGGTTTTTCTGAAACCATCCTATTCATCATATTTTTTAGCACAATAAGTATTCCATCACAATCTTATACCACAACTTGTTAAGCTTAAGGTTGATGTTAGTAGCTAAAAGAGTGTAAGTAAGACCAGTCAAGATGGTAGAGTAGGAAGAAGTATATGGACAAGTTCCATCCTTCTCTTTCCCCATATCTATTCTACAAGGACCTAGTTACAATTCGGAAACATAAGAAAAAAGTTCTAGTATTTTTCCAAGAGGAAATTTAGAGGAATTTATATATAGGATTATATATATATATAAATATATATAGGATATATGCATATAGGAGATATATATATATGACATATATATATATAGGATAATATATATAATTAGGAATTTAGAGTTCAGCAGACACAGAAGGGATATAATGACAATGATGCACTATAAAGCCTCCCACTGTATAGATTGAACTGGGGCCTGCAGTTGTACACTAATGCAAAAAAGACATGCCAGATCTAGCACAGAGTGGGAACAGTTGCCAACTAGTATCTCTGCTATTGGTAACTCAGTACAGAAAGAGGAAAGGACTTAAACTTAGAAGTGGTAGTCCAGGGGAGTGACTATCTAGTTTCTAGGAACTGTGCAGTGTTTTATAAATATAGTAAATCATTTGATTCTTATGACAACCTGGGAAGAGGGCTTTATTATACCCATTTTACAGTTGAAAAACTGAGGTAGGNATATATATATATATATATAAATCATTTCCTTGTCTTTCCTCTTTGACCACCTTCCTCCTCCACTCAAATACTCCAACATCTGTGTAGTTAAGATTCAATTTGGGGTGGAAATTTTGGAGGATTGAAAAAAGCAAAAAAGAGAGAGAACAATATCTCAACTCATTAGTACAAAAAAAAATTCTAAAGGAAATTAGGAAAACTTCCTAAGTTGAATAACCTGCACTTTTACATCACTCTGATACCTCTTCCCTTTGGAAATAAGGAAAGCTGAAATCAGTTCTATTAGAGGAAAGCTAGGTGTGGCCTTTGGATTCCAGAAGGAAACCAAAGGGACTTGATTATTTCACAAAACTTTTGCAGCTTTGCTTCATGTGAAAATCAAAATGTTCTTTCTGACCTCCCACTCAAGGTTCTCTTTGAACCTTCTATCGATGCTTTGTGTCTTAAGCATTGATTAAATGTCCACTCTGTGTCACTGTTCTGGCTGCTAGAAATACAAAAAGCAAAACAATGAAAGGGAAGGGAAAATACCAATTACACATATAAGCATAGTAAGAGTAGAAGGCGGAGAGGATAATGGTAGGGTCAATCTGCCAAAGATAAAAGTTCCTCAATATAATAGAGAAACTTTTTTCTTTGGCAGATTGCCCTTAACATTAAATGGCATTACACACACACACACACACACACACACACACACACACACACACACACGTATATACATGCAAACATAAATATACTGTATATATACACATAAAATAACACATATACATATATTTTTATATGTACATGTTATACATATACAAATAAATATAAAATATGTACACATAAATATATATAAATATGAATTTTTGGGAGGAGTGGGGAATCTAACAACTTGGGTGGGACATCAGGAAAAGCCTCCTCTAGGAGGTTGCTCTTGAACTGACCTCTGAAAGAAGCTAGGAAGCTAGGGAACTAGATGCAAGGAGGGAATATAATCCTGACATAGGGAAAAGACTGGACCAAAGAACAGGAATGCTGTCTATAAGGCAAGCAGAGGGCTTTAAATGCCAAATAGAGGAGTATGATTTTATCCTTTAGGCAAAAAGAAATCATTTGAACTTTTGGAATAAAGAGTAACATGATTAGATTTGTTCTTCACAAATAATATTTGAAGGACAGAATGGAAAAGGGAGAAGCTTGTCTCAAGAGAGAAAAATCAGGAGGCTACAACAATAGTTCAGGAGGGAAGTGACAAGAGATGGTAGCCATGTGACTAGAGAGAAGGAAATTAATGCAAGAGATGTTGTAGAGATAGAATTGGCAAGACTAAGCAAAGGAGGGAGAGTGTAGAGTCAAGGATGATATTGAGGTTGCACACCTGGGTAATTCTCGACAGAAACAGAGGTGAATTTGGGGAGGACAACAATGCAATATGTTTTAGGCAGGTCGAGTTTGAGATAGCTAGAGGACAAGAAGATAGTTCAAAATGTTCAAAAAGCAACTGGTAGTGTAGGACTGGAACTCATAAGAGAGACTGGGATTAGATATAAAGATCTAGAAATCATTAGTCTAGAACTGATAATTGCAATCTTGGGAATTGATGAAAAAGCAGAATAAGAAGAAAAAGAAAAGAGATTTCAGGATAACCTATAGTTGGGAAAAGAGGGGCCAACAGAGGTGGGATATGGATGATGACCCAACAAAGAAGACTAAGAGAAGGAACAGTCAGATAGGTAGAAGGAAAACCAAAAGAGAAGAGTGTTATGAAAATCCAGAGTACCCAAGACAAGAGGACTGCAATGTATCAAATGCTGCAGAGAGGTCATGAAGTATAAAGATGGAGAAAAGGACTTTGAATTTGGCAACTAAAAGAGTAAGGTAAATTTGGGGCAGCTATGTGGAATAGTGGACAGGGTGGCAGCCCTTGAATCTGGAAGAGAATTCATCTTCCTAAATTAAAATTTAGTCTAAGACATTTATTAGCTGTAAAACTCTGGACAAGTCACTTAATTCTATTTGCCTCAGTTTCCTCTTGAGCTGAAGAAGGAAATGGCAAACCTCTCTAGTATCTGCCAAGAAAACCCTAAATAGGGTCACATAGAGTTGGTCATGACTAAAAAAAAAAGATTGAACTAACAACAATAACAAATTTGGAGAAGGTAACTTTAGTTGAGTGCTGAGGTTGAAAGTTATATTGCAAAGAGTTGAGAAATGAGTGAGAGATATAGATGCAAGGATTATGGGCATATATGGGATAACAAAACTTGATTTTAAGGACTCAGGAGATGATGAACATGTCTATGGGTATTAGGGAAGGAGCTAGCGGAGAGGAAGAAAATAAAAATGGGAGTGTTGGGGAGAGGATGATAGCAGAGGCAATTTGCCAAAGGAAAAAGGATCAAGAGGAGCACATCTTTGCAAGGAGAACAGGCAACCTTTTCACTAGAGACAGGAACAACATGACCAGTGTTCCATTCATTTTACTCCTACAGAACATTAAATCAATTGTGGTACTTTGCTATTCTCTAATCTACTATAAAAGTCTCCTAAGTTACTGCAAACTTTAGCTTCTTTATTGACAAATCAAAATTGTTCACTTATCACACTAACATGTTCAGTTACATTTCTAATACAGGTCTGAATTGTAAATAGCAAAATTATGATTCATAAGATACTTTTAAACACCATTCCAAACTATTTGTGTAACCTTGTACAAGTCATTTAACCTTTCTGGGTTTCAGTTTCTTCATCTACAGAAAGAGAAGGTTAGACTAGATGACCTCTGAAGTTCCTTATAATCTATGATCTAAGCAATATCCTACTTTGGCAGGTAAATGTTTTGTATATTTAATACAGCTAAGGAAGTTGAGGCCTAAAGAGAGGAAATGTTTAAAGAATGAAGCTCAGAATACTCAATGTTCAATCCCCCTCCTGAAGTGACAGAACTGATTTTTTTCTCTTTCTTGGGGATTTCATAAAGAAATGTATTCCTGTCAAAAGTGAGCAGCACTATACAATCTGTTAACTGGGTATGGAAAAAAAATCCACCCTAGTTCTAATAATTTCACCAAACAGAACCATGAAACAACATATATTTGAAATTCTGTCCTAGGATATGAGAAGTCACAATGGTCCTTCATGGTTCTGATTTAAACTACATATTTTTAACATATGTAAAAATATTTGATGAGTCATCTGCAATAACAGATCTTGGTTACTGCATATACTCAAGACAGAAATGAATTTTTAAGGTGACCAATAATCACCGATCCCACTGAAAATGATTTAGCACTCCACAGTATGCATATGCAATACCAAAAGAATCCTCTTCATTCAAATACCTTGCCAAAATTATTTGGCTTGTCCTTTTCAATAGAAAATGAATGAAGAATCTCTTCTCATCCCTGTGGGAAACTGCCAATTTTTTTTCAGTTGACTAAAGAAATACAGCTATCATTGTCATTGGTATTTTTGTAGAGATTTGAGAATGGATAAATGGAAATTAAGAAATAAGAGAGGAAAAACCAGTTTTCTTTTTCTAAAATTGCTTCAGATTGAGTGTCTCCCT
Organism: Gracilinanus agilis; assembly: GCF_016433145.1. Lineage (NCBI taxonomy): Eukaryota > Metazoa > Chordata > Mammalia > Didelphimorphia > Didelphidae > Gracilinanus > Gracilinanus agilis. Next base: position 297,934,288 of record NC_058134.1, on the reverse strand, counting down.
TCTTTCCTTTCAGTTGCAGATATTAACAGTTGGTGAGCCAGGCAGGAGCTTAAGTATATTGTAGATTTTCAGTTGATAAGAGAGTCCTTCTCAGGAATGGATTCACTTCCCAAAAGCTGGAGTGAGAGACTCAGAGCTCCTTTTGTCTCAGAGTTCCTCTCAACTCCCAGAAACTTGCAATTACTAACAACTCTTCATTCTACCCCTCCTCCAAGATTCTAAGAATCCTCCTGTCAATCACCACTTCACCACATTCCGTAGTATCTCCTTGTGAGCAAAATCCTTCTTCCAAAATACTATTTCTACACAGAGAAATATAACCTGAATTGATCACATAAAATGAATTGTAATTTTCTCCTTACCTTCTTGTCTCGCTTCTCTGACTTGAATTTTCTTTAGGTGTAAAAGGTGTGACAAAGAGCTACATGTGGTACTCAACAGAAGAATCTAAGTGTAGCTCTCCAAATTCTTCAAAGTTGCTCACAGGAACTTGTCTGTCATTAATGGATTTGTACCATCAAGAATGAGAAGGTTCAACATAGGATGCTCTTATATATAGGATCTCAGCTACTACAAGCTGAGATATATATTCTTGTAGGCTGGACCTCCCACGAATAATTGCATCTACCTTTGTATTGTGCAATATAGATAAAGCCCTCTGGGCCTTAAGAAAAAATGGAGCCCTCAATAGGCCAAAGTTGATGAGATATTATTTTGTTGCCACTTTGGCAATCAAACACCAACTAGGTTACAGTGAAGTAATGTGAAAAAGATTATGTTCTAAAAAGTAAATTAGATACTTTCTTGTAAAGTCTATTATCTGGGGATTGAGCATTTAATACTTCTTAATAATATAGAGTTTATTGCAGAGAAGAAAAAAGAATGAATTTTATAGAAATGCTCTTAGCATGTGAAGAATATTACAAATTCCTGGGTTTTTGTTGGTGTTCTTCAATATCTGTTAAAAGAGGATCCTGGATTTGCTATTAAAGAACATTGAATCTAGAGGCAGGATCTTGTGAAAATCTTTACTCTGTTTCTTACTTTCCCTGTGTGACTGTAATTTCACATGGGCTTCAGTTACCTCATTTGTTAAATGAGATAGACTTGATTTCTAGGTCTCTTCTAATCCTAGGAGTGTACTTTAGGACTTTGTCTTGGGTCCCCTTCCTCTTTTCTCTCTATACTCTCGCTTGGTAATCAAGTTAATTTCCACGGATTCAACTATGCAGAAGACTTTCAAATCTACATATCTAGCCCCTTAATTTATTTTGAGTTCCAGGATTGTCAGCTGTCCATTTGACATTTAAACCTCAATTTCCCATTAGCTTCTCAAACTCAATATGCCCAAAAGAAAATGCATTATATTTCTTCCTGAACCCAAATGTCTTCTGAACTTCTCTGTTTTTTTTTGGTCAAGAGTACTACCAGTACCACTATTTTTCTCTTCACCTAGGTTCATTACTTAGAATTCACTCGAGTCTTCATTCTCATTCCTTTCCACACTCAACCAATTGCTAAGTATTATTTCTACTTTTTCAACACCTCTCACAACTTTCTTCTCTCTTATACCACACCCAGCTAATACAAGTACTCAACATTCTTCCAATTGCATCCCAACTAGTCTCTCTGAAATCAGTCTCTCTCTTTCCAATATATCTTTTACCCAGCTGCCAAAATGATTTTCCTAAGGTGCAAACATGAACATATTCTTCTTCTAAGAAACCTCAGTGACTCCCTGTTGCTTGCTTGGAATTTATAGCTCTTTACCTTTCTAGGGTGATTTACATACTTTACTCCTACTTGACTGTCCTTACACAGCCTAGACTCTGATCAACCTGGCTTGTTTGCTCTTCTCTACACAAAGCTTTCCATATCCTATTCAAGGGTCTCTGAGCAGTTGTCATCCATGCCTAGAATTCTCTTCATTCTCACTTCCTGCTTTCGGAATCCCTGATTTGTCAATTGTAAATTCAAGTGCTGCCCCAAAGCTTTATATATTTTCTGCTTCTCCTACTTATTAGCCCACCTTCCCCTGTGTAGTTATTTTGCATGTTATGTATTTATAAATCTTTTAACATGTAGAATATAGAGTTGAAGAATGTAAGCTTTTTGAGGACAAGGTCTGTTTTGTTTTTGTATTTGTATTCCTAGCATCTAAAATTGTGCAACATAATAAGCACTTAATATTTGTTGTTGTTGTTTTTTTAATTGATTGATGCAGTATTGAATAGAAAATAGGAAGATCATAGACATCAAGCCTTATATCATCTGAAACATTAGAACAATATTTTGAACCTACAAATAGGTCATTAAGATGCTGCTGGATCCAAATGTAGTGTTTTTTTTCAAATGTAGCATTGATAACACTGAAATAGTATTCTGTTCTTTTGGAATTAGATAATATTTCTTTATAAAAAGGATAAAGGGCAAATGTTTTGACAGATTGAAATAACTTATGAAAGGGCCAATCATCCAGATGGTGCTTGGCCAATGAAATGCTATGAAAAAAAGTAAAAATATTAGATCATGAAACTAATCATTAAAATTTGATTATCCTGGAAATTCTTCAGTATTTCCATCAGAGAGATTTCCAAAGAACCCTTTTCCTTAGAAATTCTTTATTGGCTGACCTGGGGGGTAAACTCATTTAAAATCAATTGCAGGAACGATTTACTGTATCAAATCAGACTTACATCATTATTATTTTAACTTAGCCACAGGACTATGCCAGTAAAAATAGGCTCTAAGGAAGGAAATCATGACTAGAAAATTGAACTTTCTTGGTGTAACAAGAATAAGTATGTTTAGTACAACCAACTCCATTTTATTTAAAGCCTCTATTTAGCTGACCATTTATTTATTTAGCCATCCATTAAATGACAGTCTAAGAGTCAGTATAAATTACAACAATAATAAACCTTTCCTTAGGGATTCTAGTGACAACTAACCACACCATCTTCAGTTCAGATCCTCCTGACTACAGGTCTAATGCTCTATCCATTGTGCTATTCTAGATGACTTAACTCTAACTGGATCTTAACAAGAGGACCACTAAATTCCCTTTGGTGAATTTAGGTCCTCTTCTATCAGTTCAGGTATTAGTTTTGGGCTTGATTGAGGTAGAGAGGGTTGAAAAATTTTTCTTCTTTGGTTCTGTGGGAGAAGTTAGGTTTTCATCTCAATAGCTATTAATTCTGACAATGATTTGCCAATGATAATGATAGGTGATAACTGCCTTAATTTGGACCATATTTCTCTTTTAATGGGAACTGACTAATTACATGATCTAATCTTCCACTGACCATAATTTCTGAAATTGCCTTGGTTCCCATCATTTCATTCCCTTTAAGGCATTATTGTCATTTCCTGTTTTGTACTCTTGAATCAAATTTGTATCAACTATCCATAAGCAAGTCTCATACACAGAGAAAGGCAAATAGATTCCCAAGGTGTTTTATGTTGTCTAGAGTGATTTTAAAATGGAGTTTCTCTTTCTAACTCTTGCTGCTGAGCTTTGTCGGAAATATGTAGAAATGCTGATGATTTATGTGGATTTTGTATCCTGAAACTTTGCTAAAAACAATGTGGCTATAGTCACCCTAATACTTTTACTCAGAAAAGTGTATGATCCATAGAATTAGATTTCATTATTTTGTAGATATCCCCTGCATGCTTGTATACATGTGTGTAGACATAATTAGCATCTTTCTTTTCATAAGAATGATTTAGTACCATTTCCCATTTAGGGCAATAAAGCTGACCCCTCAAGATTCTTTTCTACCTCAGCCTGTCTAGCCACTTTCACTTCACATTTGCTTCTGATTGAACCGGAAGGGATGATTCTCACAGTATAGGCAGTGGTTGAAGTGATACATTCACCTGAGTCAACCAACCCTGAAATCTCAGAAACAGGGTGACCAAACTAGCCTTAACCTTCCTTAACTTTAATTTTAAAGTTTCCAGTTCAACTTCCACAGTCAACATCCTGGGAAACAAGTCCTATGGAGATGTAACCTGGCAACTGCTTCTTCAGGTATAGCATCTTATCTCCTCAGCAACCACAGCTATAAAGCCACAACAATAAAGGTTCTTGATACTAAAATCTATAGTAGTGTCAAAAAGTTTAAAATCAGAAACAGAGAGGACTTTATAGGTTAAAACAGCATCAAGGAAGATATTCTCTGCTCTGCTGATGTACCCTAAGGGCCACGGAACTTTTTTGATCTGACTTGCAGCTGAAATCTTCCATATATGTCACACTCCATTAGTGTGTGAATTCCTTAGAGCAAGGACTGTTTCTGCTTTCCTATTTGTATCTTTATTGCTCAACATAGGGCTTTGTCCATAGAAAGTGCTTAATAATGCATGTTCTTTCTCTTGAAAAGATAATATGGTGGCAGATATCTTTTGTTCAGATTCAGCACTGTGAAGATGAGACTTGCCTAATTAAAGTTTAGATAAAATAACCAAGAATTTTACCTTCTTTCTGTCCTAGTCCTCAGAGAATAGACTAAATCCTCTGAGGAAAGGTCAATCACAATTGCAACTTGAACTAAATGCCTTCTGAGGTCTCTTTCAACTTTTGGGTCTGTGATTCTATGAAGAGGCCTTAGTATGAAAAAAAATCTTCATTTTCTTTTCCCTAGGGCTAAATCTACACTATTAAACAATTCTAGGGAGAAGAAAATCAGTTGGCAAAGGTTCCTTATTACCTTTGCCTTGGACAGTCATCCCCATCCAGACAAGTATATTTATTTCATTGAAGCTAAAGAGACTTCTCTCCCCTCTCCTTGCTGTTGTTCCAAAGCATGGAGTTCCTAGTGAATTTAGGGAAAGTTGAATGATGTCCCTTTCTCCCTTTACCCTCTAAACTAGTGATGGGCAAACTTTTTAAAGAGGGGCCAAAGGAAAGGAAATGCTCATCTGTCAGTCTGTTTCTAAGGCAACTCTTTCAAAGTTTCATTGTATTGTATCCTACTCATTGTATTTGTCAGATTAGGAATAATGTCCTTGGCTGGATAGAACAATTCAGGTCTCTCCTCCCCCGCCCCAAACTGGCCCACAGGCTGTAGTTTGCCCATCACTGTTCTAAACCAAGAGCTCCTCAGGCTTTAGTGCCTGGGGATTTCTAGTAACTTGATGAGCCTCCCTACACTATTCTAAGAACCATTTTGGGAAAAGGCATTTCTCAGAAAAATTCTGAAATAGAATAAGAGAAGTATTATTATCATTAATTATTAATAGATTATATTATTTATATAAGTATTACATACCTTATCTCCCTTGCCTATCATCCTACTCAAAAGAAAAAGCAAATGAAAGTTGCTTAATGTGGTAAATTACATAATACAATTTGACTTTCTTATCTTTCTGCAGCAAACCCCAAAGCAAAAAGCCATGAACCCATTGCTAGCAATAAGATTATCAGTCCCGTCCACCATGCAATACCTAGACATCAAGGAAGTCTTTGAGACTGACTTTATTGTATCCTACACCCACAATTCTCTTATACATACCATCTGATTACAGAGGGGTATATGGTATTCTATGATATCTGGAGGCAACAGTGGCTCCAACAGGTTATTTTGAAGGTGGGTAAGGAAGCATATACATTTTCTACAAATCTCCAGGGACTCCATAAAATAAAGCTAAAAGCATTGAAATCACTTGTTTAGCAGGCCAAATCTCTATGGATAATCAAAACATACCAGAACTCATATCTCATTGATTTCCTTCCCCTCCCCCATCCCCCATCAAACTCTTCCTATACCATTGATTCTGAATCTCCACTTTTCATTTAAACACAATTTTCCCTTCCTCAAAGCCTGATTCTTTATTTCCATTTTCCTCAACCACTGTAACTTTATACTCTAAAGCAGTGATGGCCAAACTACAGCCTGTGGGCCAGATGCAGCCCCCTGAAATGTTCTGTCTGGCCAGGTGACCTTATTCCTAATCTGAAGAATACAATGAGTAGGATACAATACAATGAAATTTCAAAAGAGTTGCCTTAGAAACAGACTGACAGTTGAGCATTTCCTTTCCTTTGGCCCTCTCTTTAAAAAGTTTGCCCATCACTACTCTAAAGTGTTTTCTAGAAAGAATGCCCATTCCGTTGATAAAAAGGAACAAAACACTTTTTATTACTCCTTTAAAATTTTTTTTACCTTTATTTATTTACCTTTTATTACTCCTTCTTTCTCCTGGTTCTCACTGAGACCCAGCTCTCTCCTGCTGATATAACCTCCCTGGCCTCCTTTACTAGTATACTGCATTTTCACTTATTCCTTTTATCCACTAGTTGAGATGGAGGAATTAGAATTTCTTACTCCCCACTGCCATTTCCAGATTCTCTCTACCATTATTTAGTAACTTTGCCTCCCTTGTGGAACAGTCAATTTGTATAAACATGCCTAAACAAAATTCTTGTGGCTGATGTTTACCTACCCCAGAATATGCCACTTCTTTCCTCAGTAAATTTAATGTCTGGCTACAGTTTATTTCCTCTCTCAACTATACACTAAATCAAGGGGTCTTACACACATATATTGCTTTTTGCTTAAACACCCTAACCTCAAACATTTCCTTAGCTTACTCACTAAATTTCCTTATTTGATCACAATTTATTGTAATTCCATCTCTCTCTCTCTGCCCTGCAACCCTGAATTTTCTTCCTCATCCACACCGTGACCCCCAATTCCTCTAACCCTCATTTCTTTCTCAAGCTACTACCTCTGAACTAGCTACACTCTCTTTCCTTCTCCATCTTGACTATTTGGTGAATCAGTTCAACTCTAAATTGTCCTCCTCAGGAATTCCATGTGAACCAGAAAGACCTCCAGGAACTGATGCAGAGTGAAAGGAGCAGAGCCAGAAGAACATTGTACACAGAGACTGATATACTGTGGTAAAATTGAATGTAATGGACTTCTGTACTGGTAGCAATGCAATGACCCAGGACACTTCTGAGGGATTTATGGTAAAGATGCTACCCACATTCAGAGGAAGAACTGCAGGAGTGGAAACACAGAAGAAAAACAACTGCTTGAACGTATGGGTCGGGGTGGACATGATTGGGGATGTAGACTCTAAACTACCACACCAATGCAACTATCAACAATATGGAAATAAGTCTTGATTGATGACACATGATAAAACCAGTGGAAATGTGCATCGGCTATGGGGGGGGGGTGAAGGGGAAAGTAAAAGCATGAATTATGTAACCATGTTAACTTTTCTAAAAAATAAAAATTATTAAATGGAAAAAAAAATAAATTGTCCTCCTCAGTTAAATTCTTCAAGTCCTAATCCTGTTGCCAAACTTGCCCTCCCACGTCTTAACCAACCATACTGATTGGACCAACTACAAATTACTATTACATAACCTCAACTAGGCCCTAACTGCTGCTGGCAATCTTTTTACACCTCCCTGACTAACTCATAAGCCCCTTCACCACACAGACTTTTCTGAGTCTTTTTATCCTGCCTCCTACCTTTCATGGCTCTTCTTTTCTCTACACTCTTAGCTGAGAATTTCACTTTATATTTTACTGAAAAAATTGACAACATTCACTGAGAATTCCTTCTTCTCCTCATCACTCAGATATAAATAGAGCGTCTGTTACTATCTTCTCCTTTATCTCTCACAAAATGAAGTTGGCCTTCTTATCAAGGCAAACTCTTCTATGTGCATGTAAACCCTTTCTATCCCATCTTCTCCATCAGGTTGTCCCCCCATCATCCTCATTCTCTCCATTATTGTCAGTCCTTCTATCTGCTCACTCTTTCCCTAAGTACCTAAAGTACATGCTCATGTCTCCTGATCCTCGAAAAGCTACCGCTTGATCCCTGCTAGGTATCATTCCAAATCTTTTGTCCCTTTTGTGATTAAACTCCTTGAAGAGATTGTCTACAAAAGGTGCCTCCAATTCTTTCCTCTTACTCTGTTCCTTACTCTTTGTGGCCTGATCTTTTAATCGCTAAATCAAAATGGGTTTTAAAAAATCTTTATCTTTTTTGACTTCTTTGTAGCTTATGACACTGTAAAGCACCTTTTCTTGTATACCCCCTTTACTCTACATTTTCATGATACTGCTCTAACTTGGTTTTCTTCCTGCCTTCAATGACTCTGGAAGAGAGGGTGAAGCCAATGACATTGTGCAACTCTGCCTCACTTAAATACAATTTGTGTGTGAGTCAAAAGACATCACCAGTGGTTTTATTTTGGCCCTGTTTAAGTATGAAGAACAATCACCAACTAATTCCAGAGTAGTGTGTTTGGCTAGTAATAGAGCTCTGGGTAACAAGTTGTTCTGGTGACCTGAGGAAGGGGGTGTGTGTGTTGGGGAATGCCAACCTCTAGGGCAGCTGTGACAGTGGAAGATAAGGTGTGGGAGAGCTCCTCCATTCTCTACAATGCTGACGGTTGGGGTTAGGGCTGTGAATCTGGATGGTAGGAGGAGTAAGAGAAAAAGCCAGACTCTCTTTTTGGGATTACTCAGATAGAGTGTCAAAAGAAAAATGGATATGAGGGGTTGTGAGGACTTGGTTAAGTTGGGCAGGATGAGTTTGCAATGAAAGATTTTTGGTTTAATTCCCAAATCAGAATTTGCTCATGCCATGCTGAAAGTTTTTTTAAATTAATTAAGAATTTAAAAAAATGAATTTTCTAAAAAAGATCCAAGACAATTCCAAAGGACCCAGGTTAAAAAGTGCTACCTGCCTCTGATGAATTCTGAGTACGCTTTTTTCACCTTTGTTTCTTGCTTTTGAGTGGGTTTTTTTTTTGGTAATGTGGTTAATATTAATATATATTTTTACGATTTTACATGCATGATCAATATCATATTGCTTGCCTTTTCAATGGGTAGGGGAAAGGGAGAGAATTCTGACTAAATTTTTTGAAAAATTCCTTTTAAGAAGCTGAAGAAGCAGTTTTTTTCTCTCTTCTAGGCTAAGCATACACTTAGGCAACTGTTACCAAATGGGTGGGTCCAAAACTCCTTATGGCATTCATTCAAGGATGACTTAGCTTTTCTCTAGCTTTATCTTGCCCTACTTTCATACAGAAATTATTCATCCAAGCCTTTCCTCTCCTCTTCCCCAGTCTCTGACTATGCCTTATTTTTTGTCATTCCCTTCCTTTTCCTTTAATCACACTACCCTAAATTAATCTATGCCTACCCTGACTTTTTTCTAAAGGCCCAGGTCAAGACCAATCTCCTTTATGAAGCCCTCCAATACACAGCAATCTTTTAAACTTTCCCTTCTTTGAACTTGCAATCTTCGGTATTTCTAGTACTCATTTGGAAATCTATTCTAATGCATTATTCAATCTGTCCAGCAGTGGCCTAAGAATACATTTAGAATTAGAGAACTTGAGTTCAAAAATCACTTACCTTCTCTGAGACTCAGTTGTTTTGGTTTTTACTTTCATCTTGATTTTTCACTCATTTATTTATTATTATTAACATTCTTGAAATTTTTTTTGAGATGCAAATTCTTTCCCTCCCCAAACTCCTTCCCCACCCATTGAGAAGACAAGCAATATTATATTGATCATACATGTGACAAAACTCATTTTCTACATCTGTAAGATGAAGACATTGGATTAGATGATCTCATAGGGTTCTCTGAACTCCATACTGTATTCTTGAGTCAATTATATACTATTAACTTGATACATGCTCCTTAAGGTCAGGGACATTAGCTTTTTAAAGTATTCCCCCCAAAGTGCTTCAAATGTAGTAGATACTCAATAAAGATTTGTATCTGATTAACTGATGGTGTCAGAGGAATCAGCTTGCCCCAAATAATAATGAAATAAAGACTGTTTAAAGCACCCTAAAAGGAACTTTACGTCAAAGTCACACCTCAGGTTGAGCATGGCAAGCAAACCAGTGCTTAAGAAATGTTGGGACAAATTTCTCAATTTCACATAGTACTGAAGAGCCAAGGATATAGGTCACATAAATACTACAGTCACTTTTGTATATGTTAACTAGGTTGCTCAAGTTACATGTTGCCTTAATGCTGTTGCAGCAATGGGAAAATACTAAGATGTAAAAAGTCATGGCAAAAATTGGAAGGCTTGGGAGGATGAAGAAATTCAGTCTGGCTCATTTGAGCATTGGGGTGATTACTATTAGATGCACAGGTGATATCCCCAGAAGTCCCAGGGAACTCTCCCAAGAACAACTAATGGTGGTGTAATCTCACCCTCACTTATTAATACTAAATGCTAGATTTGGTGTGAAGGAAAATACTGACAAACCATGATTTATTTATTCTATTGACTCTGACTCAGTCTAGAATGGAGTAAATGTGCTGGGGGATAGAATCTAAAACTATGGTCACCGCTTTTCTGCTCCTTAGTTATTGAAATTACTAAGATATATTCAGTGGACTCTATTTGAACCTCAAGAAATTAAGTTTTTAGAAATGTGCTTTCCGTGGTGGTCACGTGTCTCACATGGGAGAAAAATTAAGACTGGCTATCGTCATTAGAGTAGCTCAGTAATGCCTACTTATTTTATGTCATATGACCACAGTTTTAAAGCAGAAAGGTACCTTAAAGGTTGAATCTAAACTTCTCATTTTATAAACGAGGAAATAGTGAGGCTGTAAAGGTTAAGTGACTTACCCTAGTAAATTTATCTAAGGGAGGATTTGAACACAGGACTTCCTGAACCTAAAGTCAATGCTTTATCCACTTATGCCATACTTTCCCTTCCTCCTTTAAATTTTAAACCCAAGACTCACAGAATCACAGAATTTGAGTTGGAAAAGATCTCAACATACATGTAGCCCAACCCAAACAAGGAATTCCTACTGTAACGTACCATGATGAAGGATGTTTTGTCCCTTTTGATAGAGAGGTGAAAGACTCAAGGTGCAGAAACAGATATGTTTTTGGAAATGTCCAATGTGTCCTTTAGTTTTTCTTGACTATAGTTACTTGTTGTGAGGGATTTTTCCCTTTCTCTTGGTTTTTAATGAAGGGGTTAGAGTGGCAATTGGGGGAGGAAAAGAGGTTAGCAACAGTGTTGCCAAAAAAGGACCATTGAAACATTTTTTTAAATGCACAGAATAAAACTGAAGGAAGCAAACTTAAGCAGGAGAGTTTTGAAAGGAACATGTAGAACGTGTTAGCATATGCTTTTTCTTTCTTTTTTTTTAAGATTTAAATATTTTATTTTTTTAGAAAAATTTTCCATGATTCCATGATTCATGTTTTTACTTTCTCCTTCACCCCCCCATTCACCATGTCCTCCCCCCCAGCCAAAAGCATATGCTTTTTTTTTTTTTTTTTTTTAACCCTTGTACTTCGGTGTATTGTCTCATAGGTGGAAGATTGGTAAGGGTGGGCAATGGGGGTCAAGTGACTTGCCCAGGGTCACACAGCTGGGAAGTGGCTGAGGCCGGGTTTGAACCTAGGACCTCCTGTCTCTAGGCCTGGCTCTCAATCCACTGAGCTACCCAGCTGCCCCCTTGCATATGCTTTTTCAAAAGGAGGTAATATGAAACGGAGGCTCGGTTTCATAGAAAACTCCTCTTTTTGCCTTCTAATATATGTATATAAATGTCATTTGTGGCATTTATGTTCAGAATACAAAAATAAAAATTATTTAAGTGTTTAGCTGCTCAGCATTTGGCTGATTTATCAAATAGCTGAATAGCTGAAACCCCCATCACCATTTGTCATGCCTTGTGACAGGTTTGTGATCTGTTTCCTAAATTCCTCATCTATTTCCTTTTTTCTGTCCAGGTTGTCTATATATAGCCTATTACAATAACAAAGTCACTTCTGTTTTTACCTCTTTTGACCTTCAGTTAAGTACTCTCCTTTATGTTCCCCCACTTTGGACTCCTGGATCTCCTTTTATGATTATATCCTCTTTTTAAAAAAAAATTAATTATATTTTTTGTTATATTTTAGGTTCTGAGCTATCTCCCTCCTTCCTTCTCTTAACTACACTAGAGAAGGCAACTGAGCAGAACCAAGAGAACATTATATATAGAAATAGCAATATTATTTGAAGGATAACTATGATGTACAAATTTATGTATCTTCCCATATGTTCTAAAATCAACCTGCTCATTGTTTCTTATGACACAGTAGTAGTATTCCATCACAATCATATACTGCAACTCGGCTAGCCATTCCCAAATTGATAGGCAACCCCTCAATTTCCAGTTCCACCACAAGAGAGCTGCCATAAATATTTTAGAACACAGAGGCTCTTCATCCTTTTTCCTTGATCACCTTTGGAAACAGCTCTAAATATCCCCTTACGACATAATGATAATCCTAATATGTAATATTGATCTAGGTGGCATGATACATAGAACACTAGATTTGGGGTCAGGAGACATAAGTTGAATCTTGCTTATATACTTAGTTGTTTTATGACCCTGGGTAAGTCATTTAACATCTTTTAGCTTTGGTTTCCTCATGAGTAAAATGGGGATAATAACAGTATCTACCTCCAAGGATTATTGTGAAATTCAAATGGAAAAAACTTTGTGAACCTTAAGATGCTATATAAGTGCTTGCTATTAACACCATTTTTGCTATTATTATCATTATTTATTTCTTTTGAATAAAGTACACCCATTCGAAGCCATCAAATCTTAATGATACCTATTAAGTTGAAATTTGTAACCTCGTTTTAGGAATTCTAGTTCTGATTTATACCCTAAGTTTATTCCCTAAATTTTGGCATTTATAATATAGGTACTTAAGTCCATAAACCATATTGATTTATTCCTTTCTTAGATTTCATCTTCTGTGAATCTGTGGGTTTTCCAGCTGCTTTTCTTCTTCCTTCTTTGTCTCTAGTCAATACAGAATCCAACTTTGACTACATACACACAAACACATATGTGCACACATGGTCTTTTTGCTTTTTAGTATAGAGCTTAAAAACTTGTTTTAATTCAAAGATTCTACTTTCCCAGTTACATTCATAACAATTTTCAACATGCATTTTCCAAAATTGTAAGATGCAAATCATCGCCTTCTCTCCCTTCCTTCTCCATACGCAGAGACGGTAAGCAACCTGATCTGGACCATATTTGTGTTATCATGCAAAACACCTTTCCCTATTGGCCTTTGTTGTGAGAGCACACTCATATAAAACCAAAACCCTAAAACAAAACTGTAAATAAACTGATGTGAAAGGTAGTATGTTTTGACTTGCATCTATCTCCAGTAGTTTTCTCTCTGGAGGTGGATAGCATTCCCCATCATAAAGTACTTCAGAAGTGTCTGAGATCATTGTGTTGCTGAGAGTAACCAAGTTTTCACAATTAATCATCGTACAACATATTGCGGTTACTCTGTACAGTAGTCTCCTGGTTCTTCTTATTTCTATCTGTATCGTCCTTCTTATTGCTTTTTATAGTACTAAAATTAGTGTTCCACCACCAGCATATACCACAATTTGTTCAGCCATTCCCCAATTTATGGACATCCCTTCAATTGGTTCTTTGCTCACACAAAAAGAGCTGCTATAAAAAATTTTGTACAAGCAGGGCCTTTCCCATTTTTTATGACCTCTTTAGGATACAGACCCAATACTGGTATTAAAGAATCAAAAGGCACGCTCAATTTTATGGCCCTTTGGGCATAGTTCCAAATTGCCCTCCAGAATGGATCAGTTCAGAACTCTACCAGCAATGCATTAGTGCCCCAGTTTTGCTACATCCCCTCCAACATTTTTTACTTTCCTTTACTGTCATATTGATCTATCACAGTGGCTCCCAAACTTTTTTGGCCTACCACCTCCTTTCCAGAAAAAAATATTACTTAGCACTCCCTGTCACATACTGTCACCGCCCCCTTATAGTCATTCACCGCCCCCAAATGTACCTGTGGCCATCACCGCCCTCCTGGATCGCTGCAGCACCCACCAGGGGGCAGTGGTGCCCACTTTGGGAATCACTGGTCTATCTGGTAGGTGTAAGGTGGTACCTCAGAGTTGTTTTAATTTGCATTCTTTAATCAAGAGTGATTTAGAACATGTTCTTTCATATGATTATTGAGAGCTTTGATCTCTTTATCTGAAAATTGCTTGTTCATATCTTTTGGCCAATTATCAATTGGGGAATGCTTTGTATTCTTATAAATCTTAAAGGCTTTTTTTTTAGGTTTGTAAGATACAGGACAAATGCATTCACCCCTCACCCCCAAATGAGCTCTCCATCTCTGGTTAGAAATTTCAACCTCATATTGTAAGCCATGGTCTAGAAATAAACTTTTCATTTCTTGATATCAACTCTTCAGCCATCACTTCACTTCTCAAATTAAGTTGTTTTTTTTCTATATCTCTTGCTTATAATAGACAAAAGTAAAGTCTGTTTTCTTATGGTCTTTAGCTTTTAGCTCAAGACTTTATAATCACTGGCAATACTTTTTAGGTTACTCTTCACTGTCACTTATACCCACATCAATCACCACAAGTTTCCTTTATCTTTTCCCTCCTCGATACCTACCTGCATACTCTGGGAAACAAATTCCAATATTAGTCATATCAAGACGTATGACCTTTCAGCATTTTGAATCTATTACTTCTTTGTCAGGAGGTGATTGGCATATATATTGATTCTTTTGGGCTCATGGTTTATCAATGCATTAATAAGAGCTCAAAAATACTTCAAAGTAATTTTTCTCCATAATGTTATCATTGTATTATTTTCCTCCCATTTCTGCAAACTTAATTCTGTGTCAGTCCATAGAAGTTATTCCATTTTCCTATGAAATTATAATTTCTTATGGCCCAGTAATAGTTAGCCATTCTCCAGAAAGGTGACAATCTTTTAATTTCTCATTTTTGATTACCATGAAAATGTTATAAATATTTTTGTATATATATATATTATTTGAGGTGGAGAACCATGTTTGTTATGTTTTGGACATATGTCCCAGGAAAACAAGATGCCTTTCTGTTATTACTTTCAGGTGACAAATTGCAGCCTTGATAACTCTGAGCTGAGAACTTTGATTCTCTTTCTGCCTCTTCCTCTTCCTGGATGATCACTTACCTATGGTTCTACCACATTATTCTTAGGAAGACAAACAACTACTTCCTTCCCAGAGCTTCCAGCTATTCCCTTCGGTTTAGGAAGTGTATTAGATTTGTTTTCAAATTCTAATTGTGTTAGTAATCTTTTTCCTTTTCTTTCTCCTGGGTAACAATCATCCTTTCTAAAAAGGATAAAGTCTCCCCTCCTCAACCTCAGAAATGCTTTACCAATTAAATTCTTGTTTTTCTTTTCTTTAGGAACCCTAACCACACCTTTACCTCCCCCCCACAAGAACTTAAGAGTGTGGAAATGTTTTTTCTAGTCCCCTCACCTTCTCCTCTAGATAAGACATCATTTTGCACTTGTAACAGATAACAGTCACCGGGCTGTGGCAAAAAAGAAAAACACTCTAAATACGATGCAAGTCATTGCACTGAAATTTTTAGCCTTTTTTTACTTGAACCTACTTGTAGATATTTATAACTCAATCCTACCTAATCACATAGCTAAAACTTAAAGCCAAATATTAATTTTTTAAAGTTTAAAATGTAATAATCAAATTGCTCCATTCATCAATACGCTTGGGGGTTAGAGGGGGGTAGAATATTGAACAGAGGGTTCCTAGCCAGGAGAAGGAAGAGAATTAAAATTCTATTCCAAGTTCAGTATAATATGTAGTTCTCATGTTCTGGTAAGCATGTCTTTTTAATGTCCCAGCTAACTGAAGCTGGCCCCACTTTCCCACTTTTCCCATCACAATTAGCAGCATGGTAGTATCTAAGAGACAGAAGAAAGCCACCAGCTTCCTCTTTGGGCCCATGTATAGATATATGTGTTAAAGCATACTAAGACAATTAAGAGTTTTAATACAAAAATGTGTTCATTTGCTTAACCTAATTGTTCCATTTAGCTTGTATTACTTGCCATTTAGCTTCTCCTCATCCTCTGTGAATCTACCTCTTCAGGTTCTACTCTTTAGTCCTTCTTTAATCTCCTTTTTTAAAAACCTCTTACTTTCTGTCTTAGAATATGTATTGGTTCCAAGGCAAAAAAGTGGTAAGGGCTAGACAAATGGGGGTTAAGTGATTTGCTCAGCGTTATACAACTAGGACATATCTGAGGCCACATTTGAAATCAGGACCTCCTGTCTCTGTGTTTGGCTCTCAGTTGAAGCCAAAAAGCTGCCCCCTTTAATCTCCTTTTAAAAGGCATAGTGGATACTGGAAGAAGAGAAAGCAAGATCTGAGTTAAATTTTTGTCTTAGACACTAATTTTGTGTGACCCCGAGGAAGCCACAACTTCTCAGGCTCAATTGTAGGGTTGCTGTGAAGATAAAATATCCTATCATGTCATATTAAAATACTTTGAAAATCTTAAAGTACTATATGAATGTCCACTAAAATAATGATGAGAATTATTATTATCATTAACTTTTTCTTGATTTTGCTTTTGTTATAACCCTGAAATATAATCTGGACAAGTATCTGGGTCTAGTGATCCTTCAAATTTTGCCAAATTTCTCCTTCAATTTCTAACTTTCTTGCTAGTCCAAGCCCCTGCAGGTCATCAAGAAAATTTCCTTTTCCTTATTCAGTTCAAGTCTTTCTCTTGGATCTTATTCCACAATTTTATCCTACCTAAGCTGCAAATGGGGAAAATATCTCAACTTTTCTGGTTCCCTAGCATATTGTTTCCCTGAGACTTTTTGTGATCTCTCCAAGGATATATTTATACCTATTATAAAATACTGTAGTTTTGATATTGTCTTTTCCTCCAATGTCTAAAAGTATCTTTTTTGAGCAGCCCAACTCTCCTTGATTTGACTTCACATATTACTTCTATTTTTTTTTCTATTTTATCTGTACTGCTTTCACCTTGTGTTTATTTCAAGAGGAACAAATCAGACTATGGAAATGAATTTTTAGTTTATGTCATGAAACTAGAAATGTTTCTTTTGCTCTAAATAAATTATTAATAGTTTGTTCCAATCCCATCAGTCATTTACAAGCTTTCCTCAGAATAAAAATTTCATAGAATCAAAGCACTGACATATGATAAAGGAACTGAAGCAAAGAAAAGTTAAATGACTTTTGCGACTGAAAGGTAGAGTCAGGAAGACATGGGTTAAAATCCTGCCTCAAATATATTTGCTGTGGAAGTTTGGGGAAATCATTTAACCTTGACTTCATTTTCTCCATCTGCAAGATGGCAATAATAACCTTGTACTACCTACCTACCTCATGGAGCTTTTTTCGATAATCAAGTATATGAAAATCACTTTGCAAAACTTGAAGCACTAAACATCAGCTAATATCATTAGTATGCCAACCGTAACATCGCCAGAAGCAGGATGGTAAGACAAACATATTATGTACATTGGAAAAGCCACAGTCCATTTCTTGGTAAGGTCAGAGAAAAAGCTGTTTTACTTTCACATTCATAGAAAAGGTCTTGTTAAACATAATGCTTTACCATCAGACATACTGACCATAAAGCTTTGCTATCAAATGACAATATTTCCTTTGGTGGAGTGTTAAAAGAATATTAAATTTTGGTTTATTTAAATAGTATTACTACTATTTAAGTATGAAGATAAGCATGTGACTATCAGGTGCTGTGAAGACAATGTGTATTTATGCTTGGGCACAAAGGGGAAGTTGCTTGCTCTCCACCGGCGTTTCCCTTTAATGCCATACTGCTAATCATGACGGGGAAAGATGGAAGGCAGGGCCAGCTTCAGTCATCTGGGCCATAAGAAAGACACGTGCCTACCAGAAGTAGAATAATAATAAGAGCTACATATTATGTTGAACTGGGTCTTCTGGCAATAGTTCCTTTGTCTAACCTCCCTGCAGTTCTACCCCCGACTAGCTTGTGCCTTATGTTACCGAACCAATGCACAGATGTTCTCTGAATAACCTTTCTATCATTATATATCCTGACCACTCAACCTACTGATGCCTCCCCTAAAAAAATGCCCTGAACTTACTTTGTATCTATTTTAGAATCATTTATAATGTATACATGTTGTGCCTCTCAGTAGAATATAACTCTATGAGATTAAGGACTGTTACATTTTCGTCTATTTTATCTCTTGGAAATTTAACTTAGAATCTGGGCCAGGCGGTCCTGAGCAAGTCAGGGAAGCTTTCAGGGCCCCAGACAATCCTTTAAGATTGTAAGCATCTGGCACGCAGTAGGCATAAAACAAATGTTTGTTGGACTAATTGAAATCTGTGGAATTTGCTTCTGAAAAAGTTATTAGTTCCAACAAATTGATCATAAATACCTCTGAAATATTCTCTCCAAGATTATCAATAGCAATTTCCTTAATTGCCAAACGTGCTGGCCTGTTCTCAATCCTAATCCCTTTTGACCTCCTATAGACACTGATGCTGTTGATCACTTCCTTCTTGATACTCATTTCTTTCTAGTTTTTCAGGATATCTCCTGGTTCTCCTTCCAACTGCTTTGTCTAAGTCTTCTTTGTTGGATCCTTGTCTATGTAACTATGAGTCTAGAATTCAACAAACTGTGCTTTAATATAATATAGACTATGGATGCCAAAGAGATGAGAGAAGGGAAAAAAGACCTACCTGTCCCAAAATATTTTTAGCTATGGATAGCTAGAGAAGAAACTGTGGGAGTCTGGCTGCATATCAAAGCATGCCATCTTCCACTTTGTTTTCTTCATGAGATTTTTAGTGTGTGTGTATGTGTGTGTATATACATATGTGTGTGTGTGTCTTCTATCATGATATGCACAATCTGAAAATATGTATTACATGAAAGTAGTGGTATAACTTCGACTACCACCTCAGGGAGGTGGGGTAAGGGAGAGAGAAAATCTGAATGCTTAGATGTCAGAAAATGATTGTCAAAATTTTTTTCTACATGTAACTGAAAAAATTAATTACTTTTTAAAAATCCCTATATATGTAAGACAGAGGTAGACATGGTAATGTCTACCATGGCTAGGCAGTTTCATTTGGTCCTTACAACAATTCTGTGAGAGTAGATGTCATTATCCACATTTTACAGGTGAGGAAACTGAGGTGAACAGAGACTAAATGACCTGCCCAGGGTCAAACAGCTTGTCTTCCTAACTGCAAGTCCAGTGCTCTCCACTGTGAATTAGAATAGCAAGTGGATTAATTTCTCATTTTGAACTTAAAAAAAAATCCTTTTTCTCAGAACTCAAATATAAGTATTGCTTCCACAATATAGATGTTAGGGTTACAGCCTCCATGTGCAACTGGGAAATTTCATGTAAAATTATTTGACCCAACCTTCATACCAGAGAAGAAATTTGATTTTTTTCTTTTTCTTTTATGGGATATTTACAGTACTTATGTGTATTTATGAGTTATTGGACTTTTTAAGATATCTCTACATTTCAAGCCTTTGTGTGTTATCTTTTGCCTTTCTTATCCTTTTCACAAATTTTAACGTTTTACTTATTTTAACTTTAAAAAAGAAATTGTATATATTTATGGTATTAAAAGATAAAATGTGTTGATATTATACTATACAATACATATATTTTATGCATTTCTGAGTTTCTAAACTTTTTCTGGGTCATCTGCTGGCCTTTGGGTGTTGTCTGCAGCTTCTCCAAAACCCTTATTTAACTCTTATTTAATTTCTTATGCTGACCCATGTTATTCTGAAACCATATATTGAAACTACAATGGGGAAAGTCTTGATGTGGAAGGGACACCTGTATCAGTTAATCTCCTTGTAAGCCTAAAACAAACCTATTCATCAAAAAAAAAAAAAAAAAGCAATTACGATCATTTCAACCTTTAAAAGGACACAGAAGTCAAGTTTATAGGACATCCAGTTCAAGATGTCCTATAGAGAATTGGAGATGGGAGATTAGAATTCATAAGAAAGATTAGAGCCAGAAAAATAGATCTTTAGATCCAACAATCATTTTAAAATATCAATCATTTACCAATGATCAGTCAGTCATAGAGATGATAATTGAATCCAGGGGAGGTGATGAGATCACCAGAAAAAATAGTACAGAGGGAGAAAGGAAGAAGACAGAGGACAGAACTTTTAGC
The DNA here is from genome assembly GCF_016433145.1 of Gracilinanus agilis. NCBI lineage: Eukaryota > Metazoa > Chordata > Mammalia > Didelphimorphia > Didelphidae > Gracilinanus > Gracilinanus agilis. Next base: position 297,914,189 of record NC_058134.1, on the reverse strand, counting down.
GACATCCACAGGTAGCAGGCATGACTTCTTTACATTGTTGACACTCTTCTCCTTGTTACTCTTTTTTTTCTCTAGGTTTTTATGAAACTTCTCTTTCCTAGTTCTTCTATCTGTCTGACCTCTTCCATGTCTCCTTTTACTTGATATTCATCTAGGTCACTATACCTCATTCCCTCCTAGATAAGATCTTGAGCTAAACATAATTTCTACCAAGTTTACTTCTAATTTTCCTAACATTTCTTGCCAAATAAGGAAATCTTCCCTAACTTAAAGCAACATAATAGCTTAGAGTTAGGAATTCCTGCAACAAATATTAGGTGACTCCATCAATAACTTAGGTTCCACTTTTTATTGTTAATGCTGAGTAATATAGATACCCAAGTAACAAATGCAATAGGGTATAGAACTGAAACTTGATTTGTTTTTCTTTAAAGGAGTTATATATATTATGAATATGTATAAAGTATTTATTTTATTTCAATACCTATGGTTTCTTTTATGTATAAAGGTGGCTTCCCTGCTTATCTTTTTTTTTTTTTTAAATTTTAAAACCTTAACTTCTGTGTATTGACTTATAGGTGGAAGATTGGTAAGGGTAGGCAATAGGGGTCAAGTGACTTGCCCAGGGTCACACAGCTGGGAAGTATCTGAGGCCAGATTTGAACCTAGGACCTCCTGTCTCTAGGCCTGGCTCTCAATCCACTGAGCTACCCAGCTGCCCTCTACTTATCTTTTTAAAAACTATATACATATATTTTTTACTGTTGACTTTTCTAAGATCATGATTTCCAAACCTACTTTTTTGGATTCACCTGAGACATAATAAATTTTGAACTAACCCCTCATTTCCAGTATATTACTCTTCATTTTATGTGTTTCTTATATTTTAAAAATGTTGAACTCTGCTTTTGAATTCATTCTGTTCCCTCCTCCAATTTATGAGTGACTTCATCCCATTCATCTTCATGGTTATGTTCATTGCATTTTTACCATCTTTTTTTCCTCTCTGTCCATCCTGTAAAAGATGATCTAATTAAATAACTCCAGTTTATATTCATTGTTTTATGCCTCTGTATAACAAAATATTCACTTTTTGTACCCACTAATCAATATTGTAATGATAATTTGTAATTATAATAGATTTAATAGTAAGAAATACTTCCAATTATTAATTGATTAAGTAACTATGTATGATAACCAGTAATCCATTATTATAGTGTGCTTAAAATTAATAATAGAATATAAAAACAGATATTTTTTTGCCAAGAAAACGCCTTCAGTGTCTTGGAATATATCCAGGAGTTTCTGAGACTATTATCTCATTTGGCTCTGCAGGGACAGAATAACTTTGGCTATCATCATCATTATCATATATGGAATAGAGGGCTAAGTAATCTGTCTTATGGAAAAGAGACATGATGAGGTCTAACCATATTGCCAAGAAAAACCTTAGGCATTCTTGTCAAGATGTCTGGTTTTCAGGGGAAAATTTGACCTTCAAAAGAAAAACCTGACCTGGCATCCAAGAGGGTACCAATGTCTTCAAAAGGAAAAAAATATCCTTTTTTTTTTCTTTTTGGTCAAAAAAGACACCACTTGGCAGAGTTGTTCTATACTGAATTTGTTTGCATAATCTAACTACTGTCTCACTTCAATTCAAAGTTCAGTGTTTCAAGCTACCAGGAAGTTTGGAGGCCAAGGATTTATGTGAGATGGGCATTTATAATATATTTTGTTTCATTCAGAAGTTTGTTCCCAGTATTTTTCTTTTATAATCCCTGGCCCCTTACTATGAAAACATGTGGCAAGAAAACTAGCAGCTAATAATAAGAGTGACCTAATCTTACTCTCTGTCCCACTTCTTCTCAACCAGCATAGGCCCTGATCACTTGTTTTTTTACTATTTTCACTATTCAATACTCTCTTTTGATATATCCCTTGTAGATTAAATTTGTTTTGCTTGTGACTGTTCCATCCCTAACTCGGCCTTTACTCCTAAATTCTCTTCTCCTTGTCTATTTACTGGATGCATTTTTACATTAAACTTTTTGTTGGTTCAGCCCTTCTCGGCCTGTTTCAGATATTGAGATTCATGCTATTCCCACTTCTCATGAACTGTGGATAAGCAAAGTAAGTAGAACTCTAATTCCATATCATGAATAGGTGCAAACTACAAGAAGGGTAAACCTCTTGCACTGAGATAAGGAAGGTCGACACTATAACCAATATGCCAGTCAGAGATAAGTTAAGAATTTAGGGTTATGCCAGCTTCAAATGGTAAAAATTGCTTCGATTGGCATGAGAAGCAGCATAGGTCAGAGGTAGCTGCATTAACCTTAGAAAAAGCTTCAATCCCCCCTGCAACAAAGAAACTCCAGATGGCTCAGAAGAGATATGAGAATCTTGAGAGAAGTTAGAAGGGAACAAACATCAGCATTTATGGCTGCTTTAGCAGAAATAATTAACAGAATAGAAAACCTCTTAAATTCATAGTGAAAAGTCTCTCCACAGAAGTGAAATAAGAGACAACATACTGGAAATGCAAATAGGCAAATACAACGAACTGCAGAACAATCTGGAAGAGGAGAGAAGCAAAATGCAATAACTTTAAATAACGCATGATTTCTATGCAATCAAAAACGACTGATCTACAGGAAACACAGAGACAGCCTAAAAATGACAAACTTCCTAGGAGTACATAGCAAGTCAAAAAACCTGACCACCATAAAGAAAGAAATATACAAGAAAACTACCCAGAATTTCTGAATATAGAAAGCAAAGCATAAAAATGAAGAATCCACACTTTGTCTCCAGAAAATATTTTCAAAAAGCAACGAGGCTTTACACTTCAAGACATAGTGGTTTAAATTTTATAATTCCATGGATAAGAGAGTCTGTAAGTCAATGGGAGAAATGTCTTCAAATATAAAGGGAAGGAAATTTGAATGGTACAAGACTTTTCTTTACCTATTGCCATCTACAAAGGGGATGAAATAATGTAATCCCAAAAGCAAAAGAACTCAAGATGAAGTCTAAAATGACGCATCCTGCAAAGCTGAGCCTGATAATAAAAAAAGACATTTAACAAGGGTTTTTTGAAACATTCCTATTTTTAAAAACCCAAACATATATGAGCAGATTTTTCTGCTTATAGCATCCTCTTAACAATGGGAACCTCCTGTGTTGTGCTCTACTTATCTTGTTATAAAGGCCATCTTACATCACCTAAAATAGGTAAAGATGATGGTATGAATCTCAGTTATTCATTCAATAGTAACAAAGGCCCAGCAACAGGCAAACTTTTTTTAGTGGCATATTCAGTGGTAACTTCAGGGAGCTTGTGGATCTAGAACTGTCATGTTTGTCATGTCATGTCATCATGCCAAAGACTCTGTCCTGATCCTTTTGGACCTCCAAAAACATGAGCCCAAGGGGAAGAGGAGAGTTTAGAATACAATAATCTAAAAGTCAAAAGATATCATGATCAAGAATTATTTACCCTAAAAGCTGAGTATAAATGGGTTTTTAATAGAAGGGAGGGTTATTAAGCTTTCCTGATGAGAACACCAGAACTTTGCTGGAATCAAGAGAAAGCTAGCATAACTCAATTTTGCTCTCACAGACAAGCCTACATTCCCAGAGTAAAGCAATACCTCCCCCCACCCCCCAGGTTGGAGGGGTACCTTTGAGTTGAAAAACAACTCTTGAAATATTTGTAATACTTTTCCACAAGTACATACAGATTTCAGAGGAAAGGTGGTTCCTGCTAAGAGACCATGTAATAAAAGGGAAAATAATAGTTTCTGGTTACTGGAAGTCTTTCCCCCTCATTTGTGAGGGGCTAAAAACTTCCCTTTAAGTATGGGATCCTTAAAAAGTAGTGGCTTCATTGCAGACAATGTGACCAGTCACTGCTGTCCTGGGATGATGATGTCAGGATGCCAAAGGAAAGCTGCACATTCTCTAAGACTCTTGAAAACTCATAGGCCCTCTTTTAACCAAAGTGGAAGGGAGAGGACGGTAGTCTAATCAAGTCAAATTTTTTTTTCTCTCCTCTCCGGGCAGTTCCTCTTTAAAGTTGTGCTAGAAAACCTTACTTCCTCTAATTTCTGGAAATCAATCTCTTATGAAATAATTTGATAATTTATAGTTTATTCTTGAGGTGTGTCTAAATTTCTTTCAAATATCCAAATAAGATTTTTGTTTATCTTTATAGTTGGAAGGTCTTTTAACAACTTAGCTTATTTTTAAAAAATTTAAATATTTTATTTTTTTTAGAAAACTTTTCCATGGTTATATGTTTTTACTTTCCCTTCCCCCTCCCATGGCCAATATGCATTTCCCCTGTTTTAACATGTGTCATCAATCAAGACCTATTTCCATATTATTGATAGTTGCATCGGTGTGGTTGTTTTGAGTCTACATTCCCAATCATGTCTCTTAGCTTATTTTTTAAAAACAATTTGACCCTTAATTTGACTATGAATGCATGTTTGAGACATGTTTTCATCTAATTAAAGTATCAAGGTTAAAATGGAATGTGGTAGCTTAAAACCCATCTTTACACTAAAATTTGTTTGAGCAAATGAAAATGACTGTATGATGATATAGGGAAAAAGAAAACACTTTCTCTTTAGAACCTTAATGTCTTCAAAGAGAGAAATAAATAAAGTAGAGGATCAGGGTGTGGATTTATTCTATTACTAGAGTTCTAAGAGGATAAAGAAAAGGGAGGATAAAAGGAATACATGTTTGAAACAAGGAGTAAAAAGGAGGTAGGCATAATTTTCTTAGAATTGGGGTACATAAGAAGTGCATATAGAGAATGGGCTAGGTAGAGTGAGCATTGGATGACACTCACTCTTATTTGAAACAAAGGAGGGATATATACACAGTTTGGTTTATAAATGAATCAAATTCAACAAGAAAACAAGTTGGGATTAGATTATATTAATATCCAAATGAGGAATAGTCACAAAGCAAATTTCTGATACTGCATATGGGAAGAAAAGGGGGGGTGTTATGGAACAGTAGAGATATGAGAGAGAGAGAAAGAGAGAGAAAGAGAGAAAGAGAACACTAGAATTTAGAGAGATATATAATAATTGAAGCATAGCTGAACAAATTATAGTATATGAATATGATGGAACATTGTGACAAGAGAATTCTAAGAAGCAGAAAGTGTTGGAGTTAAAATGAACATGGAGAGCACCTTTATACACTAACAATAATTCAAAAAGAATTCAAAGATTCTTCTAAAGACTTAAAGAATTTTAAAGAATTCTTTTCAAAGCAATGATCCACTTTATCTCCAAAGGGTCTATATTACTCACTGTCTGACAGGGAGTGATGGACTCAAGGACCAGAGACATACATATTTGGTTATGGATGTTTTGTAGATTTGTTCTATGCTTATTTATTAAGTAATGGGAGATCTGGCACATTCACATAATACCTGTACTCTCTAAATAGGAGAGACTGGGAGTCTGTTTTGTAGAGAGTCATGAAGGCATATAATGAAAATGCCTTGGAGAGTTATTAGTGCATATTAGTCAGTAAATAAACTTTTATTAAGTATCTACTGTGTGCTAAGTACTTTGCTAAGTATTGAGGGTTACCAAAAAAAAAAAAAAGGTAAAAGATTGTACCTGCTCTTCAGGGGGCTCACACTCTAATGGAAAAGACAGTATGCAAAGAAGTGCAACAACTATGTATAAATTACCTATATACAGGATGAATTGGAAATTATCATTTGAGAGAAGGCATTAGAATTAAGGGAGATTGGGAAAGGGTTCCTGTAGAAGGTATGATTTTGAATTCTACCTTTTGTATAAGGTAAGAATTTGAAGTAAGTCATGTAGGTCATAAGGTAGAGAAGAGGAGGAAGAACATTCTGGTATGGGGGACAGCCAGTGAAAATGCACAGAGTTGTCAGATAGACTGTCTTATGTGAGGAATAGCAAGGAGATCCCTGTCACTGGATTAAAAAATAGTATGTGGGGCTGTCAGAAGTGATGGGGTATAAGTTATAAGAAGATTGGAAAGGTATACTTTTAATGCCAAGTAGAGAATTTCACATTTATCCTAGAGGTAATAGGGAGCCACTGAAATTTACTGAGTAGAAGGATGACATGGTTAGATCTGTGCTTTAGGAAGATCACTTTTATAACTGGGCAGAGGGGTGGGAAAAGATTTTTTTGCAGGCAGAGCTACTGAAATAGTCCAGGTATGTAGTGACGAGAACCTACAACAGGGTGTTGGTAATGTCAGAGGAGAGAAGGGAGTATGAGAGATGTTTTGAAAGTAAAATGGACAGGTCTTGGCAACAGATTTGTCCCCATTCAAGGAATGATGAACTCTGATAAATATGTTGATATACTTACTTAGTGGAATTGATCCACAATTACACATAATCCCAAACAGAAGTGGCATACTGTAACATGGTATGATGTCATAAATCACAAAAAAAGTTAAGGAATTTGTCCAAGATAAATATTTTTCTATAGCCTGGGAATTTATCTGACTAACCCCCTTAAAAAACTATTGGGGGGGAGGAAAAGAACATGAATCATGTAACCATGGAAAAATATTCTAAATCAATTAATTAAATACCAATTTTCAAAGTAAAAACAAACAAACAAAAACAAACAAAAAACTATGGGCTTGGGGACAGATAGGTGGTACAGTAGATTGAAAGCCAGACCTAAAGGTGAAATCTGGCCTCAGACACTTCCTAGCTGTGTGACCCTGGGCAATTGGAAGGTAAGGGTTTAAACTTGGTGGGGAAAAAAAGATTTTGTCAAAGGTATGTCTAATATCCAATGTGATGAAATCCAATATTAACTCCATCTCTCTTATTCTTAATATCCAAAGTTGTTTCATGATGAAGAATTAAAGAATATATATCAACATCTTATGAACCAGTGACTGGGGCAAAAGGTGTACATGTATATATCAATGCGCTTCTTTTCCAGAAGCACACTGATTGATATGTATATTTGAATAAATAAGCAGGCAAAGATACTGGAGTAGTTCGCCATTTCCTTCTCCAGTTCATTTTGTAGATGAGAAAACTGAGGCAAAGTGACTTTCCTAAGATCCTACAGCTAGCAAGTGTCTGAGGCCAGATTTGAACTCAGGAAGACAAGTCTTCTGACTCCAGGCCCAGCACTCTATCCACTGTACCACTGAAAATGCCTTAATTAAATTTAATAGATGTTTTTTAAAAACTAGATAACATAGGCATATAGTTTCATATAACATCTTTTTTTTGTATGTTGAAATGTTTGTGTTTGTTTTTTACTATTAATTAAAACAAAAATTTAAAGTAAAAAGGTCATTGCATATTAAGCTCAATTCCATTTGTGTTGTTTTTTTCTTAACAGAATTACTAAATTGGTAGATAAAGAAAATGGTGTGGATGTATACTACCTAGATGTTTTCACAGCATTTGTCAAAATGTCTCATGATTTTCTTATGGATAAAATAGTGCTATGGCTAGGTTATTTAAAGGTCAGACTCATAGTTATTAATGTATTAATGTCTATGGAAGAAGCAGTAGCCTGATTCCTGACCCTCAAGCAAATTAGGTTAAGTTTTTCCTTAGAAGGCTCTAAAGCCATCTTTTCAGACTCAGTTCAGGAAACTAATGGCTCAGGCTTGACATCACTTCCTAGGCCACTGCGAACAAAGAATTCATGCCTGGGGAGCCAATAGATGCAGATGCAGGAGAATTTTGTTATGCTAAATCAACTTGTGATATCTTTGATAGCCCCTTTGGTCTGTCTGTCAGTCTGTCTGTCTGTCTCTTTGTTGAATAGCTTTTTCTAGCTGTGGCTAACTAAGCTGTCTTTTGTTAACTGCTGAATGAACTCTTTTAGTTTCCTTCCATTTTTGGACTTAGACAAATGGGCTGCTGGCCTGAGTCAGACTCAGACCACAGTCACAACCTAAAGCAAGGTTCTTACCCAGGGTCCCTTAGATTCCTACTAATTTCAAAGGCTTTGTAAACTTGGGGGGAATTACATTTTTATTTCCATGAGCCTCTATCTAAAATTTAGCATTTCCTTCAATTATTTGGAAACATTCCCAGTAGGGATCTATAGATTTCACCAGATTGCTAAAGGGGTGGGTCTATAACAGAAAAAAAGGTTAAGAACCCCTGACCTAAAGGGAAGTCATTTATGCAATGGTTTCCATTTTTTTTTTTTTGCTCATGATGCAATATTCTTTGTTACACAGCATCATTGCACCCTGAACATTTAAGTTGGCAACATTACAGCAGATTAGAAAGGTTTATACATATACATGTGATTGCAAATGCAACTTTCATACAATGTGTGGAAGGCAGACCTGCAAGTTTAAGTTCATAACACAGCTACTGAAAACTACCTCTCTAGTAGCCTGTCCCCTAGACTTTACCTAGACAAGTACAATTCAACAGTTTTATCACTGAGTTTTATAACACAAAACTAAAATGGATGCTAACACATTGGATAATGGAATTGGGTCTCAAAGAAGATGAAATTTAATAGGGATAATGTAAATTTATATGCTTGACTTAAAAAAGCCCAACCAACTATATTAAAAAGGACTGGTGATGGTGACTAGAAATAGTGCATGTGAAAAAAACCCTGCAAGCTCAATTTCAGTTGATCATATAATACACCTTCCTAAAAAAAGCTAAGTAACCAGATTAAATTAAGAGGAATAGACTCCAGAACAAAGAAGAGAAAGTTGCCTAGTTCTCTGCCATTGTAGCTGTCTTCATATTTAAATGGTTGTCATGTTGAAAGATTATACTTGTTTTCCTTGGACCTAACGGGCAGAAGTAAATGGAAGTGACAGAGAGATATTATTTTAGTATAAGGACATTTCCTAACAATTAGAGTTATATAGAAATGGAATAAGTTTTCTCAATAGGTAAGGAATAGTTTATCACTGAGTCTTAAGGTGGAAACTGAATAACCACTTGTTTGGAATATTGCTACATGCAATGGATAAATCACTTGGCTTGAAGTCAGGAGGATCTGAGTTCAAATTTGGCCTCAAACACTTACTAGCTGCCTGATCCTGGGCGAGTCACTTAACCTATTTGCCTCAATATCCTCAATTATTAAATTGAAATAATAGGAGTGCCTTCCTCCCAGAGATGGTGTAAGGATCAGATGAAATAATAATTGTAAAGAACCCAGAGCATAGTAAGGGTTGCACAAATGTTAGCTGTTGTTGTTGTTGTTGATGATGATGATGATGATGTTGTTGTTGTTATATTGAAGGGTATATACTCAGGTATGAACTGAACTAAGTGCTCTCTGAAGTTCCTGACTATTAAGATTCTTTAATTGAAAAAAAAGGTCAAAGGGAAGAAACTTGGAAAGAGAATCACTTGGGGCAGAGCCAAAATGGTAGCATAGTAGCAGTGAAAGCTGAAACTGCTCTGAGAATCCTTCCAAATGAAGCTCTAAAAAGCAACTCAAAATGGCAGGGGTTAAAAACCAATAGAAAGATGGAGAGAGAGGGCTCTCCTATAGAACAACTTGAAAGTAGGGAAAGAGAATCAATTTTCATAAGATAAGGGAGAACCAGAAGCAAAAATGCACATAGAGGAGTGCTAGATGACCACCCCTCATCTACTGCACCAGGTTCTGAGCCTGAGCATAGACCAAATTTGGGATCCTGGGACTTGGCCTACACCAACAACAGAGCACCTCACATGCAGCCCTTAAAGTCCCAAGCCCTGGCACCAGTCCACAGTGACACTTGAAAGCCCATAGGGTTTAGACCTTTAAAGCCTTTGCTATGGTGAAGATCTAGCCCCAGTGCAAGATATCTGAGTGCTACATCCTACAAGCTATTAGCAGAGGAGATAGAATCATCAGCTTTCAGAACTCCCAGGCCACAGGCAAAAAAGCCTGGGAACATGAGCAAACAGCAAAAGAAACACCTATGCATAGAAAATTTCTATGGAGAAAAAGAGCAAAGCACAGAGTCAATAGGCAACAGTGAGATCCAAGTAACCATGTGTAAAACTTCAAAGAAAAATGAAAATTGGTCTCAGGTGCTGAAGAACTCAAAAAGGAATTAAAAATTCAATATAAGAGAGGTGGAAGAAAAATGGGAAAAAAGAAATGAAAGTAATGCAAAAAGAAAACATCAGCTTAAAAAACAAAATTAGTCAACTGAAAAAAGAGGCACAAAAATCCAATAAAGAAAAGAGTTTCACGAAAAGTAGAATGGACAAAATGGAAAAAAAGGATCAAAAGGATATGGAAGAAATTCATTCTTTAAAAATTAGAATTGAGCAAATAGAAGCTAATGACTCCATGAGACATCAAGAAACAATAAAACAAAATCAAAATGAAAAAGTAGAAGAAAATATGAAATAGCTCATTGTAAAACAACTGACCTAGAAAATATATCTAGGAGAGACAAATGCCCAGACATTATATTATAAGGAATTATCAGAGAAAACTGCCCTAAAATCCTTGAACAAGAAGGTAATATAGAAATTTAAAGAGTCCACAGATCACCCTCTGCAGTAAATCCCCAAAAGACAACTTCCAGGAATATTATAGCCAATTTTCAGAACTCCTAGGCAAGAAGAAAACACTGTAAGCAGCCAGAAAGAAATAAGTCAGGTATCATGGAGCTCCAGTCAGGAATACATAGGATCTGGAAGCTTCCACATTAAAGGATCAGAAGGCAAGAGAATCGGGTTTATAACCAAGAATCACCTACCCATCAAAACTGACTATATTCCTTCAGAGGAAAGTATTCCTGAAGTAAAAGATAAGACTTAAACAGAAAATCTGATGTCCAATTACAAAATTCAAGAGAAGCATAAGGGGGCAGCTGGGTAGCTCAGTGGATTGAGAGCCAAGCCTAGAGACAGGAGGTCCTAGGTTCAAATCTGGTCTCAGACACTTCCCAGCTGTGTGACCCTGGGCAAGTCACTTGACCCCCATTGCCTACCCTTACCACTCTTCTGCCCTGTAGCCAATACACAGTACTGACTCCAAGATGGAAGGTAAGGGTTTAAAAAAAAAGAGAAGCATAAAAAGGTAAATAAGAAAGAGAAAAATTTAAGGGACTTAATAAGGTTGAAATGTTTATATTCCTATATGTAAAGATATTTGTAACTCTTCAAATTTTTAATCATTATCACAGTAGTTGGAAGAAGTATAGATAGATAGAGGGTGTGGTACCAAGCTGTTTAGGATGATATGAAAAAAAAATCAAGAGGTGAAAAAGACAACTGCACTACAAGAAATGGAAGAGAGAAGTAAGATAGGGTAAATTTTATCACATAAAGAGGCTCAAAACTATTACAGTGGAGGGAAAGATGAGGCTGGTGATGGGTAATACTTAAACATTACTTTCATTAGAATTGGCTCAAAGAGTTAAGAAGAGACAAATTCATTCAGGTGTAGAATCCTTTTACCCTATAGAGAAGTAAAAGGGAAATAAGAAAGGGGGTGGTGAGGAGGGGAAAAGGGAGGGGGAAGTTGGGGGTGGGTGATTAAAAGACCCTATAGAGAAATAGGAGGGGAATAAGAAGGGTGGTGGTGGGAAGGGGAGTAATACAAAAAAGGTCAAAGGAAGACAGAGACTTCAAAAAAAATTATCTTTGTATCTCCAGAGCCTTACACATAGTAGGTACTTAACAAATGCCAAGTTTTTCATCACTAAGTTGGATAAGAGTGTACACACACACACACACACATAGTTTGCAAATGACACAAAACTAAAACACAAACTCTGTATGACAAAGCTGGATATTTAAAAAAAATTGAAAGAATAAGTGACTGAATGTAGTGGCAAAGAAGATGAAATTCAATGGGAATAGTGTAAAGTTCTATATTTGACAAAAATAAACTTTATAAAACACAGAATAATGATGTGAATTAGACATGAAAGGCCTGTATTTAAGAAGAAAATGTTAAACTATGATGAGTATGATGCCTTGTCTGGCTGGAACAGAAGGTACATAAAATGGGAGAAAGGTGGTCAGGAAATATCCCACATATATTTCTTCTGAAAGTGTTACTCTCTCCTACCACTTCATTTCTGGATTACATTAACAATTTCCTATATGACTTCTCCATCTTTAATTTTAAGTAACAACCCTTAATTCAGATTCTAGCTTTGCCTCTTGTATGATCTTGAACAAATCACTTAACTGCCCTTGCCTTCAGTGTAAATCTGTAAAATGAGGTGGCTGGACTAGGTGATCATTAGGGTCTCTTTTCACCTCTAAATCTATGTTCTTTTCATGTTTCTCCTCTAATCCATATTGAACATTTATGTCAGATTAATCTTTCTTCAAGTTACTCTTTCACTCCAAAGTCCTTTATATAGATAAAGCATTTGTTAAGCATTCGTTCTGTATTAGGAACTGTGCTTATGTTCCAAATTCTATTCAGGATAAAGTTTAAGACCCTTAAATGGGCATTTAAGGTACTTTACAATCTAGGATGTCAAAGTTGTACAGCAGAGAAATAACTGAACTGAATGTATGGAGCCCTAATTTCTAAACCTTGCTTTGCTATCTACTAATTGTTGCATTCTGAAGAAGGCCTAAGGTAATAGAAAGAGAATCAAATAGCAGCAGAAGACTTTGGTGTAAATCTGCTCTGCTACATACTTTGATATGTGACTTTGGGTAAGTCATTAGTCCTTCTGTTTCTCTTCATCTCTAAAATGAGGAAGATGGTCTAGATCAGTGATTTCCAAAGTGGGCGCCACCGCCCCCTGGTGGGTGCTGCAGCGATCCAGGGGAGCGGTGATGGCCACAGGTGCATTTATCTTTCCTATTAATTGCATTTAAAATTAAAAAAATTAATTTCCAGGGGTGCTAAGTAATTTTTTCTGGAAAGGGAGTAGTAGGCTAAAAAAGTTTGGGAACCACTGGTCTAGATAATTAAGACCATTCCAGTCATGTTATACTTGTCTGAGTTTTTTTCCCCATACTCATTTAACTCCAACCAGACTTAGCAATTCACTATCCTCCAGAGGTCAATTTGATTCTTGTCTTTGTTCATTTTCAAGCCCCACATAGAAAGTCTTCTTTATTCCACTCTCCCTGTCAAGCTGCTTTCCTTCCAAGGTCATCCGCATTCTTGATGGAGGACATCACTTCTCCACACACATCCTCCAGCCACTTCAACTTAAAGTGTTGAGTCATAAGCTTCATGGTATTAATTGTTGATATGTTAGAGAAAGTATCAACCCTTTTATTTTATAGACAAACAAAAGTGAGATCTAGAGATATAAAGCTACTTGTCTAAGGTTACACAGGCAGCAAAGCCATGGTGAGAACCCAAGTTCTCTGACTCCAAAACCTGCATTATTTTAATGTGCTATATTACCTGCTTAATGAACTATTTATGTTTAATAGTTTAGACTCACCAGTAAGAATATAAGCAACTTGAGGGTAATAAATATTTGGACAAAAGAACAAATTAATTCTAGAACTTTTGAGTTGTAACAAATAAAATTGATATAAAAGGATATATATATATATATGCATATATATATGCATATATATATTCTACACTGAATGTGTTGGATATAACTTTATAATAATTTATATTTTTATAACCACTTCTCCTATAAAAAAGTATGGATAACACATAATTCTATAATTAGATATAGGCCAAGCTTAGTTGCTATAGTGTAATAAAATCCTTTCATTTTAAATTTGACTTTTCAGGAGAATGTGAACTCCATGACATAGTAAGCTTCTATGTACAATGAGTTGGAAATATACAAGATTATTAGGTTAAATCTTATAATATTTTAACTATAAATCCAAACTATAAAATCAAACATTGGAAAAAGTATTTCCTCAGTACTTTCATGATACATTAAACTTAGATGCCCTTGATAATATTCGATCCAATGTGATTTAATTTTCTTTTTTACTATGCCATCTCTGCAAAAGGATTTATAAGACATTTTTCTGGAGAAGGGATTATTTCAATGAATTAGATCAATGAAAAAATTGGCATTACATATATTTAATAAAAGAAAACATATTATCTCTATATAATTGTTTTTAGCTTTTTCCTTAATAGCATCATGTAAAAAGAGTATATATTGATTACATAAGAAAATAGAGTAGGGAATAATTTGTAAACTGAACATGTAGGATATAACTTTATAATAACATACTTTTTACAACCCCCTTGTCCTATAAAAAGTATAGATAACACAAATCAATTTATAGAAATACTAATAGTATTCATTAGATATTTCAGTTTTTTGAGTAGTTGATGCTACCATAATTTTATTGATTTAAAGTATTATAATCATGGATGGAGTTAGAAAACCCATACAAAAATATTCATACTGTCATTCTTCTCCTGCCTTTCTGAAAAATAATACAAAAAAGTCTGCATTTTATATCTTACACCTTGTCATGTACTCCTCAATCCAGCGATAATAGTCTCCTTTTTGTTCCTTGAACAAGAGA
>NC_058134.1:297860032-297880652 GCF_016433145.1 Gracilinanus agilis | reverse complement strand
GTGGTTGCAGGCCCAGCTCTCTTGCCTTTCTGAATATTGTATTCCAAGCCTTACGGTCTTTTAGCGTGGAGGCTGCTAGATCCTGTGTGATCCTGATTGGTGCTCCTTGATATTTGAATTGTCTCTTTCTGGCTTCTTGTAAGATTTTTTCTTTTGCTTGAAAGCTTTTGAATTTGGCAATAATATTTCTAACCGATTTCTTCTCTGGATCGAATGTAGTGGGTGTTCTATGAATCCTTTCGATGTCTATATTGCCCTCTTGTTGTAGGACTTCAGGGCAATTTTGTTTTTAGTACGGAGTCCAGGTTTCTATTAATTTCTGGTTTTTCTGGAAGACCAATTATTCTCAAGTTGTCTCTTCTAGACCGGTTTTCTTGGTCTGTCACTCTCTCATTGAGATATTTCATATTTCCTTCTATTTTTTCAGTCTTTTGACTTTGTTTTATTTGTTCTTGTTGTCTTGAGAGATCATTAGCTTCTAATTGCTCGATTCTAGCCTTTAGGGACTGGTTTTCGGCTATAATCTTTTGGTTTTCCTTTTCAATCTGGTCATTTCTGGTGTTCAATTTGCTTATAAGTTCATTTGATTTCTGAGCCTCACTTTCCAATTGCAAGATTCTACCTTTTAAACTGTTATTTTCTTGCCAGATCTCTTCCATTTTCCTCAAAATCTCAGTTTTGAACTCTTCCATAGCTTGTGAGGAGTTTTCCTTATTTGAGGAGGGTCCGGATGCTTGTTTGTTCTCCTCCTCTGTTTGCTCGGTTGTCTGGATTTTCTCTGTGTAAAAGCTGTCGAGTGTTAAAGACTTCTTTTTCTTGTTATTATTCTTTCTCTTCTGAGTTTCCTGAGGCTGGGTAGCCATCGTTAGCCCAGCAGCTTCTCAGATTTATCCTCGTGCTCAGTGTCTGTCCGTGATCTATTGGCTCCTGAGGTCTGAGTTCTGGTTTTTTCCAAGGTCAAGCCCCCTGGTGGGCCCCCTTGCTTGATCCTCTGCTGGAGGTTTCTTTACAAGTCTCAGGGCGCTGCTTCCACAGTCGTATACCCGTCCACACTGGTTCCCCACTTAGGCTTTAGTTCCTGGCTGTGTCTGCCTCCACCCATGCCTCCGCAGTGCCTGCGTTCTGCTCAGCCTGCCCTCTGCGCCCAGCGTCCTTCTCCCGCGCTCAGATTTCGCCTGCATTTTTTGGCTTCATGGGATCCTAAGTCTTGCTGCTTTCAGGAACAGGTCCCGGAGCTGCCGATGACTCGATGGGTGCCCCAAACTTGCTCTATTTCTTTTTAGCTGGCTTCGGAGCTATAGATGAGTGTGGAGGGGGTGGGTGTGGGGTGGTTGCTCAGCCTGCGATTTCGTGAGGGCTGTTTCACCCCTTTATAGCATGGAAATGCCTCGATTCCATGTACCTTCCATCCTGTGCCCTGTTGTGGGTGTTCCTCCGTTCGTCTGGACTTGTTTTTATGTCCCCTTGAGGTGTTTTGTGCGTTTTGGTCAGGAGAGGTTAAGAGCTGCTTCTTACTCTGCCGCCATCTTAACCCGGAAAAACCCAGTGACCATTTATAAATCAGATATCTTTTTAAAAGTTTGAAAACTTCTCTTACAAAGGCTATAATTATTGTTACTGTAGTTTCAAAAGTCTAATGGAATATTATAGAAATAGCTATTTTAACTGTAATTTTAGGTTACCCTGAATGATAGCCTAAGAGAAGTTTCTGTTATCTCGGAAGAGCTATAGTAGATACTATTCTATCATCATGGCTACAGAGAAGCCAGAAAAACCAAGAAAAAGAAATGATGGAACTAGTTTTAGATAGAAGTTAGCTATCTTCTGAAAACATTAAAAGAAAATTCTTGTTAAGTCTTGTTCAAGAGCATTTGTTATCCCAAATGAATTAAATCATGTGGGATTATGCTTTAAGTGCAGAGAATTCACCTGCCAATACAGAAGCAATTTGAGATCTTAAGATAAGTCTCACAGTTAAATATTTTAAATAATAATTTGTGTACTTTTATTATTGATTTCACTAAATATTCAATATCTTTAACATTTGCTTATTCCTAGGAAATTAAGGGATTTAATATAGAGAGATGTGAATAACACTTATTGGGAAAGTATAAGTTGTTTGTCCTTTATCATATTTTATAGATCCTTGGAGCCACAGATGAAAGTTGGGTAAAATGTATACATCAAAGGTAGATGAGCAGCCCTGAAAAGGGTTCAACATGTCCTCATACCAGAGGTGCTAGTCCTTCATGAACACTCTATACATTGTAAGAAAGTATAAGTAATACTTGATGAACTAGTGTAGTCTCTGAATTTAGCTGAGGAAATATATAACAGTTTGGGATGATAAAATTAAATATGTGAATGAATTAAGTAGCAGCTTACATATAAGTAAGTTTGGCAGATTTCATAATCCTTGCTACACACATAATTCAAGAAAAGTTGGAAACTTTAAATAAAGATTAGTCCCCCTCTAGAATAAACAAGAACTCCAGTTTTTCCTATGTCCATATTTTGGTTTGTGTATATTTTCAAATTGGATTATAGAGGTAGTACTCTGAAAGGCACAGACTGCTTTTAAATAGGAACACATAGAAATTCTTACTGTAACAACCTTTTGTTGTTATTGAGCAATTCTTTGTGTCTATACTTTTAGAATGCTGAGAGGACTAAGTAAGAGAAATGTGTCACCACCAAGAGATTTTTAGGCTTTAGCTCGTTGCCTTGTAAATTTTCAGAAGTTAAGTGCAAATAGACAGCATAGGGCAAAGCAAGGGCATATAATAAATCTCTTTTAAAGTATTTTTTTAAAATTTCTTTTAATCAGCCAAGATTTGTTTTCTCATATTCCCATGCCCCCTCCTAAATTGAGAATACAAGTCAAACAAAATTCACTATGAATCATTTCCACATTGGCCATATAAAAAATATTGCCTCCTTCTGCAATCTAAAATTTTTCTATCAGGAGGTAGAGAGCATGTTTTTTCATTATTAGTCCTTTGTAAGGGTTTAGCATAGTTTATCATATTTGTGTATCTAAGTTGTTTATCATATTTGCATACCTAAGTTGTTTATCCATTCCTGATTTATGGATATTTCCTCAGATTCCCTTCCTTTGTTTCCTCAAAAAGATTATACATATTTTTATATTTCCTTAGTGTTTGTTTTACTTAGGACTAGTCTCTCCCTTAATCTACCCTCATAATTTACTATCCTTCCCCCTTCTTTCTTTTCACTTCTATTTCCCTGTTGAGGAAATGGCATTAATTCATCCCCCTCTCAACCTCTCAATCTTTCCCTCTTTCCCTGCCTTTTCATTTTCCCTTTCTTTGACCATTTCAGATGAGAGTGAAATTGTCAATTACTCCCTTCCATCACTTCTTCCTTGTGGTATAGATCTCTACCTATGCACATTGATTATAATATATTCCTCTTACCTTTTTCATCCATTCTTCTTTAAAGATCATCAAGACCTAACAGAATCTAGCCGTGTGACCCTGAGCAAGGGTCACTTACTCCCCAGTTGCCTAGTCCTTACTGCTCTTCAGTCTTGGAACTGATTCTTAGTATTAATTCTAAGAAGTTAGGGTGTTTTTTTTTTCTTTTTTATGTCCTAACAGGACCATTCCTAGGCCTTGTCCAATTGGACTCTCTATGAACCATGATGATGGTAGGGTTCAGAGGGGACATGTACATCATCTTCCAATTTTTATTTTTTCATTCCCTTGATTCTACTTTATTGTTCCTTGATTTCTCATGAAATCATTAGTTTCTAGATGGTCAATTTTGATTTTTAAGACCTGGTTTTCCTTGGTCAATTTTTGGTTTTCCTTTTTTCAATTGGCCCATTTCTTCTTGCATCACTTTCATTTCTTCTTGCATTACTTTTCTTTCTTCTTGCATCACTTTCATTTCTCTTTTCCACTTTTCCTCTAACTCTCTTAATTGTTTTTTTTTTAATCCTTACCTTCTGTCTTAGAATCAATGTGAGGTATTGGTTCTAAGGCAGAAGAATAGTAAGGACTAGGCAATGGGAGTTAAGTGACTTGCCCAGGGTCATACAGCTGGAAAGTACTGAGGTCACATTTGAACCCAGGACCTCTCATCTCTGGGCTTCGCTCTCAATCCACTGAGCCACCCAGCTGCCCCCTCTTAATTGGTTTTTGAAGTCTTTTTTGAGCTCTTTTAGGCTCTGTGTCCAATCTATATTTTTCTATTGGTCTTTGCATGTGTTTCCTTTGCTTTTGTTGTTCCCTTCTGTGTCTGCTTGCTCTTTGTTTCCATAAAAACTCTTTGGAGTTAGGTGCTTTTTTGGTTGTTTGCTTATTTTTCCTACCTAATTATAGGTAGGTTCTGTTTTCTGGGAAGTTAGGGTACACTCTTAAACTTCAGTTCTTCCTTGATGCTATTTTCAGCTTATTTTCTGGGTAGTTACTAGTTTACCAGATGTTCTGAGGGCTGAGAGCTCTGATTGAGAGGTCCCGGTGCTGTTTCAATTGACCCTTGAGATGTTGCTAGCTCAGACTTTCCTCAGTCTTGAATGTAGGCTTTTGATTTCAGTCTGAACTTGATCAGGTCAGGTGCTGATCAAATTCTAGCCCCAGGCTTAGGCTCAAGTTTTTTTCTCAAGGTGTTCTTGATTCAATCAGGCACACCCTTGATTGCCCTGTCCTAGAGTTCCACCCTTAGTTTTGGGCAGAAAGATCTTGGGGAGGCTCCCCCTGAGAATTGTATTCTCACCCCAAACTGTGGATTATGTCCTCATTCCAAACCCAGACTGGGATTCCTGGCTTCGCTTTGGGTCCATGCAGATTGGCCCCCTTCACCCCAGATTGCCCTAGGATGGGACTCCAAATTTCTCCACAGGTTTGAAATTTCAAGGGGTGTAAGTTGGCTTGGACCAATATTTGCCCTAGCAGGATCTCAGGATCTAACTTAGTTAGAGCTTAAGTTTGGAACCTGTGAAAACAGATGTGAGGTGGGGGTGGGGGTGGTTTGTGGGTTTGTGGTTTGCTCTTGGCTTTCTCTTCACTCCCTGCTATAGCCTCCTGCTAGTTCTGCTCCCCTCTCACCTCAGTTCCCCAGATGGTCTTTGCCTACTTTTTGGGGTTTTCTTTTTTTGAAGGTTGTTTCACTCTGTCTCCTTTTGGTTTGTTCATTCCTGTGTTTGTTTTGTGGCGATATTTTACTCTTGGTTGGAGAGAATTTTTCTGGTGAAATGGAGCTGCTGCCCTAGTTACTCCTCTATCTTGGCTCCATCCCTGGAAGTCCCATCTTCCAGTCTTTGAATGTAAACAGTTTATCTTTGTTTATTCCTTTATCATTGTTCATTTGCATTTACCATTTTATTCATAAATGGAAGAATAACAATCAGGATCAAACAAGATTTCACAAAATAGATATAAATATAGAAGTCAAGAGAAAAATAAAAAAGATAATTACAAGTAAACAATCAAAAGAGACTTTGTAAGGATGAACTTTTAAAATTCTAACAAAGAGGATAGATGTTAAAGGGGCTGCTTACCAGCTCAGAGAAGGGGTAGTGGGGAGGGTTGGCTGAGTGAAAGAAAGGGAGAGGATTTGGAACTCAAAATTGAATGTTAAAATTGTCTTTACATTGAGAGTAAATAAAATGTTATTTAAAAATAAAATATTTTAGAAGTTAAAGAAAAGAATATAATGATTGCAAGGCATCATAGAAGTAGTCATTTAAGATAGATTACCTAGAAATAATTTAGCTACCTTTTGGAGATGTAAGAAAAGAAGAAATGGGGGGATATAGTAATTAAAAATTGGATAAAAGATGAGAGAACTTCTTAAGATATATAACTAGGTTGTTTAAATATATTTAAATATGCATCAGAGAAAGAATGGGGGAAGAAATACCACTTGAGGTTGACTTTTATCTAAATTGGTCAAAAGAGGGAAGAACACACATACATTTGGTAAAAATTCATTAAACTCAATGGAGATTCAGATAGGAACAGGAAGACAGAAAAGAGGAGTATCAGAGGGAGTCATAAGCAAAAATAAACTTCAAGCTTAGAAAGAAGAGTGAAGAAAATGTTAAAAGTAAAAAGAAAAGAAAGAGCAATGACTTGAAATAAGTAGAGAGAGAGAAGTATAGTGAAGAAAAAAGTAGTAAAAGTAGAATAGGAGGAAATAAACAATTAGCCATCATGACTGTGAATGTGAAAACTCACCCATAAAATGGTATACAGTGTGAGTTTTGGTCTCTGAGCACTAAGACCATTTCCTGATATTTCTCTTTTTCTGAAGGAAGCATGCCTGATTCTGGTAATAGCGCTCTGCATAGAAGTATGATTCTTATCAAGTCAGAGTTGCAATGGCCTCCCCTAGATTATTTTTATTCTTCTTGAAGCCTACATTCCTTCTGGCCACTGTCTAAATGAATTCATTAAAATGAAATGTGTTCATGAAATGTGTTTTGTTGATTGTTTTTCTAGATTTTACTCCTTATGTCTTAAAAAAAAATTACCTTCCATCTTAGAATCAATACTATGTTTCAGTTCCAAGGTAGAAGAGAGGTAAGAGCTAGGAAATGCAGGTTAAGTGCCTGGCCAGGGTTATATAGCTAGGAAGTGTCTGAGGCCACGTTTGAACCCAGGACCTCCTGTCTAGCTGCCCCCTTATTTCTTTGAATCCTAGTTAAATTTATATTTTGCTACTTCCTTTGGAGTATGTCTTCATTTTGATTATGCAATCAGATATTAGTAGAAATGATAGGTCAAAACCTATAATACTCTGAATTCAAGTTCAATAGTTTACTAGCTTCTGTACACAAGATTAATCAGCTTCCAACTTAATCTAAACAAAATGATTGTTTAGCTACAATCACCTGCTTCTTGTTCCACATGTCCTCATTGTGACTGTACCAAGACAGATTAGCAGTTTGGGAACTTAGGGGGAGTTTCATTAAAGAATCAAATAAGAGAGTAAAATTCATGAAACAATAGAATTTTATTATGGCATGTTTAATGTAAGTGAGAGTCCAAGGAAGAAAAATTTAGGGAAAAAAATTAGGAAAAAGGTATTGCTAGATTAGTGTCTGTTGGTAGCCTTCTTCATACTCCAGAAGAGAGGTAAAGTCAGTTAAGAGCCTTTGGAAAAGCTGTCCTCAGTCTTGTATTCAGTTTCACCAAGCTTTCCACAATTCCTCCTAGTTGATATGTGAATATAATCTTAAATGCTGTTATAAAACAAACAATGTTCAAGAAAACAAACCATTTGAAATTGTTCTCTTCAAAGTAACTGGTGATCTTATGGCCTTTTCTCAACCCTCATCCTTCTTGATTTATCTGCAGCATTTGGCAGTTTATCATCTTCTCTTGGACACTCTCTTTCTCTTGTCTTCGTTTTTGGGACACTGCTATTAATATCTCTAACACTAACACCAGAACTTCAAGTATGGTATTCCAGACAAGGTTGGCATTAAAACCAAGCATTTCATTGCTGACAGTAGATTTTCCTTTTAAGGTGTTCCAAAAATTTTAGTGCAGTCATAAGCTATTAAAGCTCAAAGGAGAAAAGTTTCAAATTGTCTTCAACTGCATGGCCATCCATGGTTGAAGTACAGGATGTTTTAAGCTTTAATAGCTTAAAACCACATTAAAACATTTGGGACTCCATGTACCTCAAATACAGGTGGTTGCACAATGGAAGATAGTTTGAATCTTCTTTTCTTCTACATAGAATCAGTGATGTAAGGAAAGGAAAATCAGAGTTTGTGATTATCCTTCTGTTCACGGACTCGACAGAATCTTTGCATGAGAAGGGTCTTAGAAACAATCTAGTTCATTACTTCTCACTAAGACCATGCCTACGCTTTTCAAGACTGAGAGCTTTCTTTTCCAAAAAGACTTTCAGGAAATGAGATTTTATAATATCTATATAATAGTGGGCTTAATCTTTTTAATTATTAGGAAATTCTTTACATCTGTCTATAATATTACATGTTCCAGTTCATTTCCCTCTACATTTGCAATTATCCCTTGTCCATTTTGTAAACCTCACTTTCCATGATCATATATGCATTCTACTAAAAGAAGAAGCCATATAATTCTATTGAGTAGATCCTCTACAAATTTATGGGTAAGAAATGTGTTCCCATGCAATATATATGCGTCTACACGGATTGAATCTTTTTCAGCAGACTTTTTGATGCAACCAGGACAATGTCATCAACAAGGAGAAGTTTCTAAAGAACTGTACCTCATTCTAGGGAATTCCTCCTTTTACATGGACTCTCATCTGAATCTTTCACATCATCGTGGTGAATCATTTTAGCAAACATATATTTTTTGTTTTATATCTCACTTTATATTAATGATCAGGAGGTCTTTGAACAATGTTATCTCTGTTATTAAATATTTCAAGAAACAACTTGTTGGAAGATAGCCTTCAGAATGGGATTTTGATCTAAAGCTTTTTGATAATCACCAAGCAGGATTTTTAATTCTCTCTATATATACATCACTATTTCTCTTAAGAAGCCTATTCTGATTCTCTCTATATATACATCACAATTTCTCTTAAGAAGCCTATTCTGATTTCCCTATTTCTTTGTGTCTTTTCCAAAACATTACCATGTTTTTTTTATTTATTCCATTTTTATTAGTCTGTGAAAATCTATATCCTCTTAATAGAATAGCTCCTTGAAGGAAAAGACTGCTACACTTTTGTATCAGCTCTTATCAGAGTGCCTAACACATGGAAGGTGCTCAATATGCTCGATGATTAATTATTTTATACTCATATAAACTTCATAAAGGTAAGAAAGTAGACATTTAGGTCTGTAGTTGCTGCTATTTCTTTTTTGCCTTTCTTAGTGATAATACTAAATTCCATCCTCATTTACTCATTTAATTTTCTTATTTCACTTTGATCAAAGGCAGGCTAATGGTAGCATCATAGAACCTTGGGATAAGGGAAACTTAGGTTTAAGTTTTGTCTCTGTTACCCTGTGTAAGTCATACCTCAGTTACTCTTGGGCAACTCTCTAAGAGTATAAGTTGTAGAGAATGTGCTAAACTGATTTGATGTGTGTGTGTAGGCAGGTGGGTAGTGTTTTTTCTCCAGGAATTCCCTATATCAATTAAATCAAGATTCTAGTCTAGAAAACACCCCTTGTGTTTTCAGTCAATAAGCAACCATTTATCAAGCACTTATTGTGTGCTAAACACTGTTCTGAGTATGTCATGAGCAGATTTATAATGACTGAAAAGACAAAAATGGGCAATGTGAGTGGGTCCAAGGCCCCTCAGCAGGTACAAGGACCCTGAATGCAGATTTTGCACAGATTTTTATATATAAAAAGAAAACAAAGAAACAGGATGTGAACAGGGGTAAGACGAGTAATTTTATTCTTTATTACATGAAAGACTTTGGACTTTCTGAAATAGAAAGGGGAGATCAAACAAACAGAATTCCCCAAATCAGGTGACTTATAGGAAAATGAAGCTAATATCTCAAAATAGAGGTTTTTCACAAAATGGAATCTGTTTGATTCTCACAGGTGCTATGGAATTTTGCATCACTCTGGAGTTTCCAGTGCCATTCTTTCTGAGAATCTTATAAAATTTGTTGCCTTGCTTTCTTTTTAAAGGTCCACTTTCTGTCATTGGGTATTATTCTTTCATTTTATCATGACTTTGTATTTTACTCATTTTCTCTTTTTAATTTGTGAATCTGTTTATTTTTCATGTGTTTGGATGTTATAGTTATACCCACACTCAATCTATTTTTTGGTTTTCCTTTCTGATCAAGTAGCTTTTGCATATTTGGCTGGGAAGAAGGGAAACAGAAGCTCCTCCAGTGCTGGCCCAGTACACATGCCAATACTTCACCAATGCTGGCATAAGGTACAGGGAAAAGTGGTGAGAGTAGATTCTTTTTTTTCCTTTTTTTTTTTAAACCCTTAACTTCTGTGTATTGGCTCCTAGGTGGAAGAGTGGTAAGGGTGGGCAATGGGGTTCAAGTGACTTGCCCAGGGTCACACAGCTGGTGAGAATAGATTCTTGATTTACTTTCCATTATTTTTCTAAAATGGTTTTTAAAATAATATGTTAAGGTGTGTCCCAATTTTTCTCTTTTTTATTATATTTTAGTAACTATATATCTGGCATACTACTTGTTCATTATAGGTCAATAATAGGATTTGGGAATTATACTGAAACATGTTTAGGCTGCAATCTTCCTATTCTTATGCCTCTGCTAATTCCTTTTTGATCAACAAGTTAACAAATCCTAATGCCAATAAAGAGATGTTAGAATAGGTTTTGAAATATACACTCCTAAGGTTTTGAAATTTCTGTGTTAAAATAATGCATACCTGTACATTCATATGTCTGTCTAAACTTTACCAGGCTCACTGAAGGATTAGATATCAAAATGAAAACTTTACAGCTGAAGGCACTAATAAGATTGCTGGTATTTTTTGGATCTTATCAGGTGTTTTGCTAAAATCTTGAATAACTATCTTGCCCAAAGCTAAAAACAATTACTCCTAAAACATACTACAATTTTTACATTGATTATTATTCTTAAAAGATCAGAAAATTTTAAAATAGAAACAAGGATGTACCTATTTTGGACCCTAGTAGAAATGGTTGATTTCATAGACTTATCTACAGAGACCCAGACTGTTCATCAAAGTTAGTGAAAGAAGATGCCTTATCATTAAAAAGAATGCATTTTCACAGTAGTAACAAAGAAGAGAACATACTAAAGGTTAGATAATGTGTGGTGCTGATTTTTATTGGAATGACTTCCCCGAAACATTCACAACCTTCACTCAAACTTTTGGTACTGAAGAAAGTACTGGAGGTCTTCAAGTGGAGAAAGCTTGATATCCATTTGTCACTGATGTTCTATAGGAATTTCCTGTTTAGGATTAAATGGGGTATGTTCTTTTGAATTCACATTCTGTAATTATGTATAATAAACTTTACCATTACCATATAATAATCCATTACCATAAATAGGCTACTAAAAGAAATGAAAATAAAAAGGGGCAATATCTAAAAGAGGAAATAACATTGGGCTAAGTGTGTCTTTGGTTTGCCACTTACTAGTTTTGTTACTATATGACTATTACTTCATTTCTCTGAGAATGACTTAACTCATCTGTATATATAGATACTGTATCTATATATACAGCTACACATATATTCATGAAAAAGCCAACCTTCTTGGAATGTAATAGTGTACTTTGGACCATCAGTTCTGGAGGAGTTGGTTCCTGGCATCCTGAAAACATCTCTGGACTCTACTGTGAGGATTCCCACTCCAGTACCCTTATTCTTTGGGCCCTGCCTGGCTTAGGTCTTAGATTAACTATATATAAACTAATACCTAAATAATCCTCACAATAATGGTTTGGGGATGTAAATACAAATATGTATAATTTGGGAACAGTAGATAGACAGTTTTGACATAGATTTCAAATTGACTTCAAATTGATATAAGCCAAAGGTTGAGGTAGACCTTCAGAAAATGTCAGAAGGTATGAATGAAAGCAACCATAAGATAGTTCCCTGCATATAACTAGATTTCTTCTTTATCATTTATGAAAAATACGTGAAATTTTGATTAAAAACCTATTTTGAGATCAATTCACCGAAAACTTTGAATCAGTCATTTATGATTTTTTTCTTGATATGCTTGTGCTACCAGGAGAATAGATATATCAAAAGAATAGCAGTTATCCATGTATATGAACACTTTTATGGACTATTGTAGTCACATACTTATCTATTCTTACTATTCCTGGGAGAGTAAAAAAATTACTTTTTTGCTTTTATAAATATATTCAAATGGTTTTTGATAATGACTTATATTTATTAAGTACTTTATTATCACAAAATACTTTTTTATATTATTTTACCTTCATAATAATAAAAGATAAGTAAAGCAGCCTTACTATTCCCAGTTTATAGATGAGGAGACCGAGGCTCATAGAAGTTAAGGGAGTTGATTAAGGTTTCCATTTAGTAAATAACAAATCTGGGACTTGAACTCAAGTCCTTTGGCTCCAAATCCAATGCACTTTCCATATAACTCTGTTTATAAATTATTAAAACCTTTTAAAGTTCTTTAGAGAAACTGAATCAAAAGAATGTTCAGAGTTTCATGGGACATTAGAGGTCTATTTTATCCACATTTTGAGGAAGCATTTCCTCACTTTACAACATTTATTTATTTTAGTGAGTCTTTTGAAATGTTGTTACTAATTTCTTTAATTTCTGTTGTCTTTTATATATTTTCTTAGAGAGGACCTTCCTTTTCAGCTCTTTTAAAATTATTCTTTTAGATTATATGGCAATTTTTTACTATTTTTTATGATGATTAAGGGGAGTTGGAGTTTGAATTTGACCATTCGTTCTACCACATTGCCAGAAGTTTCTGACATATCTTCAATATGTACTCAATCTGTTCTCTACTATAGAATGTCTTTGTGTGAGCAAATTCACCCAGCCAAATGAGAAAAGAACCTCATTTTTTGGTATGTAAAATTGTTAAGGAAAATTATGCTTGTACAATTTAGATCTTAGGATTAGTCTGGAAATTAGGTTAAGGAAAATTATGCTTGGACAATTTAGATCTTAGGATTAGTCTGGAAATTAGGTTTTAGAATGGCTTGCAAAATTAGTCTTATCTTTATTCTATAAAATTGTATAAATCTAGTTGGGGATCTTCTTGAGGCATTTAACAAATATGCATTGATTGATTTGTACTATTTATTGAACACTAAATAGAGCTTTTTTGTTTACCTAACCAAACCATAGCAGATATGAATGCCAGTTATAGAGTTTTCTCACTGATTTCTTCACATGTGAAAAAAAACACCAATTTCTAGGGTAGTAGGTCTAATTGGTCACAATTTAGTTGCCTTTATTTTCAGTCCATAGTCATATATTTTCCTGTGTCACCAAAAGTTTTTAAGAACAAGTATTCATAAAGCACCTATAAGATTCATAATATTACATCAGATAAAGAGAGTGTCTCATGTGCTTTCATGAAATAAATAATTTTATTCCTTTCTACTTTCTCTTTCAAGACATGACTTGAATATTTGTCATAGGCAGAGCCTTTGGAGCATGCTTGGAGTTGGTCTTCCTAGTTCTGGCTGAACATGTTGGTGATGTGGTTCTTGATTGTGGATGTGTGAAGACCTAGCACTGGATGACCTAGCATTTTGGCGAACTCTCAGTGCTTTCTTAGTGCTCTCCTTACCCCATAACAGTGGTGGGGGGTAGAGTGGGGTGATATTCTGGTTTATCCTCTTGTCTTTCAACCTCCCAGGTAGTATGTGCCTATAAGATTCCCAGTGAAGGGCATAGGTCTGGCTTTCTACCTCATAATGTCATGGCAACCTCACTTATCATCGGCTACTACCAGAGAACCCATACAGGTGTGCTTGCATCCAGACCCCTGACTGCCTTTTCTGCTTTTGTGTTTGTTTTCCTAATCTTTTGTGAATGAAAATGAAATAGTGTACATTTCTTTTATCAGTAGAGATCTGGTATATTTTCTATGCTTTCTGATAGCTTGCATTTCTTCTTTTGAAAACCGATCCTTTGATCAAGCTCTTATGGAAACAACTCTTGTCCTTATATGTTTATATTAATTTCCCACATATCTTAGATCTTTTTTAGAGAAATTTGAAGCAAA
Organism: Gracilinanus agilis; assembly: GCF_016433145.1. NCBI lineage: Eukaryota > Metazoa > Chordata > Mammalia > Didelphimorphia > Didelphidae > Gracilinanus > Gracilinanus agilis. The sequence continues at coordinate 297,866,960 of NC_058134.1, read as the reverse complement.
AATATTCCCCAGTTAAGTTGTGATCTTTTAAAATCTAACTAATTATTTTGCTTGGCCAAACTTTTCAATTTTATGTAGTCAAAATGACCTATCTTATCATCTATACCCCTTGTTAATGAAAAATTCCTTCCAATAATTAGTCACGTTGAAAGTAGGCTTTAAAATGAGATAAATACTCTCATGAAAATAATAGTCAAAAGTTATCAAATAATGGATTAAAAGAATCAATAAAAATTCAATAAAAAAGAATGAAAGGTTAAAATATTACTTAGCTCCTTCTGCAGAATGAGTAGCTCCAGGAAAACATTGTCCTGAGGGCAACAACTGGCAAGGTTGGTAGTCACGGTTGAACATTAACAACTCTAGTCATTTAAATATGAAAAATTCTTTAAAAGACACTAAGGACTGTACCACTAAGGGGTAGAATGTTTTAGGAGAAATATTCTCATCACTTCCTGATTTTGGGTTAGGCTATTGTTTTTTACTTAAAAGATATTGAGATAGTCCTTGAGATATGGTTGGCTTAGATTTTCTAAAAAATCTTTTTTTAAGCTTTATATTTTATTTTTCATAATTTATTTATATAATATCTTTACCAATTACATATGAACAAATTTCCACACAAATTTTCCCAAGTTATATGATCAAATTTATCTCCTTCCCTTCCTTCCCTTCCCCCTCTTGGTGCTGGCAGGCAATTTAATCTGGGTTATACATGTAATACCATGCAAAACATATTTCCATAATGAAACCCTTTCTTCAACTCTTTTACAATTCTTAAGACAGAATGGCAAAGGCTAGATAAATGAAATTAAATGACTTGCCTAGGATCACCTAGCTAGGAAATGTCTGAGGCCAAATTTGAACCCAGGTCTTCCCAACACCAAGCTTGGCACTCTATCCATTAAGCTGCCTAGCTGCCCCTCAGAGTGTTTATTTATTATCAATGACGTGTTAAAACAAATTTCCACATAAGTTTTCCTAAGTTATATGATTGAATTTATCTCTCTCCCTCCCTTCCATTCTCCATCCTGGTGCTGGCAGGATATTTGATCTGAGTTATATATGCCTTATCATGTAAAACACTTCTAGATTGTTCTGGAAGGAAAAGTTAAATGAGTCTTCTCTTCATGTCTTCCTTTATGCTACCCCAGATGGTTGAATCAAACTTCCTGCTTACCTAGTTGCTATTAATTGGCAAATGTCTGTTTCCTCAAGACCAAGTTCAAGTATCATCTATTACATGAAGCCTTCTTTGATTACTCTAAGTTAAAGTGATTCCTCCCTTCTTGAATCTCTCTGGTTCTTCTGGTTTGACTTCTCTAGTGCCTTTAATCATTTCCTATCTTACATGGTAATTATCTTTATTTCTATGTCATGCCAATATAAAAATGTAAGCTTCTTGAAGGCAAGTTTAGTGTTTTTCTTTGAATTCCTAGCACTTAATAAAAAAATATTGACTTGAAAAACTCATATATATCTTTGGGAAACCAGATTTAGTCAACTTTCATATTATTTTACATAAATAGTGTGAAGAGTGAATCAAACTTTCTTTGTCTATCAATCAGCAACTTTTAAATTAATCAATCAAAAACTCAAGCACTCCTACTTAACACTAAGTATGAGAGTTCCCAAGTCACTTGCCAGAGTGGGTAACAACTCCAGAGGCCACTGCCAACCCCCTTGGGCTGTGCTAGGCAAATTGAAAGTCTGCAATTGGTTTTCATAAAATGGAGGAAGGGACAGGAAGTGATGTGGAAAAAGGACTATAAAAAGTCCTGAACTTCCTGTCCATGGGAACTTCTTTGGCTTTTGGAGAGTTTGGCTTTTGGGAGTTCAGTTCTTTGACTTCAACTTTGCTTTTGGAGTTTGTCTTGGGAGACTCTAGGGTGGTCAGCTGGACTGAAGAAGGAGACTTTTTCCCTGGATCCTGCATTGGCTTGCTAGGTGAGAAGCTGGCCTTCCTTTCCAGGCTTCTGGAGAGATTGGTTCCAGAGAGGCCTTCCTTTCCTGGAGGAGGTTGTGTTGGTGGAACCCTTGATGAATATACCACCAGGTCCTCTGGCTGAAGATTACTGAGCTTTGCTGGGGCTGAGTCAGACACTGGAGCAACACTTAGGGTGATAGGCTAGACCAGTGATGGGCAAACTTTTTAAAGAGGGGGCCAAAGGAAAGGAAATGCTCATCTGTCAGTCTGTTTCTAAGGCAACTCTTTCGAAGTTTAATTGTATTGTATCCTACTCATTGTATTCATCAGATTAGGAATAATGTTGTGTGGCTGGATAGAACATTTCAGGGGGCCACATCTGGCCTGCAGGCCGTAGTTTGACCATCACTGGGCTAGACATTTTCTCTACCCTCTTCTTATATTTCTCCACTTTCACTCTTTCCACTGCTTTGTAAATAAAGCTACTGAAAGTCATTTGGACTTAAGCTATACTATTTTTAAATCAGTGACCACAATATTACTTTAGAACTTTCATATTGGCATAAAAACCTAAATTTTTATATTCTTACAATAGCATATGCAAAGAGAAACTTATATTGCAAGGTGGGGAAGTGGGCAGGAAAAGGGACAACTTTTGAACTTTTCTTTCATCTGAATTGGTTAAAGGATGGAAGAATAAATAAACATACATAATTGGATACATAGATACACCTTTCTCAATAGGAAAAAGGATGGAGAGGGATTAAGGAAAAAGAAGAGAATAAGAAGAAAGGCAAAGTAAAAGAAGTAGAAGTTAGAAGCAAAACACACTCCTAAAGAGGGACAGAGTAAAAAAGAGAAGGATAAATATAAGAAAATAGGATGCAGGGAAATACATAGTTAGCTATTATAACTGTGAATGGGATGAATTCACCTACAAAATGGAAGAAGATACCAGAATAGATTAGTAGAATCTAATAATAAGTTCTTATTGTTTACAGTAAGCACAATTCTATGAGAAATATTCACATGAAGTTAAAATAATTAATAAGTATTTATTAAATACCTACTATGTACCAGGCATTATTCTAAGTTGAGGATACTAAAACAAAAAGAGGTATAGTATCTCCCCTCAGAAGCATACAATCTGCTGAAAGGAATGATGAACTGGAGGAATTCCAGATAAACTGGAAAGACTTCCAGGAATTGATGCAGAGCAAAAGGAGCAGAACCTGGAGAACACTGTACACAGAGTCTGATATATTGTGGCACAATCAAATGTAATAGACTTCTCTACTAGCAGCAATGCAATGACTGAGGACAATTCTGAGAGACTTATAAGAAAGAATGCTATCCATATCCAGAGAAAGAACTGTGGGAGTAGAAATGCAGAAGAAAAACATATGATCGATCACATTGTTTGATGGGGATGTTGATGTTAAATGATCGTTTTATTGCAAATATTAATATGGAAATAGATTTTGAACAATGATACATGTAAAACCCAGTGGAATTGCTCATTGACTCTGGGTGGGGAGAAGGAAAGATCATGTAGCCATGGAAATATATTTTAAATTAATTAATAAAAAAAAGAAGTATACAATTTAATGGAGAAGACAATGCAAAATGAAGTTGAAAACTGGAGGTGGAAAGAAGGTACCCAATGTAGGGGCATAGTGGAGAAGTAGGAAAAGTCTGAGTAGTGTATACAGATGAAAAAAAAAGAATATATCTGAGCTGAGCTCCTTTCTTAAGTGGAGGATTTTGGAGTTCATGGTTCCACTCACCAATTGAAGGTGGATTGCTGTGACTGATGAGATCTTGCAGGAAAATGAAGTTTTCAACTTTCAAAAATCAATGTCTTGGGACATTGAGATGAGAATGAGATGAGAAGTTGAGAATTTATTATCATGCTTTATCTGAAATAAAAAGGCAGTAATGTTACTCATGATTTCAGATAAAGTAAAAGCAAAAATATATGTAATTTTTTAAAACAATGAATTAATATCAATACTAAAAATATAAGGACCAAATGCTATAGTGTCTCCATTCTTTAAAAAAATTATTTATTTCCTTTCCCTCTTCCCTCCCCACCTCCCAGAGCCAACAAGCAATTCTACTGGCTTGTATAATTGTTATCACTTGATACCCATGTCCATATTACTCATTTTTGCTATAGAGAAATCTTTTAAAGCCAAAACCCCAAATCATATACTCATATATACATGTGAAAGTTTGATAAGTCATATGTTTTTCTTTAGCATTTTTACTCCCACAGTTCTTTCTCTCAACATGGATAGCTTTCTATCTCATAAGTCCTTCAGGAGTGCCCTAGATTATTGCATTGCTACTAGTAGTAAAGTCCATTACATTAGATAATTCCACAATGTTTCACTCTATGTATACAATGTTCTCTTGGTTCTGCTCATTTCACTCTGCGTCAGTTCACTGAGGTTTTTTTCTAGTTCATATAGAAATCCTCCAGATAATCATTCCTTATAGCACACATTTAGTTCTCTTCTTTCTTTTTTAAAAATTAGATTAACCAATACTTTATCCCCCACCACCACCAAATACAAGCTCCTAGTCTTATTTATTAGTTCAATAGTTCTTTTACTTTCAATTTTATTAATTGCTTCTTTAATATTTAGGATTTCCAATTTAGTCTTTATTTGAGGGTTTTTAGTTTGTTCTTTTTCTAGTTTTTTTTAGTTGCATGCCCGATTTGTTAATCTCCTCTTTCTCTTTTTTGTTAATATAGGCAATCAGGGATATAAATTTTACCCTTACTACTGCTTTGGCTGTATCTAACAAATTTTGATATGTCATTTCCTCATTGTTATTCTCTTCAATGAAATCAGTAATTGTTTCTATGATTTATTCTTTAACCCACCAGTTTTGGGAAATTAGATTATTTAATTTCAAATTAACTTTTAATTTGCCTTTCCATGTGCCCTTATTAATTATAATTTTTATTGCATTACAATGTGAAAAAGTTGCATTTATTTTTTCTGCATGTTTGCAATGTTTTTATGCCCTAGTACATGGTCAATCTTTGTAAATGTACCATGTGCTGCTAAAAAGAAGGTATATTCCTTTTTATCCCTATTTACTTTTCTCCATATGTCTATTAATTCTAATTTTTCTAAAATTTTGTTCACATCTCTTCTAATTTTGGTTTGATTTATCTAGATCTAATAGAGGAGGGTTGAGGTCTCCCACTATTATAGTTTTACTATTGATTTCCTCTTTAAGCTCCAGTAGTTTCTCCTTTAAAAATCTGGATGCTCTACCATTTGGTGCATACATGTTGAGTACTGATATTTCTTCATTGTCTATACTGCCTTTTATCAGAATATAATTACCTTCCTTATCTATTTTAATCAGATCTATTTTTCCTTTAGCTTTGTCAGATCTCCTGCCTTCTTTTTCTCAGTTGATGCCTAAGAAATTCTGCTCCAGACTCTTACCTTTACCCTGTGTGTGTCTATCTGCCTCATGTGTGTTTCTTGTAGAGAACATATGGTTGCATTTTGGTTTTTAAATCACTCTGCTATCTGCTTCTTTTTAATGGGTGAGTTCATCCTATTCACATTCAGAGTTATGATTAACATCTGTGTATTCCTCATCATTTTGATTTCCTCTTTTAATCCTGCCCTTTCTTCTTTCACTATTTTCTCAAACACCAGTGTTTTGCTTTTAATCAGTCCCTCTTTTCCCTACCCTTATTTTATTCTCCTTCCCACCCCTTCCCTTCTCAATCCTCTCTTATTTCTCTTTTGGGTCTTTTAATCACCCCCCACATACTTTTCCTTCCCTTTTAATACTCCCCCACTTCCTTATTCCCTTTCTACCTCTCTAGAGGGTAAGATAGAATTCTATATCCCAACGAACCTGACTGTTCTTCCCTCTCAGAACTGATTCCACTGAGAGTAAGGTTTAAGTATTAACTGTCACCATTCTCTTCCTTCCCTTCTTATAATAGTATTCTCCCTTCAACCCTGTGTGCCTCTTTGTGTGGTATAATTTACCCTATTTTATTTCTTTTATGTTTCTATGAATATAATCCTCTTTCCCCCCCATATTTTTATGTCATTCAAAATAGCTTAAAACCACAACTTCTGCCTATGTATATTTCTTCTATCTACTATGATAACAAAAACAATTTTTAAGAGTTACAGATATACATTTTTCATATAGGAATATAATTGATTTGACCTTATTGAAGCTTTTAAATTTTTTCCCTTTTTCTTGTTTACCTTTTTTATGGTTTTCTTGAATTTTGTATTTGGACATCAAATTTTCCATTTTATTCTGGTCTATTCTTTAGGAATGCTTGGAAATTTTCTATTTTATTAAATGTCCATATTTTCTCCTGAAAGTATATAGTCAGTTTTGATGAGTAGGTGCTTCTTGGTTGTAGACCCAGTTCTCTTGCCTTCCAGAATATCATATTACAAGCCTCGTTGTCTTTTAGTGCTGAGGTTTCCAGATCCTCTGTAATCCTGATTGGGGCTCCATGGTATCTGAATTGTTTCTTTCTGGCTGCTTGCAGTATTTTCTTTTTGGCCTGGAAGCTCTTGAACTTGGCCATAATATTCCTAGGAGTTGTCATTTGGGATTTAATGTATGGAGTGATCTGTGGAATCTTTCAATGTCAATATCAGAGCAGTTTTCTTGGATAATTTCTCTTAATATGATATCTAGGATTTTTTTTTGTGGTTTTAATGACAAAAATTTTAATGTAATAATTCTCAAATGGTCTCTCCTGGATCTGTTTTCCATGTCATTTTTTTAATGAGATACTTCATGGTTGCTTCTATTTTTCATTCTTTTTATTTTGTTTTATTATTTCTTGCTGTCTGGTGAAATCATTAGTCTTTAAAAACAGACATTCAAAGAGCAACTAATCCCAATACTATACAAATTATTTGATATGATAAGCAAAGAAGGAGTCCTACCAAATTCCTTTTATGACACAAATATGGTACTGATTCCAAA
>NC_058134.1:297830167-297850790 GCF_016433145.1 Gracilinanus agilis | reverse complement strand
AGAGAAATCAACAGAGCAGACTTTCTTGGCTTGGAGCAGGGAGAATTTCAGGTCTTCAGGATTGGGAAAGCCCAAGTAGATTTTACTTAATCCATACTAGATCCAAACAGGTTTCTCCTGCTGTGATGCATTATCCAAAAAAAAGGCAAATCAAAGAAGGGACAGTCACAGAGCTGCTGTGGCCATCACAAGACCAATTTCTGAAACAAAGTCCAGTTCCATCCTCTGTTTTCCCCTATCACTTACCAGCTTTATCCTTTTGCCAACTTTGGCAGGATGCCTCCTATGCCTTTCGCCTAGAACTAGAACCCAGAACCAAGACTCCTATAACCCCCTGCCCTGTTCAAAGAGAGGAAAGTGTGGTGAGGCCCAAAGTCATCTCACTTCAGCAGACAGGCAGAGACCATCAGAGTGCACGACTACACTGAGCAGCTTTCCACCAGACCGGGGCTGAGGGGAGGGAGGGGGGCTGAAAGCCTGTGTGAAGACCCACAGGCCGGTGAGCATCACTTCACAGGGAGCTGGTGCCTAATGAATCCTGGCGACACATAGAAAAGTTAATTACCTACCTGCTGAGCATCAGGGCTGCCTGATTTGCCTCGAAGGGTTCGCTTTCCTTGGAGGGGTCTTTTTATCTGAAATAACAGATTCCTATTGGAATTCTTGATTGGCTGTTGTCTGTGTGGCTTAACTCTTTCTCCTTCCTCTCTCTCTCCTTCCTCTCTCTCTCTCTCTCTCTCTCTCTCTCTCTCTCTCTCTCTTTCTCTCTCTCTTTCTTTCTCTTTCTCTCTCTCTCTTTCTCTCTCTCTCTCTTTCTTTCTCTCTTTCTCTCTCTCTTTCCTTTTCCTTTATTTGTAAAATGAGGTTGAACTTAATTATGTAAGGTATTAAGAACTGTTTTTAACATTGTACTTTTTCTAATTTCTAAGTTTTAAATTGAAGTTCAGAACTGTTCTTTAAACCTTTTTTCCTCTTTTATTTCTTCCTAAAAAATCCAAGGAATGCTTCCTTTCCCAAAGCATTTTCTAAGTTGAAGTGATTGAAATTGAAGATTGTGGGTTCCATCTTGTTTGGTAAATAAAATCTAGCTAGTGAATTGTGTCTGTGGGAAGCAGGAGATTATCTTTGAGTTCTTGGGGTGAATGGACATTGTAACTCTTAACCAGGAAAAACTTGATTTCTTCATCTAGACATTGATATCCTAAGATCATTTGGAACTGGAAGGGACCATAGAAAACATACTTTAACCCAATCTTTTTATAGGAAATTTAGGACCAGAGATGATAAGAGCCAGATCAACATGCAGAAAGTGGCAGAGGTAATATATGAACTCAGATCTTCTGACTCCAGATCTAGGACCCTTTTTGTGATACCATACTGCTCTTGCTACAATCCTTACTTTCTTTCCTTAGATTATGGTAACTGAGTTAATGTAAAAAGATCTTGGTTTTTCTGAGATTAAATAAGATAATATTTTCAAAAGAGCAGTGTCAGACACATAGTATATGCTTAATAAATGCTTGCTCTGTTTCCCTCCTTTTCTCTTTTGAATGAAAATCCTTTCTTAATAAAAATTGCAAGAGAGGGGGAAGCTGGGTAGCTCAGTGGATTGAGAGCCAGGCCTAGAGACAGGAGGTCCAAGGTTCAAATCTGGCCTCAGATACTTCCTAGCTCTGGGCAAGTCACTTAACCCCCATTGCCTAGCCCTTACCACTCTTCTGCCTTGAAGCCAAAACACAGTATTGACTCCAAGACAGAAGGTAAGGGTTTTAAAAAAAAATTCCAAGAGAGAAAGGCAAGCATTAGGTAAACAGGATTAAGTGACTTGCCCAGAGCTAGGAAGTATCTGAGGCTAGAAATGAACTCAGATCTTCCTGACTCCAGGCTTGGCACTGTAACCACTGTGCCAACCCTTGCCACCTTCCATTTTCAGTGTCAGAATCAAGATAAAATAATTGGGTTTTGACTATCCATCAAATTAAAAGTCTCTTTCTACAGTGTGGTTTTAGCCTTACCTTCAACTCAAGATGATTTATTCTTAAAGTGTATCCATAAGTACACAAATATTTCCTCCCTGATTTTGAGCTAGGAAGTTTGAGCTACAATCATACTTGTAGGTGAATATTGTTGTCTAGCTCTCTGGGCTCTGCAGATATGTAGCTGCTGCTGACTTCAGGGGAGACGACTGCCTGAAGAACTCATGGCATTCTTAAATAAATATTGTACTCCTTACTAAACAAGGTTCACAAAAGCATGAGAGGTATAGTAAATGATTGGTTGCACTTTGATCCCAATACAGCCCACAGTTGTCCAATTTATTGCTTCCTCTGAAGGCTTTCAGGGCCAAGTGTATGCAAAAGTTAGAACAATATTACAGAGATAAAATTTGGATGAAAGCCTTGTTCAGCTTAACAAACCAGTACTGCTTTCCATCACAGACTTGCTGGTTCACTCCTTTCTTTAATGACTAGGGAAAGCAGGGAACTGAACAACCGTCCCAGAGATCCTTTGTGGATACTTTGGTACCTGTAATTTGCATGATTATGTGGAGTTTTACTTATACTAATTCCTGGACCATCCTCTTTCATTTAGTCATCCTTTCCTTTTGAAACTATTTGGGGTCTAGAATTTGGAAATTATGTTCTCTGGGATCTCAAAGATTAGGAACAAGTTCAGAGAAAGTCTTTTTGGTTTTGGGAAAAGTCACACTTCAAAGTTAAAAATAAACCCCAGAAAAGCTTTAGAATTCTCTTGCTATAATACTGCACACAAAAAACTTTCAGCTTTCAGCAATAAACATCTCATTTTATAACATGTCTAGCTGTAAGAAAAAGTGCTAACAGCACTGGGGACTCCTTTCTATGTCCCATGGCACCACACCTCTCCTCAGATCCAGGCTGAATTATGTCAGCACCTTGTTTTTTAAGGAGACCTGGGATATGCATAGTGTTGGGTCTGGAGTCAGGGATACTTACATTGAAAACCGTACTAAGATTATTCCCTAGTTGTATGACCCTGATGAAGTCTTCTTGGTTTTATATAAGGGAGTTTTTCCTCTAGGGAAGAACTTCTGTCTGTCCTAATTTCTTCAACTGTAAAATGAGGATAATAATAGCATGTACCTTACAAGGTTGTTTTAAAGATCAAATGAGATAATGTTTGTCAAGTGCTTAGCACAAGTGCCTGGAACATGGTAAGAGAATGATCAATACTTATTCCCTTCTCCCCATTTCAGCAAACTATGCCACTGTTGCTGATACTTTCGTCTTTTACACTTTTTTTTTGTTACATCAAGACTGTTTTTTTTTTTCTGGCAAAACCATCTTCTTTTTATTCTCCTTCCTTTTTTGGCCTAGTACTTCATGGGACAAATGGGATATAATACTTTATTATTTACTCTTTTATATAAAACCAAGTGAGAAGTTCCTATCTCTGAACTGAAGGTAGATTCTATGTTCTGAAAATAATTTGGCCTAGGCTTTAACTCAGGCCATAGAAGGGAGAGAAGGAAACAGGTTGAGGAAGGAGAAATGTGTCATTTTCATATATTTTCACTTCCATTTATAATGCAAAATAGTGATAATATATATGGAAATAGTCCAAAGACTTCTTGTGTCCCTGAATCACTCCAGTTTGGGTTACCAGTCTACTAGCAAAAGCTTTACTTGTACTTTCACTTACTAGACTTGAATGGACTCAGAAATATGAAGAAAACAGAATAAGGCACTAAAGATAAAGACTTCCTTTGTAATTTGGTGGAGGGCTCATCCTGCCTTCAGCACAATAAAGAAGAAACATTTCTCACTCCCTTCATGAAAGAAGTTCCAGTGTATAATCAAGGGAGTAGGAAGAGGGTGGTATATTTGGAAAGAATTGGCCTATCTATAGACATTAACAAATATATGTTGGTGGTTGGTGTCATGAGTATTCACTGCATGATCCTGTGTTTAAGTATTTCATCTTTGCTTAAAATAGATCCTTTGAATACAAAATAATAGTCAATATATGTGATCAGAAATATTATAACTATTTTTGTTTTCTTTTGGTTGAAATAACTATTGTATATTAAGACAAATTCTTAGTCTCTTAGACTAAACATCTGCTTCCCCTAGATCAGTGATGGGCAAACTTTTTAAAGAGGGGCCAAAGGAAAGGAAATGCTTATCTGTCAGTCTGTTTCTAAGGCAACTCTTTCGAAGTTTCATTATATTCATCAGATTAGGAATTATGTTGCTCAGCTGGATAGAACATTTCAGGGGGCTGCATCTGACTCGTGAGCCGTAGTTTGCCCATCACTGCCCTAGGTGATAGAATATTTTCCTTCTAATATAAAAAGGATGTAAGATATATGAAAAATATGGTTATCTTAATAGTTGGAGGGACACCACATGGCCTTAAAATGGTTCATATAAAGTGGTCTGTAAAAGTATAAGATTTAAATTAATGTCCAACATTCCAAGTATTAATTTTATTAAGTTTATTAATAATCACTTGAAGTACAAGGTATAAAAAGAAAATAGAAGTATAAAAACCTAAATATCTAACAAAAGTAAACCCACATGAGTAAGTTCGCCTGGCTCTCAAAAAGCCCGTATCCACAGCTGCCTTTGATCACAAGAAGAGAGAGTGAGAGGCAGGGCTACACAAAATTTATATCCTGCTTATGTCAGCACTTAATGTGAGGAGAGTAGGATGCTGGGAATTGTAGTTATAGGGTTTAGATTCTAATTACATTACCCCCAACCCCTGTTATTCCCATGGAAAACAAGGATGTAGAAATCTCCCAGATTTATATACTTAGTTTCCCCATGGAATTAGTACACATAGCCAACTTACAGATCTTCAACTAGAGGTACATACAATATTGAATTTTCTAAGGGGAAATTACAATAATTTGGAGATAAGAGGGAAATAAAAGAAAGAGAACAAAACTAATGATTGCTAGATGCATTGACAAAAAGCCAAATGGGGGCAGTCCCTTTTGGCGTAAGAGTATATATTAAAAATAAATGTGTTCAAGCCCCTACTGTTTAATTTCACTACATCCCAAAGTTCATTCTGGATCCTTTGGTGCAGTGTGAAGTTTCTGCAGGCATCTCCATGGCTCCTCCAAACAGTTCATTTTCTGGATTCAGAGAGGTAGCAAGTTTCTTATCCTAAAATTATTCTCAAACAAGAAAATTTTTATAAACCTAGAATTATATGACAATTATATAATCTCTCCTGAGGAGGGTGTTGAAAAACACATGGGTCACACAGGGATACATGGCTGAGTTATGAGGTATGTGAACTAATTGTTAAAAGGAAGTCAAAAACATAAAAAAAAACCAAGTAGAAGAAAACAGAAAAAATCAAAATTAAATGGTATATAAAAATTCTGAGTAAGCAAGAATAAGCCCATAACAGGTCCTAGAATCAGGGCTCAATAAAGTGATTTATGTCCCACAAGCCTGTAGGACCATTGCAGCTATATGCACTTACCTAATCAGCAGCCAGGACTACAGAAAATTGCCACATTATGGAGAAAGAAAAAAAGACTAGATTTTTTTTTTGCAGCAAATGGGAAATACCATTTCCTGGTCTGACTTTCAGGGATAGGGGAGCCAGAAGTATAGCCAACTGAGGTACTTTGTCTGAATCTGGTAGGGGGAAATCCTGCATCTGAAGTTGTCAAACAGCTGCCTCCTCAAACCCTGAAACAAGTCCTCTGTCTTGTTTCAGATTCTCACCAATCTCACCAGGATTTATTGGTCTCCTTGACTGTTCCTTGGCACTGTATAATGGCTCTTTTGTGATCCCTTCTCCTAGAATCAGACACAGTCATTAATCAAAGTCCCATAATATTTAACAATCAATGGCAGGTTTCCATAGTCTAAAGCTTTTGGGTATGCATTAATAAAGGGCTAATGGATATTGTAAACATATTAGTGCAAAAAATCCCACTATTAATACTGGTAACATGTACTACAACTACCAAAAAATGAGAGAAAAAAGAAAACTCAGATACTCTATTGCATATACAAGGAAAAACAATAATAAAATTTATATATATATATATATATAGTTCACAATCAGTGACACACAGTGTCACCCCAAGCAGAGGCAGAATACAAAAGTTTCTCACCCTGAAATGTGATCCATATTCTTTTTAACTTGGCCATGATCCACAATGTGAGTACAAATGATTTTCACCAAGTAACAACTTTATAAAACAGTAGTATAACAGGTAATGCACATTCAAACAAGTACCCAAATCCCCCAAATCACAAAATCCCATTTAATGACAATAGCAGACAAACCTACTATAATTAGGATTCACATGAGTCTCTATAGCCACTCGCTGTGTGACATTTAAAAAAAAAAGCCAAGAAAAAAAACCTTTGAAGCTCATGGATACTTGTCACAAATTCTCTAGATCTAGTCAATCTTTTAACCTTGAGATATTTTTAACAAAGTCTATTACTGCCATAATAGAGGAGCCCAGAAAAAACACAAACCTCTCTACTGCTGATGTAAACCTTTTGGGTCTAAAATGTCACCAAGAATCTAGATCATTCTGCTGGAAGGGTAGAGTAAGCTGAAGAGTTAGAAATATAAGAACAAGGGGGCAGCTGAGTAGCTCAGGGGATTGAGAGTCAGGCCTAGAGACAGGAGGTCCTAGGTTCAAATCCGGCCTCAGACACTTCCCAGCTGTGTGACCCTGGGCAAGTCACTTGACCCCCATTGCCCACCCTTACTACTCTTCCACCTAGGAGTCAATACACAGAAGTTAAGTCTTTAAAAAAAAGAAATATAAGAACAATCCAGAAGCCACTAGGCTCCATGGGAAATGCTCCCTCTTTAGAGCCATCCAGAGGTACCATGCCCCCTAGGAAAACCTTCCCACCTCCCTTATGAGACTGTAATAGCTATAAAAGGCATGTCTTTATATATCTCATCCATTACATTTTTATAAATGCAGAAGTGTGGAATACAACAGTGCTATTGCACTTCACTTTACCTACTAAATTGACCCTTACCTTTTGTTACAAACAAATCAAAGGTAGGCAAATGATCAAAGGTGGTGTTACTCCTAGATATCCTGAAAAATCACTTATGAAGACCTTTTATTTTTTAAATTTTGAATATTTTCCCATAGTTACATGTTTCATGTTCTTTCCCTCTTCCCAAACCCTCCAAACCCCCCTTAGCTGACCCACAATTCCACTGGGTTTTATATGTATCATTGATTAAGACCTAATTCCATATTATTGATAGTTGGACTAGAGTTATCGTTTTGTGTATGAAGACTCTTTAAAATAAATTTAAATTTTTAGGTTATTAAATTCTCCAAAGTTGTATATAGGTTGTAACCAGTTTGATGGAGTCCATCCATCACTATCTATGTGACAATTAACAAAGGTAAAAGTGAACAAAAGGCCATTTAGACATGTGACCTTGATGGATCTGGTGACAAACCCAGCATACATAAGGACCTATGGTTTTGCCACAGTAAAGAGTTTGTGCAAGTTGTTTATGAACTTTTACAATAGTATTTTCTCTAATCCAGACGTAGCGGGAGGTAAGTATAAAGACAATGTAACAGCACATATAGCTAATGGCCAAAACACAGTATCAGAAAGTGACATAGTGTAACAGAATTTAGATTAGATCAATATGTGAACTTAACAAATAAAATTAAATCTTAAAACAAATAATCAGCAACAATATATGTGAGAGGATACAGGCAGTAAATTCAAGAGTCCTTTTCTCCAGTTCCTTTATGCATTATGGAGATTTCTTCACTATTTAGAGGAGAACAAACTGAAACAGTTAGCAATGGAGTCTGCAAAGCTAAAAATTCACCTCCAGACTCTTTAAGGTTCCTTCTCTTCCCCAGTATCATTATCCATCTAGATTCCTTTGGTCACACCTCTGGGATTCTTCACTGGGCATAATGTGGACAAACCCCATATGTGGTGTGTTGCAGAGCTGGGCCGGCCAAAATGGCAAGGGGGTGTAGGCAATGAATCTCCCCCCCTGAATCTCAGAATTATTCAAGCTATTTGCAAGGATAAGTGCACCCAGGAACAGTAGTAAGAAAAGATACCCCAAAACTTTGAGCTGTGTGAACTTTGTAATGCTCTCCCAGAATGGGAGCTGTTTGAGATAGGCAGAAAAGTGGGCCATGCTTGCAATTCTACTTATTAAATTGTTTGCAAATCTACTTCCTATCTGTAGGTGGTGCTACCCTAGTATGTACTGGGAGTAAAAACCTCACAAGTCTAGTAGAGGGAGACATGCCCCAGTCAGCCTTTGAATGGAGGGAGGCCACAGTAGTGAGGGAAAACAAAAGCTTTCTATTTTAGGCACAATGAAGGTAAAAACTCCCCAGAGCCACTTAGCTGAGCTGGTTTGGGAGAGCAAAAAGGGTTTAAGTGGCTACCATGCTTGAGACCCTCATAGGGGTTTAGGAAAAGCCTTAAAGAGAGAGCAAACTTCTAGGAGTAAGATAAGGCTAAACTTTCTCAATTTAGCCCAACATTTAATACCTTCTAATAAAAAAATGAGCTGAAATTATTAACTTCCTCCAACACTCTGGGATTCTGGACTGTGAGATGGTATCTTGTGGGGGAGGGTGGGCAGGGTTACTTCCCCCAGGTGAAAGGGGTCAGGAGGGTTAGAGGCTAATTGTTGCTAAAAAAAAACAAAACTCACCTGGCTTATCAGGTTGCAGCTAGCAATGGCTATCCAGCTGCTCTCAATTTAAGAAGAGAAAATGGGATTTAGATCTCACCCTTCTGCAAGGGAAAGAGGGATTTATATTTTACCAGCTGCCTAGAAAGTGCCTCATAAAGTTTCCCAGCTTGTGTGTTCAAGAGACATGGTGGCAGGCTCAAAGCAGCAGCAGCAGTAGCAGTAGTAGCAATAGCAAGAGTGGCAGCAGCAACAGCAATAGCAGTAGCAGCTTGAGTTCCTCGGAGTGTGTGTGTTGGGGGGTGGTGTGTGTGATGAAGAACTTGGCAGGAGAGAAATGTGTTTTTTTTTTTAAAACTAATCTACTCAGTAAGGATCCTAAAATCCCTTTGTGGTCACCAAAAATGTAAGATTTAAATTGTCTAACCCTCCAGATATTAATTTTATAGATTGAAATTAATGTCTAACACTAAGTATTAATTTTATGAAGTTTATTAATAATCACTCAAAGTAGAAGGAATAAGAAGGAAATATATAAAAAGTATAAAAACCTAATTATCTAACAAAAGTAAACCCACGTGAGTAACTTCTCCTAGCTCTCAAAAAGCCCACATCAACAGCTGCCTTCGAATCACAAGAAGAGAGAGAAGCAGAGCTATACAAAATTTATATCTTGCCTACATTAGCATGTAATGTGAGAAGGAGAGTGGGGTGCTGGGAATTGTAGTTCTGGGGTTCAGATTCCAATTACACAAAAGCTCTTGCTGTCAGAGAGAGGTTTACATATGAAGACCTTGGAATAATCCTACATGTTCTCACAATGATGAAGGTTGCTGGTAAGTTATTTATAGCATTCATATCAACATCAAATGATCAGTCAGTAAACTGACTATTGGAAATGTCACCTTTTGCTTACTGAATACAAACTAGAAAACCATGATGAACACTGAGAATATTCTCCTCAACCTGGCATATAACTCTTCTCACTCAAGATTTACCTTACTTTTCTATTGTGCTCTCTGGAATGCCTGCTTCATAAATAACTTGCTTTTGTTTTAAGTCTTGTCTTTTCTTATGCCTTTCATCTTATATTTGCTGAGACATGGGTTCCTTATCATGACTTGACAGCCCTAGTTTCCCTCTCTAGCACTGGTTGAACTTTCACTAAAATTATACTTCTCTTCCCCACAATATCTCTATTCTCCTACTACTTTAGGAGAATATTCCTTGATTCTCATTGATACTTGTAGACTCTATCACCATCTCTATGAAAACTCTCCTCCACTGAGGTCCTTTCAACCCATATTTATCACCTGGTCAAGATTCTGGTAGCTATTATTTGTTGCTCTACAATATATTCTCCTACATGAATAACATAATTGCTGGTACACACAAATCTATCTCTTCCCCCACAACCCCACTACCTACTGAAATTCAATAATAACAGAATGGATATTTCCTTGGGATAAAGGTTTTAGTAAACAAAGTCTTCTAGTAAAATATTGTTAAAAACATAACCACAATAAAGAAGCATCTTTTCCCCCTTTTCAAGATCCTTCTAATGTTTTTATGATAAGATAAATGTACTGTAATTATATTTTCCATTAAAGTCCTTTTCCAATGTTTCATCTTGATGTGGGTGTTGCCATTGCATTCTTGAAGGCTCTACCAGTAGAGTGCAAACTCAAATATGTGCTACCAAGTTGAAAAGTCATTGAATTTAATATGTTACTATTTGAAGACCTGACAAGTTCAGAAAGGATCATCAACTGAGGAAGCTTCAATAGTCCAAATACAAAGATATAATAGGAGAGTCTTCTAGGCCAAAGGATACTCCCTTAAGATTGGTCACCCCTCAGACTCCTGCCTGGAGCAATTTCCAGAAAGACTTCTTTAAAACTGAAGAGCTTTTTGTAAGGGGGGAGGGAACACAATCTCCTTTTGAGGTGCTTTTTCCTGGAGACATTGTTCCCACAGTCCCAGAACTTTGCCTCTGTGCAGTATCTAGTGCTTGACTCTGTGTAGTGGTTGATCAGAGCATTGTCTACCTTGGTCTGATTAGAGACTTTTTTCTAACTACTTTAGTGGTTCTGTGTTTTTCAAGATTGACATATGAATGGGATGGGGTTATGAACAGTGGACCCCCACCTCTGCAGTCAGTTCACAAACATGGAGTTGAGAGACCAGAATATAAGACAGCAGTTTATTCTTTCCTGAAAGAGACATTCTCCTCTTTGGATGCTTGAGGAATGTCAAAGAATTAACTTCAGAGATCCAATTTATAGGGCCTTCTAATCATAGAAATACCACCTTCCCCACCTCCCTTCCTTTGTTCTGGCCAGGTTGGTCATAATAGGAATCTTTTTTGAGATTTTTAAAAGATAAGTGAGTTAATCTTCTTTGACATCTTTAAAAGGTGAGTTATTTACTCCACCCCTCAAGGCCTTTGAAATTTGAAGTGGATAGACCAACTGTTTTGTTTTTAGAGAAGTGGAGGAGTATTCTAAAAGGAAGGGAAAATACTAACTTCTATCTAGGTTCTTGAAAATATTGGGATGAAACACTTCTAATGAGAAAAGAAACAGATTATATCCCACTCAATTATGATTTATAAAATTTTCCTGATTCTTTTCAAGATTACCAATCACTTGAATTAAGAATATCCTTTAATTGATAGCATAATAATTTTTAGAGTAACAGTATCTGCTTTTATTAAAATCAACAACAAAAATATTAATTATATTAATATTCTAAAGATTCCACTATTTAAAAAAGCATCTGGAGATTGAATTTTTAAAAAAGTATAATATACTTTTTTATATAATATATAAAAATATAATTTTTCTTCACTTTTAAATGATTTAGAGATTAAATCTGTCTTTTCAGTCCCCCCCAAATAATTATAGAAAACATTAAGTTTTACTTACTTTTTATCTGCTTGCTAATCTCAAAATAAGCTTTTCCCTCTCTGTGTTGATAATGAGACTTTTTTTGGTGTCTTTAGAAAAGATTTGATCAAGAGCAGCTAGGTGAGCAGTAGATAGAGAGGTAGACAGAAATTTGGTCTCAGATATTTCCTAGCTATGTGACCTGGGCAAGTGCCTAACCCTTACCACTTTTCTGCCTCGGAACCTATACCTAGTATTGATTCTAAGACAGAAGGTAAAAGTTTTTTTTTTTTTTTTAAAAAAGAAAGGATTCAAACCTGGATTTACAGTGTTAATCTCTGATCATCAGGCTAGTTATTTTACTAAGAAGAGATTCAATTCAGAAAGCTACTTGCAAAGAAAAGAACAATCAAGTCTCACTTTATTTTGACCTGGGATAGAGCCATTCATCACATGTGTTCCAGTTTAAAACCCTTTAAGTATTGTAGTTAATACCATAGACTTTGTAGACTTTTTAATTCAATTATTTTTCAGCTCTTTAACAACTTATCATAAATTGTTTAAACCTCATAGACTTGAGCTTTTATCTACCAGATTTTCCCATTTATACTTGTAACTGTCCACAACTGACTTCTCCTTTGGTTCCATCTCCTTTTCATAAAATCCCATCCTTACATACTGGCATTATAAGTAGGGAAATTCCTTTGTTCACTTCCATCCTTGTGACTCCTAACCCAATAACATCTGATAACTTCTATAAGACCCTGAGATTATTATCATCCCTGGACTGTCCTTTAGATTTGAGATGGACATAGAGAGTACCTCCAGGCTACACCTCACTACCATTGGGCTGTATCTCAGACATCCATCTGTCCCCTAACCTACTGTGTCACTATTATAACATTTCAATTCCATACTTTCATGTAATAGGATTAACACACTTCTCTTTCAGCTTTATTCATTTATAGAGATAAAGCGTGTTTAAATTAAAAGAAGAGTAATAGGAGCATGATGGAACTATACTCAGGCTTATAGGGACATAGAGTTTTGGAGCAAACTGATGCAGCACAGACACCCAGAGATTTGAATTTTTGGAACCATTTATTACCGCCCACTGTGTGGGGTGTCCTCTCTTAATGGGAGTCTGGCCAAAAAAAGGGTTGGTATAGTTTTCATAGAGAGACAGGAAAGTGTGCCAAAGGAGGGGATTGGTAGTTTTGAACAAAGCATACATATGTGTCCATATTGGGATTCTGCAGAGCAAGCAAACAACAAATCACAGAGGTAGACTGTTTATACTCTTAGCAATTTCTCAGGATTCCAGGGTTTATCAGTGGAGGCATATGTCCGGCCACAAATTGAACCCTAGGATGGACTATGTCTGAGTCCCTGGGGAAGCTGCAGCTTCCCAAGTAGACTAGTAGGCACTGCCAGGGATTGTGGGTTTTTGTCTACTTCAATACTTTAACAGGATTTCTAGCAGTGCAGTATGTAATTCACAAGATGTCTCTCCTGTCAAAAGATTTCTTCTTCTAAATTATATAAGACAGCAGTCTATGTCTGAGGTTTACCAACTCTAGTAATTAAGATTTATTACTTTCAAAAAAGTTTAAATCTCACAATTTAGAATTATTAACTTTTAACATATACATCCATTATTTTGAAGTAAGCATAATTTAGAAATTTCCAATGGAGTAATTATAATATTTCTCTTTGTCATATACTTAGATTTCAGTTATTTAATATCTGCATTTTGTCTCTGTCCCATCTCAATGTAACCATCAATGATGCTGAGAGAGAAAAATAACAGTTATAAATTTATACACATATAGTAATAATATTAAAAACTTTATTATTTGCAATTTCTGCCCTTCTCCCTTATTTCCAGCTGATCAGATTGATGGTGGAGCTAAGGTTCTCTTGAAATGAATTGTCACAGAGCCTAGTCAGGTTTATCTACAGCATTTTTTAAATGACATTTTCCCATTTAGATTAAAAACTCTAAAAATGGCTTGGCTCTTAGTTAATTTTTGAATTGAGGTTCTCATCTAATTTGGAGGTGTCTTTTATTCCATCTGGCTAAATCCATGGGGCTAAAAGGGTGATATAAGAGTATTCATAAGGCTGATCTCATTATGAACTATTTTCTTTAATAAAGGGAAAAGCCTAGCTTTCTGATTACATTCTGGGGGAGGTGAAGGGCACATGAGCCAAAAGAGAGCAGGCTGGAATGCCATAAGCTGTGAATCTTGGGATATCTCTATTATACTTCTCTAGTATATGCAATATATTTATAACAGTTCTAAATCAGGTCTGGTAAAGTTTAATTTATCTTTTAAATTTTAAAGGCTATTGCCCAATGTCTAAACTGTGTAACCAGATTTAAATTCTAAGTCCCTAACTCTGATTTCTTCTCTAAGTAAGGCTAATCCTTTTTGGGGGGGGGGGAAATTACTGGTGGCTGGGTCAAAATTATTTTTTTTCAAGTTTTAAATTAATTTTTATTTTTAAATATTTTTCCATGTTCATACAATTAATTTTCTTTCCCTCCTCTCTTCCATCCCCACTCCCAGAGCTGACAAGTATTTCCACTGGGTTGTACAAATGTTATCAGTTGATACTTGTTTTCATATTGTTCATTTTTGGTATAGAGCAATCTTTTAAAGCCTAAACCCCAAATCACATGGGTACAAAATTCTCAAGTGTAGTCCCCACAGATTCTATTGTTTGGCTATACCCAATTCTAGCTAGCTAGCTTACTTAAAAACATTGTAAATAGGGGCAGCTGGGTAGCTCAGTGGAGTGAGAGTCAGGCCTAGAGACAGGAGGTCCTAGGTTCAAACCCGGCCTCAGCCACTTCCCAGCTGTGTGACCCTGGGCAAGTCACTTGACCCCCATTGCCCACCCTTACCAATCTTCCACTTATGAGACAATACACCGAAGTACAAGGGTTTAAAAAAAACCATTGTAAATATTTTCAAAAACTTCTTTTAAAATCAGATCACTTGTAGAGCTCATATATAGTTGACAAAAAACAAGAGACACATACAGACATAAAGACAAAACAACTCAAGTGAAGTTATTTCTACCTATTTTCCAGGCGTTTGCTAAAGAATATTTGTAGCCAAATATTATTAGACCTTTCACTTGAAGGCAGAAAGACAGAGCAATTTTGACAATGCTTGCCTTAAGATACTAATTAATGTCTGCCTGCTTGAAAGTCTTTCTGGATGACCATTAGGATATTTCTCCTGGGATATCTGACTTTCTCTGAAATGACTGTTATTCAAGAGTGGTCCTTATCTTAGAAGCTTCTAACTCCAATGCATATTTCTAACTGTACTATGGGATTCCTCTAGTGAGAGTTCCCTACCACCAAATGTGACAAATCTAAGCCTTATCTGCCTAAGCTAAGCCTTTCCCAACAAAACCTTGAGGTGTTTCTTCCCATTATATTCACTAAATGGGAAGAAACACCTCAAGGTTTTGTTGTATACACATATATAACACAAAAAAGAGCTGAGGACATACATATAATAACACAGAATAGAAAAGGACCCAAAAGAAGAAGAATTTCTTAAAAGTGGATTTTTTTTTTTACCTTAAGCTCAGAAATAGTGAGATCTTTGATGAGATGGAAGTTCAGGTGTCAGGGGCACCCTGCTGGGAAGTTCCTCCAATGAATCTCCTAGCAAGTTCTGGAGTTGGCCTCTAGGAGCTTAGATTCCCAAAATCTCAGTTCATTGGGTTGCTAAGCTGTAAAAGGAAAAAAAATACCAGGAAGCAATTTCTGAGCTCCAACTAATGTTTACTCTTTATTATAGGAGCTATAAATCACAAAATATCAGGGCCAAATATATACCCAGTATGATGCTGAGATTTGAACCACCCAAGCTTTTATGCAAAAGAGCCAGAAAGGGGGAATCAGCTGAATGTTTCTTCAGCGGTAGGAGTTAGGGGGAAGGGGCAGCCAAAGCTTCATCTTTTAAAAGGTTTCCTTCTAAAAAGACTTGTACAAAAATATTTATAGCCACACTCTCTGTGGTGGCAAAAAATTTGAAAATGAGGGGATGCCTTTCAATTAGGTAGTAGTTGAACAATTTGTGGTATATGTTGGTGATGGAATACTATTATGCTGAAAGGAATAATGAATTGGAGGAATTCCATGTGAACTGGAACAACCTCCAAGAATTGATGCAGAGTGAAAGAGCAGAACCCAACATTGTACACAGAGACTGATACACTGTGGTACAATTGAATGTAATGGACTTCTGTACTAGTAGTAATGCAAAGATGCAGGACAACTCTGAGGGACTTATGAGAAAGAACACTATCCACATCCAGAGAAAGAGCTGTGAGAGCAGAAACACAAAAGAAAAACAACTGCTTGATCACATGAGTCAATGGGGATATGATTGGGGATGTAGACTCTAAGTGATCATGCTAGTGCAAATATTAATAATATGGAAATAAGTTTTGATCAATGACACATGTAAAACCCAGTGGAATTGCTTGTTGGCTATGGGAGATGGGCAGGAGGAAGGGAGGGAAAGAACATGAATCATGTAACTATGGGGAAAAATTTTCAATTAATTAATTTAACTTAAAAACAAAAAAATAAATTTCTTCCCTTAACTATTATAGGAATTCTTTTTAGGCTCATGTACAACCTTCATTTTTTTCCCCTGCTTCTTTGCTTAGAAATGTTTTTAAGTTATTGTCTTCATTTAAGTTTCTGTTTTGAGTTGCTCTGTTACCATAAACATTTTAATGGCCACAAAAAAAAAGTTTCCTTCTCCAAGAAAGTAAAATCTTATCTTGTGGCTGATTATATCATCTCTGTTCTATATATAGTAACAGCCAACTTTGTAGTCATTTTGTAGCTTCAAAGACAACTGTGATATCATAAATCTCCTACCTTAGAGGCATCTGGACACATTCCAAGATGCTAAAGACATATGTACAACTTTCTTTAGCAAGGACATCTTGTCAATTGAAATATTTGGGTAAACTGAGGTGTGTGGATGTTGTTATCCACCAAGGGAGACCGCAGTCCCCTTTAGTGAAGTAAAGCAGATTTGATCTTACCATGCCAGGGCCAGAGTGCAAACCAGTCTTCAAAACTTCTTGGTAACAGTAACAGGTTTATTAGTTAAGCAAAAAGTTAAGGAGGGAGGATTTAAGAACAAGGATGCCCTAATCTCTAAGGTCTCTTACTTCCCTCTTCCCCCTAAATCCATCACAAGATGGAATCTTCATGATCTTGATGCTCCCTAACACTCCCTGCTTCTGTCTAAATATTCCCAAACCCTCTCTATGATAACTGACACTAAAAGAAAACAACTTTGTCAGTTTATATGGTTGTTTGTTTTTCCAAGATGGATAAGGATGAACCTGGCTAGATGGGGTCTGAGGTGAATACCTCAGCCCTCACACAACAAAGAACTCTGGATAAAGCTTCTTCTTAGTCAAGGTTGGTAGTATAAAGATCTTCTTTAAGTATGCTTCTTCTGTGAAAAAATGTACTCCCAAAGGAATTCAAAAGGTTTCCCTTCTTTCACCAACAGGTTTGGTTAGACAGACTCAGCAGTGAGAAGTTGCTCCTTCCTCAACCTTCTCCTTTCTCTGTCACTGCATTCCAGAACCCTTTCTCCAGAGTTCCTAGCATGTGCTCAAGCTAGCCTCTGCAAGCCAACTTTCAACTTTACTTAAACTCTTATTAATTCTCCTATCTCAATACAAGGCATTCCAGAGGATTTTTCCTTGTTATTTTACTTATAATATGATTCTTGATTCTCATACACAGTTGTTCAGTCAAAAATTGGGATTTTACTTACTATTAAATCTATGGCCATTAAAATATTGTTATTATAAAATTATATATCTAATGGGATTACATTCAGAGGATATAGTTCCAAAAAGCATTAAACAATAACCATAAACTGATTAAAGTTGCTTAATTAGGTTGTTTTTTTCTAAATTGCAACTACAATAACAAACAGTATAATAAAGGAATAATGGCTAATAAGGCTTATATTAGAGGGCAGGGGTTGCTACCAATTGAGTCTGCTAGGCAGTGAGACTATAACTTCAGTATAGGTTGATTTGGATCAGTCAGGGTTGTGTGAGCCTGGGCTGAGATGTTTTAGTCAGTCTCCCTGTTGTCTCTAAGCTCCTTGAGGTAAGGAGTGAAATGTCCCTCTCTCTGGGTGAGAAATTGAAAGCCAACAGGAAGTGAACTTGGTTCACTTCCTGAGCAAGATGGATGCCTGGTTTAGGCCCTCAGGAAACATGGGAAAGCTATCTTTCCCTCTTCAGCCCTGGCTCTAGTTGATGGTATAAATGAATCAACAGAAGCTCTTTAAATAAAGGCCAAGTGGTTTATTAAAAGAAAGGGTAAGCTGAGAGAAGAGGGTTAAGGTCTGGGAAACTGTTGCTAAGGGTGAAGGCCAGAGCTGGCAGAGGATCTCAAAAGGTAGGGTTAGGCTGAGGGAACCAGCCCCTCAGCCAGGGATAAATTTCACTGTCCTGATGTAGAGTGGTCTAGCAGGTTGACAAATGAGGGTAATGGCTTGGTTTAGGGGTGTCCCTGCCTGCCTAAGTAAACCAATTTCCCACGTTCTCCTCCCATCAAGTTCCCTCCTCCCAGGGCCCAAGGGGAGATGCAGGGGATAGCAGGATGACTGGGTCAGGTCAAGGAAATCAGAACCCCACAGTTGGTTCTCCAGGAATATTTATAGTCCTAGCTCCAAAGATTTTGCCAGGCTGGGTCAACATTCTGTTTCCCAAACTTCCAGGATTGCTTCAGGTGATTTTGCAAATGCAAGACATTCTTGCAGTAATCCTTCATTACAACAGAAAACAAGTACCACAAATATCAGATTCTGAGGCCTTTGTAATGAGGATTATATAGGATTAGTCAGTCAAAAAGCATTTAATAATTACCTATATTGAAACATTTTAAATTGTCCTCACCCAGAGAAAGAACTATGGAACCAGAAATGCATTAGGAAAATATATGATCGACCTTGTAGTGTGATAAGGATGTGATTAGGGTATTGATGTTAAAGGATCACTCTACAGCAAATATGAATAACATGGGAATAGGTTTTGAATAATGATACATGTAAAACCCAGTGGAACTGCTTGTTGACTTTGGGAGGGGAAAGGAAAGAGGGGGGTGGGGAAAGGGGAATCATGAATCATGTAACTGTGGAAAAATATTCTAAATAAAAATTAAAAAAAATTTAATTAGTATTCTTTATTATTAAATTACCTCTATTTTTCAAATTATTTCTTTTCCCTCCCCTTCTCAGAAAGTCATCCTTTATTATAAAATATAAAGAAGTTTGACAAAAATACATTGGAAAAACCTGAAAATATGCAGTGATCTAAACCTATAGTTATTTACCTTTACAAAGAAGCAATTTGCTCCCATATTGCTACTTTGTGGTCAAGTTTGATCATTAAATATTCCCTAGCACTCAACCCTAACTAATTTCCTATTGTCCTTTCCATTAACATAGTTATAATGATATTGTAAGTTGTTTTCCTGCTTATGTCACTTAAAATCAGTTCATAGAAGAATTCTCAAATTCTCTGAATTTATTATATAAATTCATTCTTATAGCATAGTTATATATTGTATTCATGTATTACAACTTGTTCCCATTTGATGGGCACCATTTTGTTTCCATTTCTTTGAAACTACAAAAAATACTGCTATAAGAAGTTTAGAGTTCTATGAGGCCTTTCTTTTACTAATTGACCTCAGGAGTATGTACTTAGCAGTGAAATCTCTAAATCAGAGGGTATGGAAATTTTAGTTACTTTCTTTAAATAATTTTGAATTACTTTCTAGAATAGTTCGGTCATTTTCATAGCCCCACCAATTGTGCTTTGTGTGTGTGTGTGTGTGTGCCTTTCTTTGCATACCAATCCCTTTCTTGACTTTTCCATCTTTTTTATCAATTGTAAAGTATGAGGTAAACCTGACTTATTTTGATTTGCATGTTTTTTTATTATTGACTTAGAATATTCTTTCATATGGTACATAAATCTTAAAATCTAACTTGTTTTATATGCAAGTATTGGGCAAGTTATGCTTAGCTCTTTCCTAGCTCCTGGTTTTGTACTGACCTCCTCCTTTCCTTGTAGTTCCAAGAGTGAATTAGCTTCAAGTCTATCTAAATTTGAATATTAGCCCAAGCTCCTAAGCTCTTAGCCTAAGGCGAATTCACTTTAGCAAGGCTGCTTTTCTTTCTAGAATCTATTTCTCAATATTGTTTTTTACTCTTATCTTATTAAAGATATTGATTTAGTTAATTGCCAAAGATTTTCTTCATGAACTATTGCACACACTCCAAAAGACTCAATGACATTTCTCTCACACCTACCAAAGATTTGTGTCATACTAGAAGCAGTTTGAAGTTATGGGAAGAGTCTTGGACTTGGCATAAGATCTGGCTTTGAGTTCAGTTGTCATTTACTTGTTGTGAGATCATAGGCAAGTGGCTTAGATACTTGATGCCTACCAAGCCTTCTTATCTACTGCTTTGTCCAACTTTTGCAATTAGTCTCTACCACTAAACAAAAATGGTTCTCTCAAAGGTCACTTCCTTATTACTAAATTCTAGAGGGCTTGTTAGCAGTCATTTAAATCCCTTTCTCAGTCTTCATCCTTTATCTCTCTTCAGAAATTGACACTGTTACTCCTTTTAGAAAATAAGTGCTTCTAAATACCATGCCTACTGGTTTTTTCAATATCCATTGCTCATTATTTCCCCACTGAATTTTTAATTCTCTTATGCTTAGATGTTTAGTAGCTCTGCAACTCTGGTCCAGTCATTTGACCTCTGTGTGATTCAGTTTTCTCAACTGCTAATTGGGGATAAATAATATTCCCCAGGGATGTTTTGAGAATCAAATGTGATAATATTTATAAAACAGTATAGTCCTGAGAACATAGCAGGTACTTAAGCCCGTCCTTCCTTCCTTCCTTCCTTCCTTCCTTCCTTCCTTCCTTCCTTCCTTCCTTCCTTCCTTCCTTCCTTCCTTCC